>NC_092380.1:97167229-97489830 GCF_030028105.1 Mobula birostris | reverse complement strand
AGGCATTTGATAAGGTACCCCATGCAAGGCTTATTGAGAAAGTAAGAAGGCATGGGATCCAAGGGGACATTGCTTTGTGAATTCAGAACTGGCTTGCCCACAGAAGGCAAAGAGTGGTGGTAGACGGGTCATATTCTGCATGGAGGTCGGTGACCAGTGGTGTGCCTCAGAGATCTGTTCTGGGACCCTTATTCTTCGTGATTTTTATAAGTGGCCTGGATGAGGAAGTGGAGGAATGGGTTATTAAGTTTGCTGATGATGCAAAGGTTGGGCGTATTGTGGATAGTGTGGAGGGCTGTCAGGGGTTACAGCAGGACATTGATAGGATGCAAAACTGGGCTGAGAAGTGGCAGATGGAGTTCAACCCAGATAAGTGTGGGGGGGTTCATTTTGTAGGTCAAATATGATGGCAGAATATAGTATTAATGGTAAGATACTTGGCAGTGTGGAGGATCAGAGAGATCTTGTGGTCCGAGTCCTTAGGACGCTCAAAGCAGCTGCGCAGGTTAAGAAGGCATATGGTGTATTGGCCTTCATCAATTGTGGAATTGAATTTAGGAGCTGAGAGGTAATATTGCAGCTATATAGGACCCTGGTCAGACCCCACTTGGAGTACTGTGCTCAGTTCTGGTCGCCTTGTTACAGGAAGGATGTGGAAACCATAGGAACGGTGCAGAGGAGAATTACAAGGATGTCTAGTCCTGACGAAGGGTCTCGGCCCGAAACGTCAACTGTACCTCTTCCTAGAGATGCTGCCTGGCCTGCTGTGTTCACCAGCAACTTTGATGTGTGTTGCTTGAATTTCCAGCATCTGCAGAATTCCTCGTGTTTACAAGGATGTTGCCTGGATTGGGGAGCATGCCTTATGAAAACAGGTTGAGTGAACTTGGCTTAGTCAGAGGCTTTTTCCCAGGGCTGAAGTGGCTACTATAAGAGGGCACAGGTTTAAGGTGCTTGGGAGTAGGTACAGAAGAGCTGTCAGGGGTAAGTTTTTTACACAGAGAGTGGTGAGTGCGTGGAATGGGCTGCCAGTAATGGTGGTGGAGGCGGATACAATAGGGTCTTTTAAGAGACTTTTGGATAGGTACATGGAGCTTAGAAAAATAAAGGGCTATGGTAACCCTAGTAATTTTAGGGTATGGACATGTTCGGCACAACTTTGTGGGCCGAAGGGCCTGTATTGTGCTGTAGGTTTTCTGTGTTTCTATGTTTCTAAAATTAAAATCCCTAAATGCTAGAGACACTTAGCAGGTCAGGTAGCATCAGTGCAAAGTTGAAGGTTTGGATGAAAGATTCTTTGTCAGAGCTTTGAGATCACCTGCGATCTTACAGGAATTATTGTATTGATTTTCAAAGATATATCTATCTTTGCCTTGATAACATTCAATATTTTAGTCTTCTACCCCCATCCTATGTAGCACCCTGGGACAGTGAATTCTAGAGTTTCAAGTTCTCCTGATTGAAGAAATTCTTCCTCCTCTTTGACCCCTCACTCTTAGTCCATAAGCCCTAGTTCAAGATTTGCCACATTAAGGGAGAAATCCTATTAGCATCTTTATTTAGACCATAAGACATAGGAGCAGAATTAGGCCATTCGGTCCATTGAGTCTGCTCCGCCATTCCAAAATGGCTGACTTATTATCCGTCTCAATGTTACTCTTCTGCCTTCTCCCCCATGATCTCTGAAGCCATTACTAATCAAGAAGTTATTACCCTTTGCTGTAAATATACCCAATGATTTAGCCTCCATAGCCGTCTGTGGCAATTAATTCTACAGATCTGCTACCCTCAAGCTAAAGAAATTCCTCCTCATTTCAGTTCCAAAGGGACATCCCTCTATTCTAGGCTGTGCCCTCTGGTCCCAGACTCTCCCACTATAGGAAACATCCTCTCCATATCCTCTCTATCTATGCCTTTCAACATTAGATTCGGTAGGTTTTGTTAAGGTCCCTTCCTGATTTTTATAAACTGCAATGAGTGCAAGGAAAGAGCCATAATTTTTTGTTAAACAAAATAAACTTTGTTTATAATAAAAAAAATTATGTGTAACACCCTGGGAAAGGTTTCACTGCTAATGTAATGGTCTTTCTGTAGAAGCAGTGTTTAGGTTATGGTTAGAGATAATGGGTGTTTTGGAATGTGAACCGTCCATTGAAGGGAGTGTGATTTTCATGTTGTTTGCCTGACACCGGTGTGAGCTGGGTCTTTTGTTCGGTGGGAGGAGACGCTGGAGAGAAGAGGTCATAGGACTCAGCCTGGAGCACGGCCATGATTCAACGAAGCTCAGGGAGATTAAAGGAGGATCGGCAAAGGGGAAACCGTGAGCTCCAACTTGTGCACATTAGACTGTTTCATTAAAACTGGCCCTTTTTTTTTTGCTTTTTCTTTACTAACCCTTTAGTCAAATTAAGAATTATAAAGCTAAGTCATTTAATTGTATGTGGTGTACTGTCTTTTACTTTGTGGTACTGATTTGCAACAGGGTAACGAATCACGCAGCATCCACACAAACAAGGGGCTCTGATGGGCTTGCGCTACAATCTCCCACATTTGGCAGGGCCGGAGATTGTCTTCCGTAGACTTACACAGCCGATAGAACCAGAGTGTTTCATAAGAATAAACCTTTTCATTCTTTACATACATAGTCAAAGCTTTCCATGCTGTTCTATCACAAGCATACATATAAATAGCACTGCTGCTACATATTCTGGCATTCTGGGGTGGTATACTAACTAACAATTAACAGGCTTCCTCTCCCCCACATTGCCCCTCCTTCTCCATGAGGTGAAGAACACTACACCATGGTCCTTCCCCACTGAGCCTTTGCAGTGGCTACAAAAAGCTTCAGTGCATCCCCTCAGCACATAATTCTGCAGCCTGGCATGTCCCAGTTGGCAGCATTCCTCCCCAGACATCCCAACGTGCTGGTAGACCGACAAGTGTATGGCAGACTAAAGAGCGTCTTTCACTGAGTTGATGATCCGTCAGCTGCACTTGATATTTGTAGAGTCCTTTGTCACGTAGTCGCTCATGATGAAATGAAACACTGGCCCTTCCGTCTTTCTCCAGACCCTCTTCTGCAAAGAGATGAATTACTGTCTCTTCCTCACTACACGGCAGCCAGTTGTGCGAGTGATGCTCTGGGTATGCAGGAATGATCTGACTGGGAGAGCCCATCTCACCGCCAGCCAGGTAAAGTCTTGGTGCCTGATCGTGAGGCCTGGTGATGAGGCATTCTGCCAGATTGTCTGAACAGTGTGCTTAGGAAACCACCCCACTTTGTCCATCGAGATGTTCTCTTGTAGTATCCACAGGACGTTCAGTGCTGCCACTGCCCGATGGCCTCATGGTCAAAGGTGTTGGTCTGGAAGAACCTTTTAATGAAGGACAGCAACGTCCAGCTGAGTGGGACACTGCACGGCTGTGCAGCCAGACCCAACCTTTGCAACACCTGGGACAAATGGAACCTCGACACGTGGTGCCCACATACTTAGGTTTCATGTACAGCCTTATCTTCTAAACTACAAAGTAATGCAAGAAGATTCAATGTGCATAAGACAATCATTTCAACCTTTGAATCGACATTGTGAACTTGCACTGCACTACATTCAATGTAAGAGTATTCATCCCTAATTCAGAAGAGCAGATCTTGAGGTAGAGTCTCATGAACACAATGAATAGTTGCAGAAGATTTCTCAATTATGTTCCCGATGAAGCATCTCGGCCCAAAACATATTTTTTTTTATTCTCCTCCATAGATGCTGTCTTCATCCAGCATTTTCACGTACTGCTCTGGATTTTCAGAATCTCTTGTATACGGTTTCCCTATTTTTATTCTTAATTTCTTTGAAGGGCAACAGCCCACTTACATTTCTAACTACTTGCCATACCTGTATCTGTAGATTCTTTGCACACCCTGTGGTCTATCTCTTAATTTTCTGTGAATTTTACTCCTAAAACCCACTGCTTGTACATATTGCTTGCAAATAATAACTTTTTTGTGTATGAAACTTGCAGAGTTCTCATATGAATACAGATGAAATATCAAGTTCAGCTCTAATAGTTTATTACTATTTACCAAAATACTATAATGTTTGTAAAATAGTGTGCATTGTCTTATACCTCTGAAATAACACATGATGTCTCAGTGATATCCTTTCTTTCTATAATTTGATTTGTATTTTATGTGCAATAGCATGGTGTTGAAGTTACATCCCACCCCCCCATCATAACCTGGAAAGGCTGCCCCAAAACCTAATATAGAAGCAGGAGCAGAAGATAGGCTTGTACGTTATGTGCTGTGTCATATCATATGGGCGACCGTGGATACAAAATACTCTGAAGTTCCTCCAGCGTATTATGGGTGATCGTGGTCTTTCCATGAATGTGATTGTTCTTGGCAAATTTTTCTACAGAAGTGGTTTGCCATTGTCTTCTTCTGGGCAGTGTCTTTACAAGATGGGTGACCCCAGCCATTATCAATACTCTTCAGAGATTGTCTACCTGGCATCAGTGGTTGTACAATAAGGGTTGTGATACGCACCATCTGTTATACGACCATCCACCACCTGTTCCCATGGCTTCACGTGGACCTGATCAGTTGAGTAAGCAGACGCTACACCTTGCCTGCAGGCTAGAGGAGGGAAGGAGTGCCTTACTCCTCTTTTGATGGAGATGTATCTGTACTAAGGAACTAGGAATTAGGAATTAGGAATCCAAGGAAATAGGCACATAGCATGAAAGCAAGCACAGCTGAACTAAACAAGACCCAGCTGGCAATAGATAATTGCATCTGTAGTTTATGATACAATCCAAACTCTCTAAATGTATTGTAGCCAGCCATTATTTCCTTTTCACCTTTAAACGTAGATATTGACGTATTCTGGTGGTGTGTGTGAGTGTGATAGCACTTGAAGTATTATGGAAAAGCCTCAGCAGCATCAGGGCATTGAGCTTTCCTGAAATGACTGGCATAGCAACAGGGATTAAAGAATTGCTTCGTGTAATTGGCTTGAAAACTTAAACAATATTTCTATATATGTGTAAACCACCTACTACCACCATGTCAGTTTATTAAATAAAATTGTTACATAATTTCATTTTCTTGGACCAGATGCAATATTTCTGGAATCCTTTAATTATTCAAATAAGGGAATTATCTACTAAGGACGCATATCTTAATTTGTGATATTTTACAAAACTACATCTATTAGCATCATTGCAATGGATCAAATCCATGGATCTACGTTTGTAATTGTCTCTGTTACTTCTCTTATAGAATACCTGATAAGCATTCCAATAAACCTTAAATTCTTCATATTTTAGGTTGTCTGTGAATTTAACTCTGATCATAATGCTTTAGGGTTGTCAACAGTTCTCTGTTGATTATGAGCGAAGATTGTGCTTGAGTTTAAGCTGTGGTACAACTTTTAGTGATCCACAGTAGAATGGAGTACAGACGCTCTGTGTGGAATCCCTCAGTTTAAATTGGCCGGATGTTTAGATATGTCCTCTGTGCAATTTATGTTAACTGTTGGTTGTAATTTGAGATCAAGACAGAGATTGAGTCAGGTGTATGATCATTATTGAGGCAAATTCCTCAGACATCCTTTGGGCAGTCAACTAACTCTGAGTCTGAATTTTTTGTCTTGCATTGATTCTCAATTATTTCTCTATATTGTCTTATAGAATGTCAGTTCTTATTTATCATTATCTAGACTAGCTTTGGGAATTTTAAAAATTCAATTTCTCATCTATAGGACATAGAACATAGAAATCTACAGCACATTACAGGCCCTTCGGCCCACAATGTTGTGCCGGCCATGTAACCTACTCTAGAAACTGCCTGGAATTACCCTACTGCATAGCCCTCTAATTTTCTAAGCTCCGTGTACCTACTTAACAATCTCTTAGAAAACCCTATTGTATCTGCCTCTACCACCATTGCTGGCAGTGCTTTCCACACCCACCACTCCCTGTGTGAAAAACTTACCTCTGATATCCCCCTTGTACCTACTTCCAAGCACCTTAAAACTATGCCCCCTCATGTTAGCCACTTCAGCCCTGGGAAAAAGCCTCTGGCTATCCACATGATCAATGTTTCTCATTGTCTTATATACCTCTATCAGGTCACCTCGCATCCTCCATTGCTCCAAGGAGAAAAGGCCGAGTTCACTCAGCCTATTCTCATAAGGCATGCTCTCCAATCCAAGCAATATCCTTGTAAATCTCATCTGCAGTATCTCTATAGTATCCACATCCTTCCTGTAGTGAGGTGACCAGAAATGAACACAGTACTCCAAGTGGGGTCTAACTAAGGTCTTATATAGCTCTAACATTGCCTCACGGCTCTTGAACTCAATCCCAGGGTTGACGAAGGCCATCACACCATACACCTTCTTAACAATGCTGTCAACCTGCACAGCAGCTTCGAGTGTCCTATGGACACGGACCCCAAAGATCTCTCTGATCCTCCACACTGCCAAGAGTCTTATCATTAATATTGCATTCTGTTTTCAAATTTGACCTATCGACTCCATCTGCCACTTCTCAGTCCAGTTCTGTATCCTGTTGATGTTGCGCTGTGACCTCTGACAACCCTCCAGACTATCCACAACATCCCCAACTTTTGTGTCATCAGCAAACTTACTAACTGCCCTTCTACTTCCTCAACTAGGTAATTTATAAAAATCACAAAGAGGAGGTGTCCCAGAACAGATCCCTCTGGAACACCACTGGTCACCATCCTCCATCCAGAATACGAACCATCTACAACCCCACTTTGCCTTCTGTGGGCAAGAAAATACTGGATCCTCAAGGCAAGGTCTTCCTTAGATTTCATGCCCCCTTACTTTCTAAGTGAGCCTTGCATGGAGAACCTTATCAAATGACTTACTGAAATCTATATGCACTCCATCCACTGCTCTACATTCATCAATGTGTCTTGTTACATCCTCAAAGAATTCAATCAGGCTCATAAGGCACGACCTGCTCTTGACAAAGCCATGCTGACTATTCCTAATCAGATTATGTCTCTCCAAATGCTCATAAATCCTGCCTCTCAGGATCTTCTACAACAACATACCCACCACTGAAGTAAGACTCACTGGTCTATAATTTCCTGGGTTATCTCTACTTCCTTTCTTGAACAAGGGAACAACATTTGCAACCTTCCAATCCTCTGGAACTTCTGTCTGTATTGATGATACAAAGATCATTGCCAGAGGCTCAGCAATCTCATACCTCACTTTCCACAATAGCCGTCTGGACCCAGCGACTTATCTAACTTAATACCTTTCAAAAGCTCCAGTACATCCTCTTTCTAAATGTCTATACGCTCAAGCATGTCAGTCCGCTGTAAGTCATCCCTACAATTGCCAAGGTCCTTTTCCCTGGTGAATAGTGAAGCAAAATATTCATTAAGTACCTCTGCTACTTCCTCCGAATCTACACACATGTTTCCACCATCACTCCAGATTGTTACTATTCTCACATGGCTCATTCTCTTGCTCTTCACATACTTGTAGAATGCCTTGAAGTTTTCCTTAATTTTGCTCAGCAAGGCCTTCTCATGGCCCCTTCTAGCTCTCCTAATTTCACTCTTGAGCTCCTTCCTGGCACCCTTGTAATTTTCTAAAGGTCTAACAGTACCTGGTTTCTGGAACCTTCCATAAGCTTTTCTTTTCTTCTTAACTAGATTATCTACATCCTTTGTAATCATGGTTATTTTGCCCTACCATCCTTTCCCTGCTTCGATAGAACATACCTGTGCAGAACTCCATGCAAATGTTCCTTGAACATGTACCATATTTCTGATGTGAATTTCCCTGGGAACATATGCTCCCAGTTTATGTTCCCAAGTTCCTGCCTAATAGCATCTTATTTCTCTTTACTCCAATTAAATATTTTCCCAAATTGTCTGCTCCTATTCCTCTCCATTGCTATGGTAAAGGAGATAGAGTTGTGGTCATTACCTCCAAAATGCTCTCCCACCAAGACATCTGACATCTGACCAGGTTCATTTCCCAATACCAGATCAAGTACAGCCTCTCCTCGAGTTGGCTGATCTACATATTGCATCAGGAAACCATCCTCTACACACCTAACAAACTCCAACCCATCTAAACCCCTTCCTCTAAGAAGATGCCAGTCAGTAATAGAAAAGTTAAAACCACCCATCACAACAACCCTATTGTTATTGCACCATTCCAGAATCTGCTTCCCCACCTGCTCCTCGATGTCTCCATTACTATTGGGGAATCTATAAAAACACCATTAGCGTTATTGCCACCTCCCTGTTTCTGACTTCCACTCACAATAACTCAGTGGACAATCCTTCCATGACTTCCTCCTTTCCTGCAGCTGTGATACTATCCCTGATTAGCAATGGTCCTTCCCCACCTCTTTTGCCTCCCTCCCTGTCCTTTTTGAAATATCTAAAGCTCGGCACACTCAGCAGCCATTCCTGCCCCTGAGACATCTAAGTACCAGTAATGGCCATAAGATCATATTTCCATATATTATCCATGCTCTAAGCTCATCCACATAGTTTATGATACTCCTTGAATTAAAATAGACACATCTCAAACCTTCTGGCTGAGTGCTTCTTTGCTTTATCATCTGCTTTTCCTTCCTTACAAACTCTCTACAAGCTGCGTCTACTTGTGTGCCAACCACCCCATCCTCCCCCTCTTCACTTCAGTTCCCACCCCCCTGCAAATCTAATATAAACCCTCCCCAACAGCATTAGCAAACCACCCTCCCAGGATATTGGTTCCCCTCCAGTTCAGGTATAACCCGTCCCACTTGCACAGGTCACCCCTTCCCCAGGAAAGGTTCCAATGATCTAAGAACTTGAGACCCTGCCCCCTGCACCATCCCCTCAGCATTCATTCATCTGCCATATCTTCCTTTTCTGATCTTCCCTGGCTTGTGGCACCGGGAATTCTCTGGAAATTACCACCTTGGAAATCCTGCTCTTTAGCCTCCTTCCTAACTCCCTAAATTTACTGTGCAGTGCCGCTACCCCTCTTCTGGCCTATATCATTGGTACCAACATGTATCATGACCTCTGGCGGCTCACTCTCCCATTCAAGAATGTTTTGCAACGGCTCAGAGACAACCTGGAGCCTAGCACCCAGGAGGCAACACACTGTCCTGGTGTCTCTTTTGCTGGCGCAGAATCTCCTATCTGTCCCCCTAACTATCGAGTCCCCTATATCTATTGCTCCACCTGACCTCACCCTACCCTTCTCAGAGCTGACCATGGTGCTATTGGTCTGGCTGCTGGAGCCTTGCTCGGATAGGTCATTCCCCTTGGCATTCCTGTTGCTGAGGGAATTGGCCACAGGGGGACCATACACTAAATTCTTTCTCCCTTTACCTCTCTTGGTGTTCACCCATCTACTCCCTGAATTCTGCACTCTCGGTGTAACCACCTGTTCAAAAGTCTTCTCTATCAATTGCTCTGCCTCCCAGATAATCCATAGTTTATCCAACTCCAGCTCCTTAATGTGGTCTTTCAGGAGCTGGAGTTGGCTGTACTTCCTGCAGGTGTGGTCATCAGGGAGACTATGAGGTTCCATGAATTCCCACATCCTACAGTAGGAGCATTCCTCTGCCATATCTGCTATCCTGCCTGCACTTGTACAATGGACAACCAAGACCAAATCAGCAATAATGAAAGGAAAAACTAACCCTTCTAACCTGTTTCCTTGGCCTTAACCTCTTCTCGCTAAAGCCTCTTGAGCCAAAGCCTGTCGCTCCTACTCTCACTGCTGGCCTACTCCCAACAATGGTCGCCCCGCTTGTCCCTTTATCTGAAACAAGTTCCATGCTACGGGTGGAATTTGTCTAATGATTATCCACTGGTTATTTTGAAGTGCAGCAGAGTTTTAATTACAAAAGATCTGGCTTTGACTTCCTAATATCCAGTTCTGTGATTTAGAGAAAGAGGAATTCATCAGTAAAGTATGCAAAACATGAAGTCCATTGTTGTAAATATGAGTTTAGGCCATAATATGGAATGGACAATATCATCATGGTGACTTACAGAACATATCTCCCAAATTAATTAAAAATGGAAACATTCAGTATTAACTCTCATGCCATCCGTGTATTTATTTACATCTGTAGGTCCACATGATTTTAGGAGCTGGAGGCCATCTGGTCCCAGCTTCATACTCTGCCATTTAATAAAATAACATTGGATCTGATTATAACTGCTAGTTTGTCTTGCAGCCTTTCAGCACCTTGCTTTTCAGGTATCCAACTGGCTTAAAAGTATTTGAAGAATCTGATTTCACTGTTTTTTTGATGAAGGGAGTTACAAAATCTCACAACTGTTTTAGACAAGAAGTTATTCTATACCTCTGACATAAATAGATGACAACTTATTTTTAAACAGTGGCCCTAGTTCTAGATTCTCACATAAGAGGAAACACTTTTTCCAAATCCGCCCTATCAGGCGCCTCAGTATCTGATATGTTTCAGTCAAGTTTCCTCTCATTTTTCGAAACTCGATGTTAGCATAACGTGTGCAAACTTTCATCATAAGACAAGCTGCCCATTCCAGGTATGTGCCTCATAAATCCTAGCCTTCTCTGAATTCATGAGACACTGTAACAAATTGCTCATAAATAATGAAAGTAATACTATAACAGATGAAGATACATAGAAATGTCTCTTTTTGTAAATGTTTTTTAAAATTGATTTTCTTCAATAATGGACAATTTCCCAATTCCCACATTGTACTCCATTTGCCAAATCTTTGTTCACTCGCTTAAATTTTCAATATCCTTTTCTGGCCTCTTGAAGTTCTCTTCACACCATCTTTTCCCACTATAATAGTGGCAGAAAATGCTGGAAAAGTTCTGCTTGTGAGGCAGCCCCTGTGGAAAGAGAAAGAGTTCATGTCTTAGGTCTTCTTCAGAACTTAGAAATAGATAAAGCAAGTTCACCTTAGCAAAGAAGAAAGCAAGTCAGTTTTATTTGCTTTTGCTCTTTCTTGGTTCTGATGAAGGAACTTCTACCCGAAACATTTTCTTTCCACAGATATGGCCTGATTATCAGAATTTTCTGTTGTTATTTCAGATCTTCAGCTTTTTTTTTTGGTTGTCATACTTTCACATGTATCTCTTCAAATTGAACATTCATACCTTTGATCCCTTCACCCAAGTCATTTCTATGTATTGTAATAAGTTAAGGCTCTGGTACCGATCTCATGGGAACAACTCTCATCACATTTTGTTTTTCAGGGAAGGACCAACCTATGCCTTCCACCTGTTTCTTTTTCACCAGTTGATCTTCTATCCCTACCAAAATAATAGTTCCTCTGCCCACAAAAATCGCTGTTAAGGGCCCTTATCAATGTCTTCTTGAAATCTAAACTTAATGCACCCATTAACCACAGCACACGCTACTTCTTCAAAGAACAACAAAATGATCAAATATAATTTTCCTTTCACATAATCATTTTACTTTTGTTTGAGTCCCTTGATTTTATCTTAGTTCTGTGTTATAATGACTCCATAGTAGCTTTTTAATATTTTCTTAATGACAGGTTAATCTACCTTACATATAATTTTCTACATTTTGTCTTCTGTTTTTTTCCCATAAAGGCATTGTACTTACATGTTCCAATTTAATGTAAGCATCTCTGAATCTTGGGGATATTGAAAAAAATAAAGCCAATGCATTACCTATCTCACTAGCCATTTTCTTTAATTCCCTAGGGTATGCTCTGTCAGAATCTGGAGACTCATCTGTCTGCAGCTCCAAAAATTTCAACCTGTGTTTTTCTATCAGTTGATTTTATGCAATTTGCTTCAGTAGCTCTATGTGACAGCAAGTATTGTTTTCTAACATTTGAGTTTCTTCAGAATTTCTTCACAGAATTTTAACGATTAGCTGGTGTTTATGAGTTTCCATTTTGTTCTCCTCTATAAGAGGAAACATCTCAGCTCCTAATTTCTAAGACCCAGTCAAAGGATTAAGTCATTCCAGGAGTTTCAATGGAAGTAATTAATTCATTGATTATGGAGTTGTTGGGAAGAAAATAATCATTGTAAGAATCACTAACGAACTCAAGTGCAGGAATCACAGAGACTTTGGAGATTCAATCAAAACTAAATATTTAATAGAAAACTAACTAGAAAAACTAAGCAAGACCTTGGGCAAACAATAGAAAATCTTCACAATTACTCATGATACACAGAAGAACACTGAGTTTCACCTGACAAAGAAGCTCAATGACCCAACAAAGAGGGGTTGACATGTCCCCCTGAAGTACACCCTGGAGCATGTAGGAATTCTAGATGTTGATACTATTGTGCTAATTAAATTACCCCTAATTGAATACAAATGATAATAACAAAGTTTAACAATCCCCATGATCCCGAATGAGACACCTGCAAAACATTGTGGAAAACCAGAGCTTGTGCAAAGACAAACAATTAGACATAAAAGGTAAACAATCTAAGGACAGACCATATAAGTAATTTAAAAATGCTGGATGTTGAGCAAGCTCAGGCCCTCAGGATATGTAGTGGTGCAGTTAGAACATCACCTATATCAGCTCAAACACGAGGAAATCTGCAAATGCTGGAAATTCAAGCAACACACATCAAAGTTGCTGGTGGACGTAGCAGGCCAGGCAGCATCTCTATGAAGAAGTACAGTCGACGTTTCGGGCCGAGACATTGACTGTACCTCTTCCTATAGATGCTGCCTTGCCTGCTGCGTTCACCAGCAACTTTGATGTGTGTTACCTATATCAGCTCTTCAAGTTGAAATGGGGGAAATGTCATTAAGACTTAGAAGAATAAAGCTAATGCTAAATTACTGGGTTAACATCATGGGACATAACGACTCACATCCAGCTAAAGCTATATTAAAAGACTGCTGGGAACAGTAAGTCAAGTTATAATAGCTTTGGATGGATCAGGGATGCAGCAGCACAAAAATATAGTCTACATGAAATGAAATATAGCCCTACAGTTCCAATATCTGATGTTCCTCCATGGCTCTTTACAATGCATACAGTAGATAGAAACCTGCAACAACTTTTAAAAAAGAAGTCTAACTATCAAATGGATAGTACAAGAATATATAGACTCGCATTTTAGAAATGAACTAGTAATATTTACAGATGGATCAAAAGACCCTAGATCTGGGCACACAGGTATTGCAGTTGACATTCCTCAGTGCAAAACAAGTATCAGGTAAAGAACGTCAAACCATTTATCAGTGTATACAACAGAATTAATGACAATATTGAGTGCATTATCTTGGATAGAAGAAAATAATACCAAAAAGGCTGTAATCTGTTCAGACAGTTTATCTGCATTAACCTCGATCAAATCAAGATAATCAGAAAGTGGGCAGGATATTTTATTGGAGATTTTATGCAAGTTATATACACTGACCAATAATGCAGTAGAAGTAAGCTTTCTTTGGGTTCCTGCTCATTGTGGAGTGGAGGGTAATGAAAGGTTGGATAGTATAGTTAAACAATCGTTCAAATCGTCTATAATAGAGGTCCAGATCCCTCTTAGCAAAGCGGAAGTCAAGAGCATTATTAAAACACGTATTGAGGAGACATGGCAGAAGCATTGGGATGAAAGTGAAACGGAGACAACTGTGTCAAAATACAGAGGCAAGTCAGATACAAAAGATTGTCAAGTGGGTATAGAAAGACAGAAGTGATCATCAGTCGTTTGAGAATAGGACACACTAATCTTAATTATACGTTACACAAAATAGGGAAACATCCAACTGGGTTGTGTGAATACTGTAATCAACCAGAAACAGTTGAACATGTATTGATAAAATGTAAGAAGTATCAAAAAGAGTGAAGATGATAGGAGTGCATAAGATAAACAAAAAAAACTGATGTGGGTATAGAAGACATTTTAAGTGAGAATTCAAGAGAAATACAGATCCGTATCATGAAGTATCGGAAAGACTCGGGTTTATTATATAGAATATAGGGAATGCAATTCTTTTCCCTTCTCCTGTTTATCCAACGATCCACACTCCAGTCTAGCAGGTGGCGATAATGCACCTAAAAGCTGGTTTGCCAACTGCCATAAAACAACACAAGAAGAAGAAGACAAACCATATGCACTTGGTGACACCAAGACGAAGAGAAAATACAGTTCGCATACTAACTGACAAAAAAATCTCTTTTTTACAACTGGCCAGTGGTTGTGACAATCATTTTATTTGCTCATTGCCTTTGAGGGGTGGCAATGGTGGGTGCAGGTTATGTAGGTATTGTCCGAGTGGCCTTGCTGAGTGACCGAAGTGCATTTTGATGATAATGTGTGTTGGTGATGGAGGAATGAGTGTTTAGCTTGCCGGATGGGTACAGTCAAATGGGCTGCAATGTCCTGGATGCTGTTGACCTTCATGAGTGTTACTTTTGGAATTTCATTATGACATAGAAGGAGGGCATTTGATCCATTGAGTCCAGAGCTGCCTGGCCTACTGAGTTCCTCCAGCAGTTTGTGTGTGTTGACAGGATATCCAGCTTCTGCTCTTTTCCTGCAGCCACAGTGGATATTATTGCAGATGGGTTTATTCTGGCAATATAATTTTATTTGTTCTTTGTTTTACTAATTTTGCTGCATTGTGTGGAGATCAAAGTGAGGGACTATTACAATGGTTGCCTGATAAGGCATGCTGTCTGACCAGCCTTTTCCAAAAGTTTGCATCAACTATATATCTCAGAGAGGGAAAAAGGAAATGTATGTCCTCAGTTTTGAATAAACACATTTCTGTTTTCTGCTGAAAGATAGATTGAGTCTGACTGGCCAGCGTGATAACATAACTTAATATTTACTATTTCAGCTGGGAAGCATTATCTGTCTTGGAGATTATTTCTATGTGATGTTTTCTTTTCTGACCACAGTTAGAGATTTTACCACTTAGCTTGAAATTTTGAATGAAATCTTGAGCATCATTTACGATCACTATTGCATAATGCTAACACGTCTCCAAAACAATTCTATAGTTATGAAACTATTAAAAAGGCAGGGCGTTGGGACCAGAGGCGAAGTTTGGGCTGGTTCTATTCGCTGCTCAGTGACGTTTAATCAGCTCTTTGCTGAACTGAGGCTGAGGCTGTGGTCTGCCCTGGGCTTCATGTCTATGGACTCACATTCATTCTGAGTGCTATTTGCTTAATTTTATAGTTTGCTTGGTACGTTTTTTTTCTCTGCACCTAAGCTGTTTGTCGCCCTTTTAATTTTTTTTGGGTTTCTTTGTTTTATAACCATATAACCATATGACAATTACAGCACAGAAACAGGCCATCTCGGCCCTTCTAGTCCGTGCCGAACTCTTACCCTATCCTAGTCCCACCGACCTGCACTCAGCCCATAACCCTCCATTCCTTTCCTGTTCATATATCTATCCAATTTAACTTTAAACGACAACATAGAACCTGCCTCAACCACTTCTGTTGGAAGCTCATTCCGCACAGCTACCACTCTCTGAGTAAAGAAGTTCCCACTCATGTTACCCCTAAACTTTTGTCCTCTAATTCTCAACCCATGTCCTCTTGTTTGAATCTCTCCCACTCTCAATGGAAAAAGTCTAACCACGTCAACTCTATCAATCCCCCTCATGATTTTAAACACCTCTATTAAGTCCCCCCTCAACCTTCTACACTCCAAAGAATAAAGACCTAACTTGTTCAACCTTTCTCTGTAACTTAGGAGATGAAACCCAGGCAACATTTTAGTAAACCTCCTCTGTACTCTCTCAATTTTATTGACACCTTTCCTATAATTCGGTGACCAGTGATATTTTGTGGCTGTCGGTAAGGAGGCAAAATTCAAGGTTGTATAATGTATACATACTTTGATAATAAATGTACTTTGAACTTAAGAATTGTTCCACTTGAGGAAAGTACTAATGTTTATATTATAACTACTAGAGTTGGAGTTTTTGGCATGGGTTGTTAGAATGTGGGTCATGTATCTATGTCGGGTATATGTGTATGCAGAAGGTATTAATGCCTATATTGTCAGTACCTGATTTGAAACAATTTTAACAAACATGTAAGTACAATTATGAAGAAAGCATGACAGAGTCTCTACTTTCTTAGAAGTTTGTGAAGATTTGGCATGACATCTAAAACTTTGACAAACTTTTATAGATGTATGGTGGAGAGTGTATTGACTGGCTGCATCACAGCCTGGTATGGAAACACCAATGCTCTTGAACAGAAAATGCTACAATAAGCATTGCTTATGGCCCAGTCCATCATGGGTAAAGCACGCCCCACATGGTGAACATCTACTTGGAGCGTTGTCGCAGAAAGGCAGCATCCGTCATTAAGGGCCCCCACTACCCAGGTCATGCTCTCCTCTGACTGCTGTCATCAGGAAGAAGGTACAGGAGCCTTAAGATCCATACCACCAGGTTCAGGAACGGTTATTACCCCTTAAACATCAGGCTCTTGAACCAGAGGGAATAACTTCACTCAGCTTCACTCACCCTATCACCGAACTGTTTCCACAGCTAATGGACTCACTTTTGAAGATGGTTCATCTCATGTTCTCAATATTTATTGCTTATTTATTTATTATTCTTTTTGTACTTTTGTATTTGCACAGTTTTGTTGTCATTTGTGTATTGGTTGTTTGTCTGCCATGTTGGGTGTGGCTTTTCATAGATTCTATTTAGGTTCTTGGAATTAATGAGATTGCCTGCAAAAAAGCGAATCTCAGGGTTATATATGGTAACATATGTGCACTTTGATGATAAAATTACTTTGAGCTCTTAAACCACAATTTTATGGATTATCTCATAATATTACTGTCCACAGTGCAGTTCAACTCATGTTTTGAATTGGTACTTAAATTAGTATTTAGTCACACACAGCTGTTCAGAAGGTCCCTGGAAGGACATCTTCGAAAAGAAATTAGCTTGTAATATAGATAGCAGCTAGTCAATGTTCAAGTATGCTGAAAATCCAATCAAAAATATGATGTTTATGATTTGCTTATTTAGCATTGATAATATGCTGACACAATTCCCAGTTGAATAGAATTAAATCCCTGAACAACTTGGATTGCTGATATTCATATTGTAAGTCTAAAATTCAGCATGCAGAGAATAGTAGGCAGGTCATGAGCAGCCCAGACCACCCTACGCATAGTTATTTAATGCGTCAGAGGAAGGATTTGTAATTCTGTTTAGTA
The DNA here is from genome assembly GCF_030028105.1 of Mobula birostris. Classification (NCBI taxonomy): domain Eukaryota; kingdom Metazoa; phylum Chordata; class Chondrichthyes; order Myliobatiformes; family Myliobatidae; genus Mobula; species Mobula birostris. The sequence continues at coordinate 97,472,620 of NC_092380.1, read as the reverse complement.
AATATAATTGCCAAAACAAGCACACCTGAAAAGTATTGTTTAAAATGCTAGTTCGTATTCTTTTTAACATCATTGGCATTTGACATTTGACACATGACTAATGGTCTGACACTCTGGCTATGAATAGATGACTAGGATATTATTTTCACCTGATCATTTTAGAATAGGGAAAAATGTTAGTTTGGAGCTCATTTCTAAGAGAAATATTTAAGCAACAGTCACACAAGGAGAAGAATTGTGATTTGTACCCAAGTCTCTATCTTCACCTTCTGAAGTCATGCTTGTTTATTACCTTTTGGTTGTGCATCAGGTAGAAGGAGCTGAAGGATCATAATTAAACAGTAATTGAAAAGCACAAAAAGGAGATGCTGGAAATCTAAAATGAAAGCAGAAAGTACTGGATTCTCCAAAATCAGCACTTTGGGATTTTTTGCAGAAAGGTCATTCTCCTGAAAAGCAAACTCCTTTTCTCTCCATAGATGCTGCCTGACTTGCAGAATATGTTGCAACACACATCAAAGTTGCTGGTGAATGCAGCAGGCCAGGCAGCATCTCTAGGAAGAGGTACAGTCGACGTTTCAGGCCGAGACCCTTCGTCAGGACTAACTGAAGGAAGAGCTAGTAAGAGATTTGAACGTGGGAGGGGGAGGGGGAGATCCGAAATGATAGGAGAAGACAGGAGGGGGAGGGATGGAGCCAAGAGCTGGACAGGTGATAGGCAAAAGGGATATGAGAGGATCATGGGACAGGAGGCCCAGGGTGAAGGAAAAGGGGGAGGGGGGGAAAACCCAAAGGATGGGCAAAGGGTATAGTGAGAAGGACAGAGGATATAGTGAGGTATAGTGAGAAGAAAAAGGAGAGAGAGAAAAAGAATTGTGTATATAAATAAATAAATAACGGATGGGGTACGAGGGGGAGGTGGGGCATTAGCGGAAGTTTGAGAAGTCAATGTTCATGCCATCAGGTTGGAGGCTACCCAGACAAAATATAAGGTGTTGTTCCTCCAACCTGAGCGTGGCTTCATCTTTACAGTAGAGGAGGCCGTGGACAGACATATCAGAATGGGAATGGGACGTGGAATTAAAATGTGTGGCCACTGGGAGATCCTGCTTTCTATGGTGGACAGAGCGTAGGTGTTCAGCAAAACGATCTCCCAGTCTGCGTTGGGTCTCGCCAATATATAGAAGGCCGCATCGGGAGCACTGGATACAGTATATCACCCCAGCCGACTCACAGGTGAAGTGTCGCCTCACCTGGAAGGACGATCTGGGGCCCTGAATTGTAGTGAGGAAGGAAGTGTAAGGGCATGTGTAGCACTTGTCCCACTGACAAGGATAAGTGCCAGGAGGGAGATCAGTGTGGAGGGATGGGGGGAACGAATGGACAAGGGAGTCGCGTAGGGAGCGATCCCTGCAGAAAGCAGAGAGAGTGGGGAGGGAAAGATGTGCTTAGTGGTAGGATCCCGTTGGAGGTGGCGGAAGTTACAGAGAATTATATGTTGGACCCGGAGGCTGGTGGGGTGGTAGGTGAGGACAAGGGGAGCCCTATTCCTAGTGGGGTGGCGGGAGGATGGAGTGAGAGCAGATGTGTGTGAAATGGGGGAGATGTGTTTGAGAGCAGAGTTGATGGAGGAGGAAGGGAAGCCCCTTTATTTAAAAAAGGAAGACATCTCCTTCGTTCTGAAATGAAAAGCCTCATCCTGAGAGCAGATGCGGTGGAGACGGAGGAATTGGGAGAAGGGGATGGCATTTTTGCAAGAGACAATGAGAAGAGGAATAGTCCAGATAGCTGTGAGAGTCAATAGGCTTATAGTAGACATCAGTAGATAAGCTGTCTCCAGAGATAGAGACAGGAAGATCTAGAAAGGGGAGAGAGGTGTCGGAAATGGACCAGGTGAACTTGAGGGCAGGGTGAAAGTTGGAGGCAAAGTTAATTAAGTCAGTGAGCTCAGCATGCGTGCAGGAAGCAGCGCCAAAGCAGTCGTCGATGTAGTGAAGGAAAAGAGGGGAACAGATACCAGAATAGGTTTGGAACATAGATTGTTCCACAAAGCCAACAAAAAGGCAGGCATAGCTAGGACCCATACAGGTGCCCATGGCTACAGCTATAGTTTGGAGGAAGTGGGAGGAGCCAAAGGAGAAATTATTAAGAGTAAAGACTAATTCTGCTAGATGGAGCAGAGTAGTGGTAGAGGGGAACTGGTTAGGTCTGGAATCCAAAAAGAAGCGGAGAGCTTTGAGACCTTCCTGATGGGGGATGGAAGTATATAAGGACTGGACATCCACGGTGAAAATAAAACGGTGGGGGCCAGGAAACTTAAAATCATCGAAATGTTTCAGAGCGTGAGAAGTGTCATGAACATAGGTAGGAAGGGATTGAACAAGGGGTGATAAAACAGTGTCAAGGTATGCAGAAATGAGTTCGGTGGGACAGGAGCAAGCTGAAACAATGGGTCTACCTGGACAGGCAGGTTTGTGAACACAAAATAATCTGCAGATGCTGTTGTCAAAGGAACACTCACAATGTGCTGGAGGAACTCATCAGGTCAGTCAGCATCAGTTGAAAAGATTAGTCAATGTTTCGGGCCGAAACCCTTCGTCAGGACTGAAGGAAGAACTTTGGGGAGGGTTTGAAGAATGCTGGTAATTGAAAAAAAACAGTAATTTTAAGACAATGGGGTGGGGGAGGGGAAGCAGGGAGGTGATTGGCAGAAGAACAATGCGGAGTAGTAGAAGGAGGCGGAACTATGAGGGATGTGATGTGAAATAGGGATAGAGGAAGGGAGGGGGAGGGAATTACCGGAAGTTGGAGAATTCTATGTTCATACCAAGGGGCTGGAGACTACCTAGACGGTATATGAGGTGTTGCTTCTCCAACCTGAGCTTAACCTCATCATGGCAGCAGAGGAGGCCATGTATGGACATATCTGAATGGGAATGGGAAGCAGAGTTGAAGTGGGTGGCTACCGGGAGATCCTGTCTGTTGTGGCGGACCGAGTGGAGGTGCTCGACGAAGCGGTCCCCCAATCTGCGTCGGGTTTCAATGATGTAGAGGAGGCCACAACGGGAGCACCGGATGCAATAGATGACCCCAACAGATTCGCAAGTGAAGTGTTGCCTCACCTGGAAGGACTGTTTGGGGCCCTGAATGGTGGCAAGAGAGCAGGTATAGGAACAGGTGTAGCACTTACGCTTACAGGGATAAGTGCCGGGTGGGAGATCCGTGGGGATGGATGTGCGAATAAGTGAGTCGCGGAGGGATCGATCCCTGCGGAAAGCGGAGAGGAGTGGAGAGGGAAAGATGTGCTTAGTGGTGGGGTCCTGTTGAAGGTGACGGAAGTTGCGGAGGATAATGTGGGGTGGTTGGGTGATAGGGGCTGGTGGGGTTGTAGGTGAGGGCAAGGGGAACTCTGTCCCTGTTGTGGTGGCGGGAGGATGGGGTGAGGGCCGAAGTGCGGGAAATGGAGGAGATGCGGGTGAGGGCATCATTGATCACCGTAGAAGGGAAACCACGATCCTTAAAGAAAGAGGACATTTGAGATGTCCTGGAACAGCTCATCCTGGGAGCAGATGCAGTGGAGACGGAGGAACTGGGAATAGGAAATGGCATTTTTGCATGTGGCGGGGTGGGAAGAGGTATAGTTGAGGTAGCTATGAGAGTCAGTGGGCTTGTAGAAGATGTCAGTGCACAGTCTGTCTCCAGAGATGGAGACCAAGACATCGAGAAAGGGGAGAGAAGTGTCAGAGTTAGACCAAGTGAATTTGAGGGCTGGGTGGAAGTTTGAAGTAAAGTCGATGAAATTGACGAACTCAGCATGGGTGCAGGAAGTAGCATCAATGTAGTCGTCAATGTATTGAAGGAAAAGTTGGGGAGCAGTACCAGAATAGGTTTGGAGCACAGACTGTTCCACATAACCAACGAAGAGGCAGGTGTAGCCGGGTCCCATGCGAGTTTCCATAGCTACACCCTTAGCCTGAAGAGTGTGGGAAGAGCCAAAAGAGAAGTTCTTAAATGTGAGAACCAGTTCCGCCAACCGGAGGAGGGTAGTGGTGGTGGGGAACTGGTGAGGTCTATTATCCAGGAAGTAGCGGAGGGCTTTGAGGCCTTCTTGATCGGGAATGGAGGTGTTATAAGGATTGGAGATCCATAGTAAAAATGAAGCGGTTGGGACCGGGGAACTGGAAGTTATTGAAGAGGTGGAGGGCATGGGATGTATCCTGGATGTAGGTGGGGAGGGACCGAACTATGGGTGACAAAATGGAGTCCAGGTAGGCAGATACAAGTTCGGTGGGACAGGAGCAGGCAGAAACTATGGGTCTACCGGGACAGTGAGGCTTGTGTATCTTTGGGAGGAGGTAAAACTGAGCGGTACGGGGTGTGGGAATAATGAGTTTAGCGGCTGAGGATGGAAGGTCTCTGGAGTTGATAAGGGCGGTGATTGTGTGCGAGACAATAGTTTTATATTTTTTGGTGGGGTCCTGTTCCAGGGGTAAGTAAGAGGAGGTGTCAGAGAGCTGCCGTTTGGCCTCAGTGAGGAAGAGGTCCGTTCGCCAGACTACTACAGCACCACCTTTGTCAGCAGGTTTGATGGTGAGGTTTGGATTAGTGTGGAGAGAGCGGAGGGCAGTGCGTTCGGAGGGAAAGAGGTTGGAACAGGAGAGAGGAGTGGTGAAGTTGAGACGGTTGATGTCTCGGCAACAGTTGGAGATAAAAGGTTTGTGGATCTTGGGTAGGAGGTAGAAACGGGAAATGCGGGGTATGGGAACTATACGGTTGGTTGAGCCATGGCAGTACATAAGATGTTTCCTAAAGTGGGAGTGCAGAGCAGAATACAAGGATGTCCCTTCAGAAAAGAGATGAGAGCTTTCTCTAGCCATACAGTAGTTGAATCTGTAGAACTCATTGCTACAGGTGGCTGTGGAGGCCAAGACATTGGGTATATTTAAGGTGGAAGTTCATAGTTTCTTGCTTATAAGGGTGTCAAAACTTATGGAAAGAAGGAGGGCAGGAGAATGGAGTTGAGAGGAGTAATAAATTAGCCCTGATGGAATGGCAGAGCAGACTCGATGGGCTGATGAACCTGATGCTGCTCCAGTGGCCAATGGTTTTATGGTATTAATGCTAGGTGGTGGTTAAAATGCTGAGCCACTTTTTTTTGACCAGCATGGCAAAAGTGTAAACAAACTTATTGTGAACATTATGTTTACAGTTGTACAAGATATTGGCAACATCACACCTGGATTTTAGTGTACAGTTTTGATTGCTCTGTTATAGGAAAGACATCATTAAACTGGAAAGAATGTAGAGAGAGCTCAGGAGAATACTGCAATGTCTCAGGGGCCTGAGTTCGAGGGAGAGGTTGGGCAGGTTAGGACTTTATTCCTTGGAGTGAAGTAATTAAGTGACGACCTTATAGAGGCATGTCATGCCATGAGGAGTATACATAGGATGAACATTTATAGAAATTTTCCCAGCGAAAGGGAAGTGAAAACTAGAGATCAGAAGTTTAGGATGAGAAGTGGAAGATTTAAAAGGGACCTGAGGAGCAATTTCTGCATACAAAGAGTGATCTGTATATGGAATGAGCTGCCAAGAGAGGCAGTTGATGGAAATATAATAACACTTAAAATATATTTTGATAACTACTTGGACAGGAGAGGTTTAGATAGATAGAGGGCAAGCATGGGCAACTGGGACTAGGTTTGTGAGCACAGTGATCAGCATGGACATGTTTGACCTGAGGGCCTGTTTCCATGTGTTATTCTTTGACTCTACAAATTATCTCTGATTCTCTTATTCATAATCTGTATTTTACCGAACATGAGGGCATGAGTGGCATTGGTAATGATGTACTGGAAGGACACATCCCCTCAACAGTTGCCTTTGATCATAGATTACGGTAATGAACCCTAAAGCATTTCACCATTAGATATCAAATTCTACCTCAAAGAACTTAGGCTGTGCTCTCTGAATAATACAGATAAAATTTTAAATCTTGTTGCTTGGATAAATTAGATCTTTGCTTAATGCAGGTTTATCCCTGAACCACAAAATAACCCCCTTGTTAGCAGGACGGGGGCTGGGGGAGTGTGGGGTGGAGATACGTCTTGTCCAATGGAGGTGTAAGGCACTCTTTTCCTCAACTAGCCTGCAGGTCACCTTTGTGTGAGGTGTAATACCTGCTTAGCCCCCACCACCCCCAACTGGAATCCATGGGAGCAGTTGGTGGATGGTCATATGAGCAGCTGGTACATGTTAGAAGTCCTGTTTATGCAACCATTGACACCAGGCAGGCAATCTCTGAAGAGTATAGGTATTACCCATCTTATCAAGACACCACCCAAAAGAAGGCAATTGGCAATTTGCCAAGAACAATCATGGTTACCATGATCGCCTACATTGTATGACATGGAACATAATGAAGATGAGTTTGCAGGAAGCACAGATTGAAGGATCGAGCTGTCAGTTTTGGAAATCTACGACCTGAGGGACCATGGCTTCCCTCCTGAGGAGAGGAACATATATCATCCAATTTTATACAAATGTACAGTGGATTACATCAGTTAATTTTGCATTCCTGTACAGAACTTAGTATTTCCCTCTGCTAGCATTAGGCTAGCCAGTCATTGGTTTTGTGTATCAGTTTAATTGAGTAATTATTTGTAACTTCCTCCACCAAAATGACCTTGTGCAGGGAGTGTTCCCAATGGGGTAGGGACAAAATCAGTGCGATAACTGGAATGTCAGAGGAAGAGTGCATTTAAAAGGATTTGGCTGCAAATAAGATCAATATTGGGTCAGTTTTATTCAGCTTTCTAAGTGAAATTGAAACACTGTCTCCCTTTCCAAGAAGTGACAGTCAAAGACGTGAAATGTTAAGAAAACTAATGCGGAGGCATGAAAGAAATTCTGCAGGCAAGTGACAGATGGACAATGCTCTCATCCCCCTATTTGACAGCTGGGAAATGGTGTGCAGCTGTTAGTTAGGCTATTTGGAACTAAACGGCTGCCTCTCTTGAGGAAAGTGGCACAACATTCTCAGCAGTTGTTTGTGCTCAGGTTCAGTTCTGCGCAGGGAGCCTGTGAAATTCAGGGGCAGATACAGGATAGGCTGGCACATTTTCTGACAATCAATATCTAAAGGTTTTAAAAGCTGACATAGAAAAGGTAAGGGAGACTGAAACCTAGGGCACTAAAGGTAGCATATACATGATTAACTCCAGTGCCTCCCATCTCCCAGGACATGCCCTCTCCTCATTGGTACCATCAAGCAGGAGATACAGGAACCAGAAGACACACAGTGTTTCAGGAACAGCTCCTTTCCCTCCGCCATCAGATTTCTGAATGGACAATAAACCCCGTGAATACTTCCTCAGTGGTTATCCTTCTCTTTTTGTATTAATTATTTAATATAATTTTATATGCATACTTATTGTAATTTATAGTTTTTATTACTATGTATTTCAAAGTGCCGCAAAATAGCTAATTTCACAACACATGCCGGTGATAATTAAACCTGCTTCTGCTTCTGAAAAATTCAGCTGGTGTATCTTTAGGTTAACTTTGCTGGCATGAGGCAGGAACTCAGCAAAGCTGCTAGGGAAGAGGCCAACAAGTTCTTGTTAGAATGAAGAACAAGGCTGCCAGGGCAAAGGAACTCCGGCTGACAAGGGATATTGCGGCCATTGTTGGGGATAAAGGAAGCATATGTCACGGATAGGCACCTGGGATCAGGTGAACCCTTCAGGTAATATAAATGATAGAAGACTACTCAAGAAGGAAAGAAGGAGGGCAAAAAAGGGAATATGAGATATCCTCAACAGATAAGGTAAAGCTGAATCCTTAGAATCAGAATCCTAAATAATTCTGCAACTCTATTAACTATATCTAGAGAGAGAATATGTCCCAGTTAAAAATAGTATAATTGCCTTTATTTATAGCCATGGCAATGTGTGTTGCTAATATTTCTCTTCGTTTACAATGAAGAAGGTCATGGATGTTAGTGAGTTCAGGGAAGAGAACAGTAGTGTCCTGAAACATATCCACATGATAAAAGAAAGGGTACTTGCACATAAAGGTGTTTACAACCATGGACCCTGTCTGACCAAGTGTATTCCTGGCCTCCTCTAGTGCTGACATATTGGTCCATGTCCTCCTCTTGTTCCACAATGAGGCCGCCCTCAGGGTGGAGAAGCAACACCTTATATTCCGTCTGGGTAGCCTCCAAACAGAAGGCACGAATATCGATTTCTCCTTCTGGTAAAAAAAAATTCCCTCCCCTTCCCTTCTTCTTCTATTCCCACTCTGGTCTCTTACCTCTTCTCTCTTGCCCATCACCTCTTCCTGATGCCCCTCCTCCTTCATTCCTTCCGTTAGTGCACTCTCCTCTTCCATCAGATTCCATCCTCTCCAGCCCTTGACCTTTCCTACCCATCTAGCTTCACCTATCATCTAGCTATCCTCCTTCCCCTTCTCCCCACCTTTTTATTCTGGTGTCTCCCCACTTCCTTTCCAGTCCTGAGGAAGAGCCTGAGCCCAAAGTGTCGACTGTTTATTCATTGACCTGCTGAGTTCTTTCAGTATTTTGTGTGTGTTGCTGGAGAATAGCCATTGTTGTTCTTTTTTAAGAATGGCTGTAAGAACAATGTAGACAAGTGCGAAGTGCTACACTCTGGAGGACAAACCAGGGCAAGATTTATGCCTCTGAGGTGTGTGGTAAAACAAAGGGACCTGAGAATACAGATCCATAATTCCTTGAAAATGGCATCACAGGTTGTAAAGAGAGCTTTTGGCAAATGTGCCTTCATAAATCAGGGCATTGAGTACAGGAGGTTGGATGTTTTGTTGAAGTTGTATAAGATGTTGGCAAGACTGAATTTGGATTACTGTGCGCAGTTCTATTCACCCACTTAGAGGGAAGATATCAATAATCTTAAAAGAGAGCTTAGAAAATTTACAGGGGTGTTTCTGGAACTTCAGGACCAGAGTGATAGGGAAAGGCTGAATAGGTTAGGATATCCTGCAAGAGAATGAGGGGAGATCTTATCGAAGTTCACAGAGTTATGAGGCATATGGATAGGGTGAATGAATGTAGCCTTTTCAGGTAGGGGGAAATTATAACTAGAGGTTATAGAATTGGTGTGAAAGTGAAATATTTAAGCAGAATCTGAGGAGGAGCTTCTTCACTCAGAGGGTGGTGCGGGTATGAATCACCTGCCAGCTGAAGTGTTAGATATGGGTTCAGATGTAAAAATGTAAGAAAAGTTTGGATAAATACTTGGATGAGAAAGGGTATGGAGAGCTACGGTCTGGGTACAGGTAGATGGGACTAGGTGAAGACCAGGTCAACATTGACTAGATGGGCCAAAGGGCATGATTCTAAGCTGTGATACTCATTGACTCTCTGTGACTCTAGGACATGTCAAGGAGCTACAGGCAAGTGAGCCTAACCTCTCTGATGGGAAAATTATGAGAGAGACAGTATCTATCTGCCATTTGAAAAGCAAAGACCATTTAGGCTATGTGCGTGGGAAATCTTGATTGAGTTTTTTGAAGAGATGATCAAGAGGACTGAAAAGGGAAGCATTTTGAATTTATCTACATGAGTGTTAGAAAGGCCTCTAATAAAGCCGTTCATAGTGGGCTGGTCTGGAAGGTTAGGTCATTCAGGATGATCTAGCCAATTGGATAATAAATTGATTTGGTGGAAGGAGTCAGAGGGTGGTAGCACTGGGTTATTTTACAGATTGGACACCAGTAACCATTGGTTTTCCCACAGGGATCATTGCTGGGTCATCTTTTACTTGTCAATTTGGATGAGAGTGTAGCTGACATGATTACTAAGTTTGCGGATGACACCAAAATTTATGGTGGAATAGGGAGTAAGAAAGGTTTCAACAGGATTTAGATCCACAGGCAAAGTGGATCTAGGAACAACAGACAAGTGTGAAGTCATGCATTAAGGCAAGACATACACAGTAAATGGCAGTGGCCTGGACACAGTTGTAGAATAGAAAGAGCTACAAGTACAAGAACATAGATTCCTGATACTTGGTCTGGGTGGTGAAGGAGGCATATAACACACTTGCTTTCATTAGTTGGGGCATTGAGTACAAGGGTTAGGACATCATGCCATTCCTGAGCAAGATATTGGTAAGACCACTCAAGGAATATTGTGTGAAATTGTGCTCATCATACAGCAGGAAGGATGTGATTAAACAAGAGTGGATGCGGAAAGGGATTTGAAATCTTAAGTTGTAAGAAGAGACCCGTTAAGCTGGGGCTGTTTTCCTTGGAGTGAAGTGACCTGAGGGGTGTCCTTCTAGAGTTTAAAATTCTTGGGGTTGTAGATAAGGTGGATGGTCATGGCATCCTTTTGCTTATTTACACGTACTCATTGTTTTAATAATAAAAAAATTATAACAGAGACAGATTGAAATAAGTGAAGCATTTTAGAAAACCTAGTCAAAACTATTGGTATTGATCTTTCCAAAAAAATAATTGAAAAAATAACATAATTTCTAAATTGTATTAAAAAACGCAAACAACAGGAATTCTGCAGATGCTGGAATTGTATTGTTAGTTTAACCATTTACTATCCAAATACTGGATATGTACACCTGATCTGTGAGGATTTGAGAATGTGTCATCCGATGTCATGTGTTCCTATGAACATCTAGTTAACAACAAGACAGCATGAGACGTTTCCTGTGAGACACCTCAGTGTTTGAACAAATCTCTCTGTTTCTTTTGGTTGTAAAGATAGTCAATATGTATATTTTTATTATGGGTGGGATTTAAATTATTGAGGGCTGGCATTGCATGCTGCGTGCAAACAAAATTTTTGCATGCACCATCTTGACATGTGTGCCATAGGTTTCCTACCCTTGGCCTAGTGTAAGGTTTAGGGCTGTTTGTTCGTATGCCTTGCATCATATGACACCAGTTGACAATATGGTCCATCACCACTGTATCCATATTCACTTCTCGAACCTTGCAGACATTCACTTAATGATTTATTTTTTGGTGTTTTCCTTTTGTGTTGTGCATAATAACTCCGTGTTAAGTGACATTTTTAGGTCATTATCTGTTTTAATAAGTATGATATTCTCTTTAGTTATATTCAACACACTGAGTCTGAGTATGAGGACATTGAGTGGCAAGGTATTGGTTTATATACTCTACAATGACAACAGAAGGATTAAAGTAATCACTGGAATTTGAAGGCAGCGAGGATTTTAAAGTTGTTGGTAATGCAGCATAGAGTTATATTTATTGCTTTTAGAATCAACACCAACACGTTTAATTTATTTGTTATCATGACAATGAAAAAATCTGGAAATTGGGGCAATTTCCTTGAGGCCATAAATCTGTCATTCCTGACAGATGTGAAAACTATCATAGCTGTAATCGCCACTCAGATGGATCTACATTGTCATTTCAGATCTACATTTATTACATTATGTAATGTGTAGGTGTAATAACCATTCTATTTAAAACCTCTTTTTCATTCTCAAACCAGTATAAATTTCATTCTGATTGCCCTATTTTTCAAGTTATGATGAAAGGTTACTGGTGAGAACAGCTTTCTCTGAATATGTCCCCTCTAAATAACACAGACAAGAGAGACACTTACGACAATCTATTCATAGCACCGTGGAAGTCAACAGTGATTTGTGCACACTGGCAGCCAAATTCCTTGTCGAAACTCAATGCCAGCCGGACATGCTGAGGTGGACCTGTTGGAGTTCCAAGGGGAACTCTACAGCACGAAGGTCAAGCTAAGCATAAGTCATAGCTGTAATTCCCTCCCCCACCCCCATGATCTGGAGGGTTCAGCTGGTGCTAAAGTACTGCAACATGCAGTAACAGTGGATTTCTGTTCACCACCTCAATACAGCAACACCAAGGCAACTTTGACCCTCTGCATTACAATGGACTTTGTGTTTTTTTTCACAAACATGAGAAAATCTGCAGATCTGCAGATACTGGGCTACTCATCTTTTTTTGCCTGTTCTGATGAAGGGTCTCGGCGTGAAACGTCGACTTTACTCTTTTCCATAGATGCTGCCCGGCTTGCTGAGTTCCTCCAGCATTTGGTGCGTGTTGCCTTGTTTTCTTTGTTCCAATTGCGTTCTTCCTTGTATCATTTAAGTTTTTCTTGTGAATGTTGCGGCTCTGATGCCATGTGCCAGTGATGCTGCTGCAAGTATTCTTTGTTATTGTGTCTCCTCACAGTCCCCCACCCTGCTTTCATGACTATACCCCTTCCCCACACGAAACCACCACGGTGGGCTTCACAGCTGAACAGGTGAGAAGACAGCTGAAACGTCTCAACCCAAGCAAGTCTGCAGGAACGGATGGTGTCAGTACCAGGGTGCTCAAAGCCTGTGCCCCTCAGCTATGTGGAGTACTTCACCTTGTCTTCAACCTGAGCCTGAGGCTCTGGAGGGTTCCTGTGCTGTGGAAGACGTCCTGCCTCGTACCTGTGCCAAAGACGCCGCGCCCCAGCGGCCTCAATGACTACAGACCGGTGGCATTGACCTCCCACATCATGAAGACCCTGGAGAGACTTGTTCTGGAGCTGCTCCGGCCTATGGTCAGGCCACACTTAGATCCCGTCCAGTTCGCCTACCAGCCCCGACTAGGAGTTGAGGATGCCATCGTCTACCTGCTGAACTGTGTCTACGCCCACCTGGACAAGCCACGAGCACTGTGAGGGTCATGTTTTTTGACTTCTCCAGTGTGTTCAACACCATCCGCCCTGCTCTGCTGGGGGAGAAGCTGACAGCGACGCAGGTGAATGCTTTCCTGGTGTCATGGATTGTTGATTACCTGACTGGCAGACCACAGTACGTGTGCTTGCAACACTGTGTGTCCGACAGAGTGATCAGCAGCACTGGGGCTCCACAGGGGACTGTCTTGTCTCCCTTTCTCTTCACCATTTACACCTCGGACTTCAACTACTGCACAGTCTTGTCATCTTCAGAAGTTTTCGGGTGACTCTGCCATAGTTGGATGCATCAGCAAGGGAGATGAAGCTGAGTACAGGGCTACGGTAGGAAACTTTGTCACATGGTGTGAGCAGAATTATCTGCAGCTTAATGTGAAGAAGACTAAGGAGCTGGTGGTAGACCAGAGGAGAACTAAGGTACCGGTGACCCCTGTTTCCATCCAGGGGGTCAGTGTGGACATGGTGGAGGATTACAAATACCTGGGGATACGAATTGACAATAAACTGGACTGGTCAAAGAACACTGAGGCTGTCTACAAGAAGGGTCAGAGCTGTCTCTATTTCCTGAGGAGACTGAGGTCCTTTAACATCTGCCGGGCGATGCTGAGGATGTTCTACGAGTCTGTGGTGGCCAGTGCAATCATGTTTGCTGTTGTGTGCTGGGGCAGCAGGCTGAGGGTAGCAGACACCAACAGAATCAACAAACTCATTCGTAAGGCCAGTGATGTTGTGCGGATGGAACTGGACTCTCTGACGGTGGTGTCTGAAAAGAGGGTGCTGTCCAAGTTGCATGCCATCTTGGACAACATCTCCCATCCACTACATAATGTACTGGTTGGGCACAGGACTACATTCAGCCAGAGACTCATTCCATCGAGATGCAACACAGAGCATCATAGGAAGTCATTCCTGTCTGTGGCCATCAAACTTTACAACTCCTCCCTTGGAGGGACAGACACCCTGAGCCAATAGGCTGGTCCTGGACTTATTTCCTGGCATAATTTACATATTACTATTTAATTGTTTATGGTTTTATTACTATTTAATTATTTATGGTGCAACTGTAACGAAAACCAATTTCCCCCGGGATCAATAAAGTATGACTATGACTATGACTATGCACGTACCAAGTATGCACGGGATATTTAACTTGACTTTGAGCAGGAGATCTGGGCTAATGATCACTATAGGACTTGTTAACATGGGGAAATCTGGACTCAGGAGAGCTGTGCCAGCAAACAGAGAAATGGGGAGACAGCATCTGGAGGAGATGTGGGAAACTGCAGGATCTGGAGCAAGTGCAGATGATCCACAGGAACAGTCCACCCTTCAGACCAGGGTGTTGTACACCTCAGTGCTGAGCATTGCACCCCCCCACCCCCACCACCCCAGCGCCAGCCATCAGAGGCAGCCCATCCACAATGAACTGAGTGGTGATTCATTGTTGGATTTGGACCAGAGCAATGTAAGTCCAGATCTCTCTGAAAATGTCCATGCCAGTGGGGCAGGGCGATAAAAAAGAAGCCATACTGCATTAAGTTTAAAACCTGGCAAGTCATGTTGCAACTGTATAAAGGTTTAGTTAGGCTAAAATTTGAGTGTGGTGCACAGTTCTGGGAAACTTTTATTTTTAGTTGAGGAAGCATGTGTAGGCTTTAGAGACAATCCAGAAGAGAATTAGCTATAAGGAGAGGTAGGACAAAATTCGATGTTTTTTTTTATCTGGAGCATTGGAGTATGAAAGGGGTGGGGTTGGGGCAACCTGTTAGAAGAAAACAAAATTGTTGGATACATAGATAGAGTAGGTTCTCCAGAAATAAAATACAAATTTTGAAGGGTATTGCTTTTCAGCAGAAATAGTTGCTGAAGTGCTAAAATTTGGCTGCAAAGTGCTTCAATCACAAAATTTTAACATCTGGGAAAGGAAGGCTAAACCAAAAGACATAGACAAATGAAAGTCTGCAGATGCTGGAGATCCAAAGCAACAGAGGAATGAACTGTCGACATTTCGGGCCAGTTGTCCTGATGAAAGGTCTAGGCTCAAAATGTCAGCTGTTTATTCCTTTCCATAGATGCTGCCTGAACTGTTGAGTTCCTCCAGCATTTTGTGTGTGTTACGTTGAATAGATTGTAGTGTGATAAATTGGACTGTTGACCTTAAAATCTACCGTATTTTGACCTTGCACCTTATTGTGTACCCAAACTGTACTTTCTTTGTAACTGTAACACAAGGCTGTTTGCTTATCTCCCTGTTCTACTTGCTTTATATTTATGGAGGCTAAGCACAGCTCCAATGCCACTTTTAAATTTTCTGATGATACCACTGTTGTAGGCCGAATCAAAGGTTGTGATGAATCAGCATGTAGGAGGGAGATTGTAAATCTAGCTGAGTGGTGCCACAACAACCACCTCTCACAGCTCAGTCCATCACAGGTAGAGCCCTCCCTACCACTGAGTACATCTACGCAGTGCACTGTCACAGGGAAGCAGCATCCATCATCAAGGACCACCACTATGCAGTCCATGTTCTCTTCTCATTGCTACTATCAGGAACAAGGTCCAGGAACCTAAGGACCTACACCATCTGGTTCAGGGACAGTTATTAACCCTCAACCATCAGGCTCTTGAAGCAGGGGGGATAACTTCACTCAGCTTTACTCGTACCATCATTGAACTGTTCTCACAACCTATTGACTCTCTTTCAAGAACACTTCATCTCATGTTCTTGATATTTATTTCTTTATTATTATTATTATTATTATTTTCTCTTCTATTTGCACAGTTTGTTGTCTTTTATGCATTAGTTGTTTGTCCATCCTGTTGGGTGTTGTCTTTCATTGATTCTATTGTGTTGCTTGGATTTACCGTGTATGCTCGCAAGAAAATGAATCTCTGGGGTCGTGTATGGTGACATATGTGTACTTTGATAATAAATTTACTTTGAACCTTGAACTTTTGAATGTATTTGGCACTTGGTTCATACTTTAACTTGCACTATTCAACAGACTGTGTAATTGAATAGACCTGTATGGATGGTATGCAAAACAAGTTTATCACTGTACCTCAGTTCATGTGAAAATAATGAAATGATTTACCAAAAAGCCAGTTTGGATGCAAAATACCCGCAGTCCTGAAACATTGCCTTCGAGGAAGAGAGGATTCATGTTGATATAGGTTTAGTGACATATAGTACTTATTGAATTAAGTAAGTAAAGTGTTAAAGTAAGTGTTTAACAAAAAAAAAATCAATGTCTCAAATAATGTCTATCATGATTTCCATTTTAAACCTACAGTTAAAATATTGGCTGTTGGAGGTGAAAGTTATCGATTAATTTTCAAAACAGTTGAAGCTGAGGTGAAACATATGTTTCTCTGATTGTTCTCTGTATCTCCTGTATGCTGATAATACTTGCTTCTCAAACTACTTTCCTTTCCTACTCACACGGTTTGGAATCTCACTGCTAATTTCAAGCCAGGCACAGTTTATAAGATACGGCAGAGAGATGAAAAATGATAACTAATTCTGGAGGATGGATGAGCGTTCAGCCAAACATGTGAGGTGAGAGACCAGATTAAAGATACAATGGAACAGTAACAGTAGAAAGCTAGCCAGTTTTTTAATCTGGCTCCATTCGGAATGGCATTATTAATCTCCAAGTGGTTCATCAGGTGGTTTTGCATAAAAAGAGAAAGTGTGGTTTATTATCCTTTACTCACCTGTCCCCACCTGTCACAGATACTATAAGTCCCTTATTGGTTGTATCGTACTCCTAGGGGCCATAGAATCTCAGTGAAATCAAATTATCTTCAGTAGCAAGGGAATGCCTGAAATAGAGGGAGAAGCTAAGAAGAGGCTCTCAAGAGTGATGTTGCTTTATAGCTGTGGAGAGATTTAATTGATCTCAGCAGAATTATTAGATTCCTAGTAACTGAGATGCATCCTAAGATGCACTGGGACAAGCCATCAGTTATGAAATCTGAGGTCATTGGATGTTGCGGGTCTTTCAACACTCTTGCCCAGGTGACCCAGCCAAGGTTGATCAGGCCCTGGCTTGTGTCCTGGCAGCATTAATTCATGGGTCCCACCTCTTGATCCATAGCCATCTGAGGCTTGCTCATCAGCCTCTTGCGCTCTTTTCTGTGCAACTCTTGTAATGTCAAGGAGAGAGAGGGTTCTGCACAGCAAGCAACCAGCAGAACCTCTATATCCCTCCTTTATAGGCTCGCATCATGCCCTCCACCCCTGTCTCTGGCACTGCTGCTGGTATTTCGCTTCTGGTAATTCCCTCCTCCTCCCTTCCCCTATCCCAATTTCACTCTGCCCCCTCCCCCAGCTGCCTACTACCTCCCTCATGGTTCCGTCACCTTCTACTACCCATTGTGCATTCCCCTATTCCTTCTTCATCTTTCCTGCCTATCCCCTCCCTGCTTTCCCCCCCCCCCACCCCTTTATCTTTCCCCTTACTGGTTTTTCACCTGGAACCTTCCAACCCTCTCCTTCCCACCATCCCCCCCACCTTCTTTATAGGGCCTCTACCCCTTCCCTCTTCAGTTCTGACGAAGGGTTCCGGCCCGAAACATTGACTGATTGCTGCCCGACCTGCTGAGTTCCTCCAGCGTGTTGTGAGTGTTGATTTGGCTTTCTTATTCTCAAATGCTTCCTCAGTCATGTTTTGCTAAGGTAAGTAGAGAGAAAGCATTTACTCAAGGGACATAGATTTGAGCTAATTGGCAGAATGATTAGAGAATAATTGCTCAAAGTAATTTTCATCCAAAAGATTGGTAAGGTTTTCACACTCACTGCCTGAAGAGATGCTGAATGCAGACAGAAATCTTCATATATAAAAGTATCTTGATGGAAAAAAAAGCAACTTCAGGTTACTGAATGAGGGCTAGGAAATGTGAGTAAACAAACAGGTACTGTTTCTGAGCAACAAACAGGTACTGTTTCTCAGCAACAAACAATCTGTTGGAGGAGCTCGGCAAGTTTGTGGGAGAAAGTAATTGAAAGCAGTTCCGTTTAATAGTGGTTCCGATTAATGGTGATTTCATTCTGTTACTGCTAACCTATTTGATACCATGAATCTTTTGTTATCCATGTTCTCCTGGTTTCCCCACTTCTCACAAAATTTCCTTGTGGTTTATTTCCTTCCCTCCTGTCATTTCACACATACTTAAAATCTTGTTTTATTTGTAACAATTTCCTGTTCTGACAGAAGGTCAATGACATGAAACATTAACTCTGTTCCACTCTTCCCAGATGTAACCTCACCCGCTGGGTATTCTCAGCAATTTCCACTTATGTGTTTATGTGGCTGTCAGCTACAATGTCCAGAAATTTGGTGAAAGATTTGTCATGGATTTCTTACTTCATGGAGAATATTATTATGTTTTAGTTAACGGAAGCAACCTTCCAGTATGATTAGTATAGATGTCTGAAGCATTTAGAATTCTAAATAAATTGGTGCAGCTTCACCCCTGCTTGTTTTGTAGTCATTGTGGGATTGTGCAGTAATGCATTTCCTTTTGCAAAATTCTGCGACCAAATACAACACAAATCATGCTTTCAATATTGCCACAAATTAATCTGTCCTGAAACATTGAATTTAGTGTGAGCTCTATGATAAATGTTAACATAGACCAACTTTTTTTTCTCTCTTCCCCCCCCTCCTCCTTTTCTCTTTTTCCAGTCCCCATTCTGGTCCCCTTGACAACACTTCTTTTCTCAACTGCCCATCACCTCCCTCTGGCACCCTTCCTCCTTCCCTTTATTCCATGGTCCACTGTCCTGTCCTAGTAGATTCCTTTCCCTTCAGCCCTTTACCTCTTCCATCTATCATTCCCCACCTTCAAACTTCATCCTCCCCCACCCACTCATCTTCCCCCTCACCTGGTTACACCTATCACCTCCCGGCTTGGAGAGCTTCCCCTCCCACCACCTGGCTTCTGTCCCCATCGTTTCCAGTCCTGATAAAGGGTAAAATGTCAACTATTTATTCCCTTCCACAGATGCTGCTCGATTTACTCAGTTCCTTCAGCATTAGTTTGTGTTGCTCAAGACTTCCAGCATCTAAAGACTATTATTTTTTTAAATATTTCTATCTGTGCTGCTAAGTTATCTTCAACATCATTATGCGCCATGTCATAAGACATAGTTGATCATGACCATGATTGCTCTTGACAATTTTTTCTACGGACGTGGTTTGCCATTGCCTTCTTTACAAGATGGGTGACCCCTGCCATTATCAATATTCTTCAGAGATTGTCTGCCTGGTGTCAGTGGTTGCATAACCAGGACTTGTGATGTGCATCAACTGCTCATATGACCATGACCATCCACCACCTGCTCCTATGGTTTCAAGTAACCCTGATCGGGGGCTAGACAGGTACTATACCTTGCCAAGGGTGACCTGCAGGCTAATAGAGGAAAGGAGTGCCTTACACCTCCTTTGGTAGAGAGCTAACCTCTGTCTGCCACCCAGAGTTGGTAAATAAATAACTGAATAAAATGTAAATATTTGTGAAATTTTATATCTGAAGTTGAGAGAATCCATATGGAATTCCTGCCTGCTCACTGTCAAGTGTGAGGTAGGAATCATATTGCAGTTATGGACTTTAGAAGAGAACAGTTTTGTACACATTTATCAATGTCTTGGCACCCATTGGGAAATTCATCTGCTAATTTTTCAACAATATTTTTCATCTCCCTTGCTCTTTTACTCTGGAGTAAAACTGTTTAAAACTTAGGTGAACAGTGCTGCAGCAATTTATCTCCCATGAGAATTTTATCCTCACCGATCTGACAAATGGCAGTTGTTTTTGCTCATTGGGCAACCAGAATTTACTTTCTCCTTTCCACTGAGAACATGTTAGTTAAAGTGCCAGCACTCAAATAGTGTACTTTTCCCTCACTAAATTCCTCAATTACCTGTGATCTCAAAGACAACTCTTATTTGTGCCCTAGTTTGTGCTCTGAGCTTCTTAGTCTCAAGGTTTTTATCGGTTTTGCTGCCGATGTCAGCCGCTTGTCATTGGTTGCTGTTGACTGCTGCTTTATGGAGGTCACTTGAACACTTTACTCAAGAGGATGATCACCAAGTGCAGTGTTCACTCAGTGTCCTTATCTTGTGCTTCTTAAACTCTATTTTCCACTTGAATTATAAGAATTTCTTTCCCCAGGCAGTTAATCTGATCAACCATTCTAGTTAGTCCCCCACTCCCTTACCTCAGTCACAGTACTGCACTGTAAAGACTTTAAGCTACTTTTAATAATGCTGTTTATGTTGTAAATGCGTGCTGGTATATATGTATTTATGCACATTTTATTCTATATCTGTACTTCTAACATTACCTTATATCATTCTTTATTATCTAGAATTGTTGAATGTTGTTTTTTTTGTTGCATGCCACAACAACACACCACAGCAGATTCCTCATACATGTAAATGTATATGGCAAATAAAGTGATCCTTGATCCTTGAAGTGGATCATTGAATAAAAGTTCAAAGTACATTTATTCTCAAGGGATGTATAAATTACACAACCTTGAGATTCATCTCCTTACAGGCTGCACAGAACCAGAAAACTGAAAAAACCCATAAAATAAAGACTCACGAAGACCCAAAATGCAGAGAGAGGGAAACAAAACATGTATCATGCAAACAATAAAAGCAAGCAACAGCATTCAGACCTAAAGTGAGTCTGTAGACATGAAGCCTGAAGCAGCCAGAGATGGCCCATGGCCCATAGCCCATAGCCTGAGCCTCAGTTCATCACACAATATCTCCCAAACCCCTCCCCACCTCCACCTCCATCATATCCTCCTTAACATATATACACTGTGTCATGGTAATTGAAAATACCAATAAAACTAGATTCACAAGAGACTGCGGATGCTGGAATCTGAAGAAACAAATAATCTTCTGGAAGAACTCAGCAGGTCATGGAATGAAGTTGATGACGTTTTGGGTCCTGATGCAATGTTTCGGCCCAAAGTTTTGACAACTCCTTTCCCTCCACAGATGATACCTGATCCATTGACTTCCTCCTGCAGACTGTTCACTGTTACTGTTAGGGCATATTCTGGAGTTAGGGTTTATAGCAAATATTCATTTCAACAGTGACCAGTTTTCAGCTTTGAACGTGGATTGGAGATTGAATTTAAAATGCAGTTTAGAACAGTGGTCTTCCTGGAGCTGCAGACTGGGGTGATTGCAAACCAGGAAACACCCATTTCAGCTGAAATGTCTGCATATGCATGAATGCAGTTAGAGAGACAGAGGTCTCAGAGGAATTAACACCCATTCTGGATGTGTTAGTGTAAAGACTTAGGTGTTTGAATTTATGTACAACTCAAAGGAAGGATTTTGAATGAATTGTAGATATAGAAACTGTCCTGTTGTTACCATTGTTTTTCAACATATAAAATGTAAAGTAACATTGGGTTAGAGGGCCTCTTCTTCCAAGAGTGTCTCAAGTATGATGTAAGCTTTTATGCTGAATAAAGACTTCTATATCACCTGCTTCAATGTCTCCCGGTGGCATTGTTCACACTCATGACAGTAACCATGAACATAGAGTTATTAAAAGATAGAAGTGGTTGCCTATATGGAGACTGGGCTACCCCCTCTGCCAATCAATGACTGGTGGCATGCCATCTCCCTTCATCCACTTCTTCCTCCACTTGCTCTCTGTTGAGGTGACCCCTATTCTCCCCATATTTTCAATTGCTGTTGTAAGGGAGACACTGTTGATGCTAGTGAGGCATCAGAAGCACTGAGTATTTTCTCCTGGATGTCAATTTGGACCTCACAAGTAACAATTGCACAGCGAATGTTAGCTGTTTTCCTGATGGTGCCTTACGGTTCTCCTCTGATTACTTTTTACCAAATTAGCACTATTTGGACAGTTAACATAAACAAAAATGGAGGTAGTTTTCTTTTTGCTCCAAGGATGTTAAAAATCATCCTTGAAGTGCTGGTCCTACTTCAGAAGCTTAAATGGTATATCAGACCATGCTGGAGAATATCACAAGGATCTCATTACTTGCTAGATACATTGGAGGGTTGTTACAAAAATGAAGGACGTAGGTCTCTGCATATTGCACAGAGACTGATAGCATAAAGGTGTCATTGCCTCCAGTAAGCACTGAGAGTCACTCTACCGTAATGGTAAGTGAAAGATCACTGCTTTCTTAAAAACCAACAGACACAACAGAATCCCTGTCACAAATCATTTGTTTTAACAAAAAATATGAACTTCCAGTGGTAAAGGTTTAAGCTTTTGAAGGAAACTTTCAATGTTAAATTGTAATTGAAATCTTAACATTTTTATGAAAATGTCTTCCCATTATTGAGGATTTAGCTGATTATTTTCATTGGGGATTTAGAGGAGGTGTCTCAGTTTCCTCTTCTGCTGTTCACATTTTTATATACTCAGTGGTACTTTATTAGCTACACCTTGTTAATGCAAGTATCTAATCAGCCAATCACATGGCAGCACCTCAATGCATAAAAGCATGCAGACATGGTCAAGAGGTTCAGTTATTGTTCAGACCAAATAGAATGGTGAAAAAATGTGATCTTAAGTGACTTTGACTGTGAATGATTATTGGTGCCAAATCGGGTGGTTTGAGTATCCTAAACTGCTGATCTCCTGGGATTTTCACACACAACAGTTAAACAAAATCTTGCACAGGCGGTCACCATGTAGGGAATCCACTCGGACATGCTGATAGACCATCCCTTAGGAGAACATCACATTTGTTGGTGCCAAATCGGGTGGTTTGAGTATCCTAATCTCCTGGGATTTTCACACACAACAGTCTCTAGAGTTTACTAAGAATGGTACATAAAAACGAAAAAAAAATCTAGTGAGCAGCAGTTCTGTGGGTGAAAATGCCCTGTTAATGAGAAAGCTCAGAGGAGAATGGCCAGAATAGCTCAAGCTGATAGGAAGACAACAGTAACTCAAATAACCAGGCTTTAGAGCTTTATAACTACAGCTTCAGGTTTCTCGGCATACACATCACTGAGGATCTCATGTGGTCTGTACATACTGGCTGTTGAGAAGTTTGGTATGAGTCCCCACATCCTTTCTACAGGGGCACCCTGACTGGCTGCATCACTGCCTGGTATGGGAACTGTACTTCCCTCAATCGCAGGACTCTGCAGAGAGTGGTGCGGACAGCCCAGCACATCTGTAGATGTGAACTTCCCACTATTCAGGACATTTACAGAGACAGGTGCATAAAAAGGGCCCGAATGATCACTGGGGACCCAAGTCACCCCAACCACAATCTGTTCCAGATGCTACCATCCATGACACGGTACCGCAGCATAAAAACCAGGACCAACGGGCTCCGGGACAGTTTCTTCCACCAGGTCATCAGACTGATTAATTCACGCCGATACAATTGTATTTCTATGCTATATTGACTGTCCTGTTGTACATACTATTTATTACAAATTACTATAAATTGCACATGTAGATGTAGATGTAACAAAGATTTTTACTCCTCATGTATGTGAAGGATGTAAGAAATAAAGCCAATTCAGTTCCAACAGTGGTGTGCAAAAGAGCATCTCTAAATGCACAAAATGTTGACCCTTGAAGTGGATGGATTACAGCAGCAGAAGACCATGAATGTACATTCTGTGGCCACTTTATTAGGTACAGGAGGCGTCTAATAAAGTGGTCACTCAGATTATAGTACTTCATAAATTCATTCTGTTTCTGCCACTCACTGAAACATTTTCTAAAAAATTTCAGTGCCTGTAGAATTTAATGCACAGATTACATTTGTGTGGATTGTTAATGGGCAAAAATAATGATGTTCATCCTCACATAATTCAACTTCATTTGGACTACCTGCCGGTTCTCTGAAATGGCTCAATTATATTGATGCTTCCTGTAATGCAATGGCATGGTTGCTGCAGGCTAGTCTGGCAGGAGACCACACTCACACACGTGTACGAGCTGATGTTCCAATGTTTTATGAGCAGCGTAGATCTTGGTAATAATTTCCTTTGTTTCCATTCAACTTTTTCCCCCTTAAAAGATGCAGACTGTAGGCAGAGTTGTCAAACTTTCCATTTTTAATTTGGCTGTAAAGCATTGACTGATTGTGTAAATTCATTAGTTTATGATACTATCATCAGCAGCATTAACATTCTGAAGGCTCCAAGTAATTTGGTAAATGGAAATAATTCAGGAAGCTAGATCATGGCTTATTTATCTCAGAAGCAGGTGGAATGGGCAGTAATTGTTGTGAATGCATTGTTAAGGGATGAAAAATAATAGTTCATAAGAACCACAGCCACTGCCAAGAATGTCCTAGAGGATGTCAGAAGGCTAAAGAAATTCAGCATCCCTCCGGTAATTCTTAACGATTTGGTGAAGAGGCTTGTGAGTTTCTGAAATCCCAAGAGCGGTGCCATCTGGTTGGGTCACCCATGGCGGTAAGGTTAAGGGGCGGTTCCAGACAAAGAAAGAGTGATCCAACCAAGGCCCCAGTGGGGGAGCTGGCAGCAGATGATAACACATCAAAAGGGGAGTGAAGGCTGCAGCAGTAAAGGGTCTCCAGTCATCTTGCATTCCATTCCACCGGACCCTGCAAATAATTTGTCAAAGACCATGTGGTGGCTGCCCATGCATCAGCCTCCTCACGTTAAACAAAATCTTGCACAGGCGGTCACCATGTAGGGGATCCACTCTGATGTACTGATAGACCATCCCTTAGGAGAACATCACATTTGATTCAAGTGATCACACTGCTTACTAAGTTACAGGTGTGTCATAGAAACCATCCTATCCAGAGGCATCACAGCTTGGTATGGCAATTGCAAGAAATTTCAGAGAGTTGTGAATGCACACCTGTCCCGTCTCCCCTTCTTTGACTAGGTCTGCACTCCCCACTGCCTCAGGAAAGCCAGCCACCATAATTAAGGACTCCTCCAATTCTCTGTTCTCCCCTCTCCCATCAGGCTAATATTGATGACCTAGTCACTTTCACACTGCTGCTTGTATACCTGTTTCAGGTGTAGTCACTGCTGTTTGTCATTTAATAGGTTGTAAAGTACTTCACAGTCACCTGAGGTCATGAAAGGCATGCCTCAAAATTCAAAGTAAGTTTATCTTCAAAGTATTTATTAAACCTTGAAATTAATTTTTTGCAGGCATTTACAGGAAAATAAAGTAATGCAATAGAGTTTATGGAAAGCTATATACTGTATAAACAAAGACTGACAATATCAGATGTGAAAAAGAGGACAGATTCTGCTAATAATAAATAGGAAAAATAATACTGAGAACATTGTTTGTGGAGTCCTTGAAAGTGAGTCTATAGGTTGTGGAATCAGATCAGTATTGAGGTGAGTGAAGTTATCCATGTTGGTTCAGGATCCTGATAGTTGGGTAATATTTACTCCCTAACCTGATGGTGTGGTTCCTAAGGCTCCTGTACTTCCTGTCCAATCGGCGTAGCAAGAAGAGAACATGATCTGGATGGTGGTAGGGTCGGGGGGGGGGGGGAGAGGAGGTCTTTGATGATGGGTACTGCCTTCTTTTGGCAGCGCTCCTTGTACATGTGCTCATTGATGGGAAGAGCTTTGCCTGCAATGGACTGGGCTGTATTCACCAGGTTTTGTATATCTGTCTGTATTTCAGTCATAGAACTATCAATAAAAGACAGTGCATTCATTAGTAGATAAGAACCAATTTGTTTTCAAGATGCATTTTGAAAAAAGTCAATTGCTTACGTCAATGGACTTAATACACAGTGCATGATGTGCCAATTCAAATTTATCAATTGCACAGCAGCCAACGTCATCTGTTTGTACAGGTTTCATCAAGGCAAAGTGACATACCATGGTGCTTAGGGATTGGGCTGATGAGAAAAGACGTATAGGCTCCAAGGATATATGGGTTTGCACGTTAATTGGTCACATGGAAGCCATTGGGCGACATGGGCTCACTGGGCCTGTATCACAGCACAAGAATAAATAAAAGGCATGTGCACTGAGAGATTTTTGCATTAAATTGCAGGATTTACAGGGCTGGGACAATGGGCCAAAATCCAGATGCTCAAGTCGAAGGATCATCAATACCAGCCAATCAACAGGGATCTGACTGTCAGCTGATGAGTTGCTCATTTAGTTTTACAGATATATTGATTACACACAACATGCTGAATTGCATTTGTTTTTCCAACTGTTTCTTACTAATTCGTTGCTGTATTGCTTTCTTGTGTATCACATAGGTGAAACTTGTGTTCTCTTGCCAGTCTACTAAAGCTAGAGAAAGATAATCAGCTCATGCTGAACCAGGACGAGTCAACCTCAACAGCCGCTGATTAAACAACTGACCTGCAAATGCACAGTGCTAGTTGTCTGATATAAAGCGTGTAGCCATTGGCCTTCATTAAAATGTTACATTTATCCTGTGGGAGATGTAGCAAATGCCAAATGATTGCTACTTGGGAAGATTAATAATTATAGAAGCTAATTCCCTTTTGAGAACTAATTAAAATAAAATTATTGTGTTCTGATAGACATTAGGATCCCTTTTTTAATGGGTTAGAAAGCACAGGTCCAAAGATATCTGAATAATATGTTAAAGTAGTATAATTATTTTACTCTGATCATGCAGTGTAATCTGGAATGCAATTTAAATTGCATTCCTCAAGTCCTCAAGACTGAGGTGCTTTGGAAGATTGTCGCCGGTATAATCATTGATGCAGTGGTGTGCTGGGGCACTGGCATCAACACAGGTGATGCCAACAGGCTCAGTAAGCTGATTAGAAAGGTTGGCTCTGTTATAGGAGTCAAACTGGACACAGTGGAGGCTGTGGTAGAGTAAATGACCCTATGGAAAATCCTGGCAATTCTGAACAATTTTTCTCACTCTCTGTATGCCACCTTGGCTGAACAGAGGAGCACTTTTCGTAACAGACTAAGACAATTGCGCTGCTCCAAAGAGTGTTATTTGAGAACGTTCTTACCCTCAGCCATTAGGCTCTATAATGAGTCAACCTAGAGATGGGGAAGTGATGACCTCCACCATTAGACGGTTCGAAGTAACTCATTTTTTATTCTTTCTAATTCTCTTCTAATATTTGTTTATTTATCAATCTGTGCACTTGTTATGCTCCTGAAACTGCGGTTTCCTTTGGGATCAATAAAGTATTGATCTATCTATCTCTATCTATCTTTTTGTATGAATCACTTGTCCTTTTGTATTTTTTAATTTGTTTTTAAAACAAGGTGGAAGGTACAAGCTAAAAGCATGGTTGCATTAACTGGAACTCTGAATTCGAGAAATTGTGGATTAATTGATTCAGGGCCAGGTTTCCTTTCAAGGGTGTAAGAAGATGTGAAATTGTTGATTTGTGGCAACAGTACAAAGGCATGAAATTATTATAGTCTATCGAATAAATAAATAAATAGTGAATATTTGAGGTAGTGTTCATGAACTGTTCAGGAATCTGATGATGAAAGAGACGAAGCTGTTCCAAAATCATTGAGTTTTGGTCTTCAGGCTGCTGTAAGTTTTCCAAGGTGAAGAGGTCATCTGTTTGGTGAGGATCCTTTATGATGAATGCCACCTTCTCGAGACTGCCTCTCGAAGACGTCCGCAATGACCGGGAGGGTTGTGCTCATGATGGAGCTGACTGAATCTACAAACCCCTGCAGAACTTTTGTGATCTTGTGCATAGAAACCTCCATACTAAGCTGCAAAGCAACCACAAACAAGAGAAAATCTGCAGATGCCGGAAATCCGCGTAACACACACAAAATGCTGGAGGAACTCAGCAGGCCAGGGAGCATCTAGGAAAAGAGTACAGCTGATGTTTCGGGCCAAAGCCCTGTGGCAGTGAAGCAACCAGTCAGAATGCTCTCTACCTCAGGGAACCTCAGACCACAACAGTGAGAGTTTAACAATATCCAGACAGTTAGTTAATCCAAATTCATTGAACCTTAGGTAAGTTAGAGTGTAGATTATTAGCTACAGTGGTATAGCATGGGTGCAGATGATCATACATAGGCTGACTGTAGAAACCCTTTTGCCAATATTAACCTAAAACTTTCATTATATGAAAATAAATACTCAAAACTATTTTGTATAAAAGCTTCTGAGATCAGAACCTGTGGAGTTATATATATATATATCGTGGAGTATTAGAGTATGGAAAAAAAGTCTTTAGCTCACTGAGTCAGTGCCAACCATCAAGCACTCATTGACACTAATTTATCCTCCCTACCTTTCCATCAATTTCACCCCCCCCTGACCCTGTGTGATCTCTCTCTATTCTAAAACGTTGCCCAGAAGTCTAAGGGAGTTTGGCATGTCCCCTGTGACACCGATTTTTATAGACACACTACATCTGGATGCATCACGGTTTGATGTTGCAGCTAGCTCTGACCAACATCACAAGAAACTGCAGAGAGTTGTGGATACAGCTCAGTCCTTCACAGAAATCAATCTTCCTTCTAAAGACTCCCTACACTTCACTGTCTTGGAAAATCAGCCAACATCAACAAAGACCCTTCTCACCCTGGACAATCTTTCTGCTTTCACCACCGGCCACTTCCATTGGGCAGAAGATACAAAATCTTGACATTACATACTATCAGGATCAAGATATAAACACAAGGGATTCTGCAGATGTTGAAAATCTTGAATAACATACACAAAATGCTGGAGGAACCAAGCAAATCAGGCAGCTTCTATAGAGGGGAATGAACAGTTGATATTTTGTGTTGAGACCTTTCATAAGGACCAATGGAGAAGCGTCTTGGCCCAGACCATTGGCTGTTTATTTCCACCTATAGATGCTGCCTCACTTGTTGAGTTCCTCCAGCATTTTGTGTGTGTTCCAACAGGCTCAAGGACAGTTCAATCCTGCAGTTGAATCGACCTTGTGTATAATTAAGGGGAGCTCTTGACGCCTCTGTCTTCCTTGTAACTTATTGTCTACCTACACTGCTCTTTCACTGTAACTGTACTTTAATACTATGTATTTTTTTTAGATTATGAGAACACTCAGTCCTCTTTTATTGTCATTTAGAAATTAAGAAATGATACAATGTTTCTCCGGAGTGATATCACAGAAAACAGGACAGACCAAAGACTAACACTGACAGAACCACATAATTATAACATACAGTTACAGCAATGCAAAGCAATACCATAATTTGATGAACAGACCATGGGCACAGTAAAAAAAAAGTCTCAAAGTCCCAAGTCCCTGATAGCGACGGCAAAAGGGAGAAACTCCCTACTATAAACCTCCAGGCACCGTCAACTTGCCGATACCTTGGAAGCAGCCAACCCCAGCTGATACTATTATACATTCTTTAATCACTTTTCCCTTATACTATCTGAATGTATTTCTGTGAAGTGATCTGGACAGAGCACATGAAACAAATTTTTTTTTTCACTGAACTTTACTACATCTGACAATAATGCCAAGATGAGGCCTCTCTCGGGGTGGAGGAGCAACACCTTTGATTCTGTCTGGGTAGCCTCCAATCGGATGGAATGAATATTAATTTCTCCTTCTGTTAAAAAAAAATTCCCTCCCCCTCCCCTCTTCCTCTATTCCATACTCTGGCCTTTAACTCTTCTCCCATGCCTATCACTTCCCCCTTGGGCCCCCTCCTCCTTCCCCTTCTCCAATGGCCCACTCTTGTCTCGTATCAGATTCATTCTTCTCCAGCCGTTTATCTTTCCTACCGACCTAGCTTCACCTATCACCTTCTCTCTATCTTCCTTCCCCTCCCCACTCTTTTTTCTCTCTGAAATCTTCCCCCTTCCTACTTAGTCCTGAAAGAGGGTCTTGGCTCGAAACGTTGACTGTTTATTCATTTCCAGAGATGTTGCCTGACCTGCTCCATTCGTCCAGCATTTTGTGTGTGTTACAATAATAAACTGCTTGTCAACTTCAAAAGATTTACTCCTGTTGGGTGGATTTTGGCTCATTCCTGAAGTTCTGATGGCTTACATTGAGACAGTAACCTATTTCCTGACACCCCATGCAGGGCAAGCACCATCCCTTACACCAATATTGTCAAACCCCATAATAATTTCGTAAGCTTCAGATGAGATCATCTCTCATTGAAGAGAGAGGTGAAACTTTCACTTCTCTGAAATTAGAGTCCAGCTCACTCTGCTTAATCTCTTTCGCAAGAACAACGCCTATTCCCAGTACAAAAGCTGGTGAATCTTCATTGTACTCCATTTATTGTTTCTTAGGTAAATCCTAATGTGGGCAAAATGTAATTAGTCTAGATGGCCAAAAATGGACGCAGTGACCCGAAGAGCCTATTTTTCGACGCAGAGAACACTTTGCTGCGCACCTCCATTCTGCGTATCTTGGCCTTTTGGACATTCCATTTGCTAACCATGTCAATTCTCCTCCCCATTCCCACAGCAACCTGTTTGGCTTTGACCTCCTCTACTGGCAGGGTCAAACTAAAGATAAACTAGAGCAACAGAGCTCATTGTCCACCTAAGTTGTCTCCAAGAGTTGGCATGAATATTGCATTCCCTAATTTCAGGTAACCTGATCCCCTCTGCCTCCTTCTGACCTACCCAGCTTCTCCTACAACTTCCAACCCTCCATCATTCTGTTTCCCACTGAGTCTCCTCCTCCTATTACCTACCTCTCCTCCCCAGCTCTTTCTGCACCCCTCCCCTAACCTGGCTATCTCGCTTTTGTGTTTCAGTCCAGATGAATTGTCTCAAGCCAAAATGTCAACTGTTCATTTCCTTCCACAAATGCTGCTGGACCTGCTCCAATTCCTTCCACAGCTGATACGTGGCATGTTCAAGTTCCTCCAGCATTTTGTTTGTTGCAGCCTATTTTTTTTGCTGTACAACTCCATGACCAGGGATACCAGACTGTAATAAAATACCCCAGGTAGAGTCTCACCAGGGCTTTTATAATTGCAGTGTTCCAATTCTCATGGAATACAGGACAATTTATTACCTTGTACAATAATTGCTTTCCAAATTACTTGTTGTAAATGTACATTAACCTTCTGTGATTTGTATGCAACACCATTAAAATTCTTTCAAATACCAACACCTTTTACTTGTTCACAATTAAAATATATTCTGTTTTTGCATTTTATCTACCAAAGGGGATAACTTCACATTTTCCCACATTATATTCCATTGGCTATGCTCTTGCTTGTTCAATTAGTCAATTATTGAGTTAGCTGATCTGTATCACCTTGAAGCCCCTTTGCATTCTCCCCATAACTAGCTTTGCATCATCAGCAAATTTGGATATATTACACTTAGAGCTGTCAGCCAATACATTAATATTGATTGTCAAGGGGCATCACAGTGGCACAACATTATTACAGCTGGGGGTGTTGGAGTTTGGAGTTCAATCCTGGCGTCCTCTGTAAGGAGTTTGTACTGTGGTATGCGTGGGTTTCCTCCGGGTGCTCCGGTTTCCTCCCACAAAGATATACCAGTCAGTAGGTTAATTGGTCATCGTAAATTGACCTGTGATTAGGCTAGGGTTAAATCGGTGGGTTGATACGGTGTGGCTCAAAGGGCTGGGAGGGCTTATCCTGCGCTGTATCTGTAAACAAAAATAAAAATAAATAAATTAACAACTAGAACCCCAGTACTAATTCTAGTGATGCCCTGCCAGTTACAGTCTCCTAACTCCAAACTGACCAATTTGTTCCTACTCTGTTCTCTAATTCTTTATTCCTTTCAAAATATTATCCTCAATCCTAATCTTAACAGCCACTTTTGTGGAACTGTATAGAAATAATTTGGAAATTCTATCGCATTGTATTTATTGGTTCACTCTTATCTATTGTACAACCTCAAAGAACTGGTAAATTTGTCAAATTTGATTTCTTTTTATAAATCAATGTTGACTGCTTAATTCAACTATTATTTTCTAAGTGTTTAGATATCATTTTGTTAAGTAGCTTTAAGCAATTTCTCTAACACGTACTTCTGTCAGACTGATAGGCCTGTAGAAACACTGTTTGCTCTCTCCCTCATTCAGTAAATAGTTGAGTTACCTTCATTATCCCACTGCCTATGGAATCCATTCAAGATTTAGTGGAATTTTGCTAAATGACAGCCTGTACAGTTCGTCATCTCTATCTACTCTCATTAAACCCAGGGTTGGAAGCCATCAGACCCTATGGATTCATTGCCTTTCAGTCCCATTAATCTCACTGAGTTATAGGGAGATGTTCAGACTTTATTGACTGAAGTGTCAGAGACTGAGTGATGACCTTACAGAGGTGTATAATCTTAGACTGCACATGGGGCATAGACAGGGTGAATGCACACAACAGTTTTACTAAAGAAAGGGAATCAAAAACTGGAGGGCATAGGTTTAAGACTGAGAAGGGACTTTAGGGAAAATTTCCTCAAGCAGAGAGAAGTAATTATATGAAATGAGCTGCCAGAGGAAGTGATTGAGGCTGGTACAATTACTTGTTACATACACCTGTTAGGGTGCATTCTCCAGATACTTTTTTAGGTAACCGTAGCCTTCAGCCAGGAGCAGATGTCATCAGGTGGTTCCCAACCTTCACAGTGTGTTTTGATCCTTAACCAAGACACTCTCCAGTTGGTGGGCCGGCAGTGTTGGCCAAATCACTGCCCATCTGCTCCTGGCTTCCAGCTTCACTCCTCTCGCCTACTCCAAATCCAACATGAGGCTCGTTCTACCTCTTCCCCCGTCCTACGAGCTGCTTGTTTTTTGCCCCTTTCATCCAGGCCCAGAGCTGACAACAACCGCCATGCTGGTTTGGCTGGGAAACCTCTGCAGCTGATCTCCACAGGGAACAACCATGCCTGCCTTCCCTCGTCTTTACACTCCTGCAGTAAGGGCTGGTACTTCAAGGCCTTTCTCTTGTGGGCCTCTTCCCATCCCTCCTCCCATGGCACAGTCATCTCAACCAGAATTATTTTCTTGTCTTCGGTTGACCACAGTACAACGTCCGGGCATAGGGTTGTATGCACCACATCCGGGAACTGCAGTTTCCTTCCCACATCGACCCTCATCTCCCAGGACCTGGCTGTTAGCAGCAGATTGGGCTTTGGTTGTTTGGTTACGAAAGGCCAATGAAGGTAATGGCCTTCCTCAAATCTGTGCCAGCCGTCCTCTTCTTACATCTCTCTCGCTCTAGTGTGTCAGCAAGAGCCAGAAGCACCTTATCATGGGCGCCACCTATACCGTCCTTGAGTTAGAGCTGTTTTACACTCGAACAGTATATGAGCCGGTGTTCCCTTTTGACCACAGAGCTTACAGTTCGGGTTCTCTCTCATCCCCCATGTGTGCAGATGTAATGACAAAGGAAGGGTGTCATACACGGATCACAAGAGGAAGGAAATATGGAAGGGCTCCGGTCTCCATAACTCTGCCCATGAGATCTTGTGCTTGGGCAGATCCCATTTTGTCCAGGCACCCTGGGACCCTTGTTCCACTGCCTTTGACATCAGCCTCTCTTCCTCACTTATTCTGCCTTTACCATGTCTCACCTGTTCCTTATACATGTGTTTTCCCACTGCTGGAAGTGAGCTGAGCTGAGGCCTTGCCACCCGACGCAGGGGTTGCCGATGATATCTCGCAGCTTCAGAGAACACACTACCTGCTCCACAGCTGCGTTGGCTGCCCACTTACGCCCAGATCTGGTTGTAACGCCTGCTTGCTTTACCAAGATGTCATTGGAATCTCTCAAGCTTAATAAGGCTCTGCATTTTGCCACCTTGAATTCCTCCACAACAGATGACAGGGGAAGGTGCAGTTGCCCAGAACGAATGTAGAGGCCCACTGAAGAGAAGCTTGGGGGAACTCCCAACCATCTCCGCAGGTACTTGTTGGTTTTCCTCTCGATGCCCTCTACGGCAGTCATGGGGAACTGATAAAGTGTGAAGAGCCAGAGAAGCCTGGGCAGAATGCCGTATTGGTACAGCCAGGTCTCGAATTTACCGGGAAGTCCGGATTTGTCGATCTTCTTCAGCCATTCATCTGTCTGCTTCACAGCATTGGTGACATTAGCCTCATCTGTCAGTGACGCATTAAACCACTTCCCCAAGCATTTTATTGGGTTATCTTCACTGGAAAGGATGACCTCACCCTGAACTTGGAGGCTAAACTTGCTAATAACTTTGCCCTTTCTGATCACCATGCACCTGGACTTCTTGGCCTTGAAGGACATCCTCGCACAAGTGGTTACATTGTCCAGGGTTCCCAACACCCATCTTGCTTGAGCATGTGACACAGTTGTTACAGTGATGTCGTCCATAAACCCTCATAGAGCCAGCTGAACAATGCCCGACTCCAGCGTCGGGCCGTGGGTTACACCTTCTGCTGCTGATATTAGGAGGTTCATTCCCAAAATAAATAGGGTGGGGGAGATGGTGTTGGAATCCCCTTCTGGAGGTTCTGCCAAGTAGTTGTGAAATGGGCTGATGAAAATCTGAGTTTGAATCCTCCCAGGCAGCTGGTGATCATGTCTCGAATAGCCACTGGGATGTAGTAGTGGTCAAGTCCTTCTAGGATGAGGTCATGTGGAATAGACCCGTAGGCGTTCCCGAGGTCTAACCAGACAACTGTTAGGTTGCCTTTTCTCTGCTTGGCCTCATGGATCAAATGGCTAATCATTGAGGTATGTTCCAGACACCCCGAAAAGCCTGCAATACTGCCTTTCTGGATGGATGTGTTGATATAGCGGTTCTGCATCATGTAAGAAGTCAACCTTCTTGCGAGCCCAGAAAAGAAAATCTTACATTCCACATCCAGGAGAGAAATTGTCCTAAACTGGGCAATTGTGGAAGAATCCTCTTCCTTTGGAATAAAGCATCCCTCTGCCAATTTCCAATTTGTGGAATAGTACCTTTGGCCCAGATCTTTCTCATGACCTTCCACAGCCTCCGAAGAAGTTTTGGGCATTTCTTATACACCTTATAAGGTATACCACTTGGGCTTGGGGCAGCTGATGCTTTAGCTTTCCGGATGATGTCCTGGATTTCCTGCCATAATGTAGGCTCCTTCACATTAGGCTCAATTGATGGTTTTTCCGGTCTACGCACAGCCTGATTGGTTCCTCGTCCCTGACCCCTCCGTGGGTCGCTGTGTGCCTCCCGCAGGAACTCTGCTGCATTGAGCTGGATAGTATAACAGACTTTTGTTGGTTGAAAAGAGTCCTGGTGAAGCTGAATGGATCTCTCACAAACTGTGCTCGCCTTTTCTCTTTCTTCCTTCTTTGCTGTCGTAGATGTTCCGCCCTCCAGAGTCTGCACAGCTTTTCCCACAGCATACTGGTTAAGTCCTTGATACCTTCTTTTTTGGCCGGTGAGCTGGTTTTAAACCTCTTGTTGAGCCTCTTTAATTTGCCTCTCAAGTGACGAACCTCCCTTTCCCTCCTATTTGGTTGCTGTGGTAACTCGGGCTGGCTTTTCCGCTCCATTGGGCCAAATCGTTCCTTAGCTAGATTGTACACTATGGCTGTGAGTGAGTCAATCTTTCTGTGTACTGGACCTGTTAAGGCAACTTCCAGGATGCCGTCTAGATCATCATAACATTTGAAGGACATTTGGGGTAGGAAAGGTTCAGAGGGATCTGAATCAAATATGGGTAAATGGGACTAGCTTGATTGGGCATCTTGGTTGGCATGGCCGAGAAGGGGTGAAGAGCCTATTTCCCCAAGCTGTACAATTCTACAACTCTAGCTGAGCTTCACATTCTCTCTGCTTTGTTATTCAGGAAGCTTCCTTGCATCTTCTTCCCTGAAGTCTTATATAGTCCTGATGAAGGTTCTCACTCACCGACTGTTTATTCCCTTCCATAGATGCTGTCTGACTTGCTGAGTTCCTCCACAAGCGCAAGAGGTTCTGCAGATACTGGAAATCCTGAGCAACACACATAAAATGCTGGAGGAACTCAGCAAGTCAGGCAGCATCAGTCCATGTTCCAAGCCTCCACTGATAATGCTCCCTTCCTCATTCTCTGCTACATTGATGACTGCATTGGTGCTGCCTCATGAACTCATACTGAGCATGACAATTTCATCAACTTTACCTTCAACTTCCACCTTGCCTTCAAATTTACTTGGTCCATTTCTGACACCTCTCATCACTTTCTTGATCTTTCTATCTCTATACCTGGAGACAAAGTGTTATCTGATATCCTGCACAAACCTACTGACTCTCAGAGCTATCTTGACTACACCTCTTCCTACCCTGTCACTTGTAAAACTTCATTCTCCTCTCTCAGTTCCTCTGTCTCCATCACATCTGTTCTCAGAATGAGGTTTACCATTCTAGAACATCTGAGGTATCACAATTTTTCAGTGAACAAGGTTTCTATTCTACCATCACCGATGCCCTCAGCTGTATATCTGCCATTTCCTGTATATCTACCCTCAATCCATCCTCCTGCCATCACAGCAGGGACAGAGTTCACCTTGTCCTTACCTACCATCCCACAAGTGTCCTTATCCAGTGTATCATTCTCCCTAACCTCCGCAACTCTGGCAAGATCCTACCACCAAGCACATCTTTATCCCCGTCCTTCCTCTGCTTTCCATTGGGACCATTTCTATGTAGCTCTTTCGTCCACTCTGCTGGATCTGACCCATCCAATAGCACATTGAACTCACAGCTATGGCCTTTCAGTTTCAGCATGATAACTACACCAAATCTTTTGAAGATCAACATTTGCAAGTGTACTTTGACAAGATGTATTACATGACTTGAATGGATACCATTCAGTCCCCAACTTCCACATTTGACATTGACTGTGACAAAAGCAATTTTCACTGTTGTGTAAACAGTTGAATAACAACTGTTCCAATCACAACTCACAGCGATAGTCTGCAAAAGCTTGCCCTTCATTCTAAAACATCCTCCTCAGAGCCGCCTTGACAATGTAATAAAATCAGAAAATGCTGGAAACACTCTGAAAATTATCTGTGGAAAGAGAAACAGAGTTAACACTTCAGTACAAGGGTCCTTAATTACAATTGTGAAAGCTAGTCAGTTTTAAGTTGCAAAGTAAGATAGGAGAGGGATGGATAAGAAAAATAAATCATTTTGGAGTGGTGGAGGATATTTGGTGACATTCCATTTTTGAAGCCATCCATTGATAAATGAATGAATGAATGTCATTAGATAGAAATAAGTTAACGAAGAGAGTACATAAAAGCTGTGAAATGCAAGTTAGAACTACTATAGAGCTAAAACCAGATGGAGTATGCTGGAAAAGCACAGCCTGTCAGGCAGTGTCAGTAGGGAGAAATAAAAATGGATTGTAACCAAAACGGTGTATGGTACTCCTAACTGGCACAGTTTATTGCAATATTCTGTTCATTTTTATTGCCTTTCTATATATTAATTCTAAATTGAAGAGCATTAATACTCTATTTTAACTCACAGTTATTTTTTCAGCGAAAACACCTTCATCATTAGTGTTTATGATCCTATTTATGGGCACTATAGTGCTGGAAACTGTGTTGATAAACAGTGCTTTACAGATATTTGACATATTTGTACCAGTTTAGACAAAGATATTCTAGTTTACTGATGAATGAACAAATCTAAAGGTTACACATGCAAGACTACAGATGCTGGAATCTGGAGCAACACACAATGAGCTCAGTGGGTCAGGCAGCATTGGTGGAGGAAAATTGACAGCTAACATTTCGGTTTGTGAAGGATCTCAGTCCAAAATATCAACTGCCTATTTCCCTCCATAGAACAAAATACATTTATTATCAAAGAATGTATAAATTATATACTCGAGATTTGTTTGCTTACAGGCAGCCACAAAGCAAGAAACCCAAGGAACCCAATTAATAAAAAAATTAAAAACCATATCTACTCTGCAGAAAAAGAGGGAAAAAACATACATCATGCAAATGATAGATGTTGCCTGATCTTCTGAATTCCTCCAGCATTTGTGTGCTAAGCCAAAAGGTAACATTTTGTAGTTATTTAAGGAAGACTAAAAATGATAATCTGTAGTCAAAAGATGATCGAGCTATGTGCAAAACTTGAAGTCTTCCATTGGATTTACCTTCTTCACTTACAATGTGAAGCAAGCTTGCTATCAAATCTATTGGCATATTTGACTTGCATTATCTTCATGGTGGCAAAGTGAGATAAGAGATTACATGCCAAGTAGAATGAACAGTGTCCTGAAACGTGGAAGATCAGGGTGCGGAGATAATACCGGATAACACACAGTCCAAACAAAAGAACTGAGGAAGCAAATTAAGGTTGTTTTGGGCCTGTTTTACTTTGCAATAAAGAATTGGGGAATGGATTTAGAAGATCGACCAAAATCGTATTAACTTCTATCATATAGAGCAGACAGCTTTGACATTCAGCAGTGTCAGCCGTAAAATAAAAAGCAGGTGATGCAAAAATAGTGCCGACAGCAGACAGACATAATCTGGATTACCAGAGCATGGGCATTCATAGGTATATGATGAGGAACATCTTGTGTGTTCACTTTGTAATCCCTAAGTGTCACAAGCAGCAATTCTTTGTCTTATGAAGAGAACAAAAAGAAGATTTATGTTTGCTGAAGGATAAAAGGAAAGAGACCTCAAATTCGGTCCTGTATCCAAGGACAACACAATTCATCACTTGGCTTTGAATGGAAACTAATTCTTTTACACCTTTTTGTGTAACCATTTCAGACAGTATTAATAAGCATGAAACAATCATGCTTATTAATCATTTTCTTTTGCCCACCCTACATTTCAATGATACTAAATTGTGAAAGGTCTGAATAGATTACCACATAAAGTTTGCAGCATTCCTAAATTAATTACTATTTGGTCTCTAAGTAATTCTGGCCAGCAAAATGAATCATTATGTTGTGTTTATTCTGCAGCCATTAGCAATAATCCCACTCTCTCTATATGATAATTTACAACTGTGATTATCACTTAATGGACTACAGTATGTATCACATTCTCTAATCTCGTTAAACTAAATAGGGCCATTCTCAGTGAAGCGGTATTTTACCACAAATAACATAATGAACGCTGCTCGGTGTTGAGGACATAGAATTGATTATAACACAAGGCAGTAAACAATGTTTTAATCAACTCGCTCTTGCCTTTTCCTGGAGTGTGCCAGCATGATTCTATTTGAATGTCTCAGTCAGTATCGTTCCTTTATTTTAACTGACAATTACTCTGTATATTTTTAAGGAAGTTCTCTTTTTTAACTTGCTGGGAAATTTATTGCACAAAGGATACTGCATACCACTTCAACAAAGGTAGTATTTTAATAAATAACGCTGGCAAAACATTTGAGGACAATTCCGTAGAGCACAGTACAGGCCCTCCAGCCCATGGTGTTCTGTTGACCTTTTGATCTGCTGCAAGAACAATCTAATCCCTCCATTTTAGCCTATCTAAGAGTTTCTTAAATGTTCCTAATTTATTTCTCTCTACCACCACCCCTGGCCGTGGTGTTCCACTCTGTGGGTTATTCACTCTTTGGGTTAAAAACCAAACTTTGACATCCCCCTATACTTCCCTCCGACCACTTTAAAATTATGTCCTTTCGTATTTGTCATTACCACACTGGGATAACAGTGCTGGCTGTCCACTTTTTCTATGCCTTCTGTCATCTTACACACCTCTATCAAGTCACCTCTCATAGTTCGTTCTAAAGAGAAAAGTCCTAATCTGCTCATCCTCTTCTCATAAGATGTGCTCTCCAATCCATGAAGCTTTCTGGTAAATAAACCCTGCACATTCTCCAAAGCTTCGGCATCAGGCGACCAGAATGGAACATATTACTCAAAGTGTGGTCTAACCGGAGTTTTTTAGAGCCACAACAATACCTTTCGGCTCTTGAACTCAAACCCCAGACTAATGAAGGCCAACACACCGTACACTTTCTTAAACAATGTAACAACTGGTGTGGTGACTTTGAGGGATTTATGAATGCGGACACTAAGATCTCTCTGATCTTCCACACTGCAGTTATATTTTTAGGAATTTGAGGAGATTTGATTTCCCATCTAAAACACTCAGAAGCTTATACAGATATGCTGTGGACAGCATTCTGACTGGCTGCATCATGTCTGGTAAGGAGGTGGGGGCAACTACACAAGAACGCAGGAAACTACAGAGAGCTGTAAAATTAGTCATCTCCATCATGGGCACTAGCCTCGATAGTATCCAAGACATCTTCAAGGAGCGGTGGCTCAGAAAGGACCCCCACCACCCAGGCCATGCCCTCTTCTCATTTTTACTGTCAGGAAGGAGGTACAGAAACCTGAAGGAACAGCTTCTTTCCCCTCTGCCATCCGCTTTCTAAATGGACATCGAACCCATGAACACTACTTCACTATTTTTTATTTCTGTTTTTGCTCTACTTATTTTTAATTTAACTATTTAATGTTCATATGTATATACATATATTTACAGTAATTCAGTTTTTTTTCTATATATACCATGTATTGCATTATACTGTTGCCGCAAAGTTAATAATTTTTATGACATTTGCCGAATATATTAAACCTGATTCTGACTCTGAAGTAATTCTATTTATTTATTTACTGAGATACAGTGTAGAATAGGCCCTTCCGGCCGTTCAAACCGTGCCACCCTGAATTAATCCTGGTTTAATCATGGGAGTATTTACAATGGCCAATTAATCTAACCACCAGTAGGTCTTTGGACTGTAGGAGGAAACTAGAGCACTTGGAAGAAACCCATGTGGTCACAGGGAGAACGTACAAACTCCTTACTGGTAGTGGCGGGAATTGAACCAAGGTTGCCTGTACTGTAAAGCATTGTGCTAACCACTATGCTGCTGTGCCAGTAAAGGAGAGGTTAGTTGAAATAAATTAAGATTTGCCTAAGAGCTGAAGTAGAAAGGTCTTAACAAAGTAAAGAATTACTGTCAGTGTTGAACTCAGTGTTATAAAGAGCAGAAGATGGAGATGGTAGAAAATCCAATAGTAATTTTGCCTAGAGGAGGTTACAAGCCAAGGTGAAATTAATAAAATGGGGAACTTTGAAACCAAAGCTGAGAATGTTAAACCTGAGGATCGAGAAATCATCTCATGCTAGGAAAGGCATGTTAAACTGGCATTCCCTGGTGGATCAGCACCCATTTTGTATGTGAGCAATGCAAATGCAAAATTGTATTGTGCCTGAGACTCAGGGATAACAGCCAAGAGGGAAACTGCAGTTTGGGGTAAGGTGCATGTTTAGCCTGGTGTGTGGAGCTTAGGTTAACTCTGATGCCTGGCAGTCAAGGAAGACACTTCTTCAGATTAAATGCTGCCTGACCTGCTGAGTTCCTCCAGCATTCTGTGTGTTGCTGTGTATTTCAAGCTTCTGCAGCTGTGGGAATGTGAGATAGATTTATCCCAGATGAACAACAGAGGAAAGTTGTTGGAAAGGAATGGTGAGGTCAACCTTCTCAAAGGACTGCAGGGAGGGAAAGAACTGTTTTCTACGTTGGTCGCAATGCACGGGGCATTATTTGTACTTTAATCAAAGATATATCAATACTGCACCAACTGAAAATGGTTCTGAAAATACAATTGTAATTAAAAATAATAAGATGGTGGGATTTGTTTCCACAAATCTTTAGTTGATCTGCTCTCAAATCATAACGTGTAATTGGCATGTGGACTGTATCTACAAATTACAATTTCTGTTAAAATGCTTTCTAAAAGATCTATGGGAGGTGTGCTGTGTAAGTGTGCAGCCCACAGAGTTAGAAAAAGAGCAGCAAATCTGGTCCACAGTGACAAATAGGTTGAAAACTGCTTGTTTAGTTAGACCACATATGTACTATCTACTATGTGTTTTTTTTTGTCATTCCATTTTAGAAATGTTAAAGGAATCTAATGTTAGATATAAATAAGGGGAGTTGCTGTGACTGGCTTGGATTAATTCACACAAGTATTTTTACAGCAGGGATAGTCCGTTGATGTTTGAAATTATGAAAGGATTTGAAAGGTTTGTAAGAAATTAGGAACAGTTAGTGAGCAGGTAACAAAGAGACAGGAATTCAGGATGATTCAAATGTGAAAGAGGAACTTTAAACTGAAATACATGTGAAGTATTTTAAGGAACGAGATGAATTACTGAGGCCAAGAACAGTGACATTTCAGAGGGAACTCGATTTAACAATTGAAAAATATTATTATTCTGAAAGTTTCCAACTCTGTAGGAAGACCTTCAGTTGATCATCTCTCTGGGAGCTCTTTGCCAGAGAAACGCAAAAGT
The DNA here is from genome assembly GCF_030028105.1 of Mobula birostris. Classification (NCBI taxonomy): domain Eukaryota; kingdom Metazoa; phylum Chordata; class Chondrichthyes; order Myliobatiformes; family Myliobatidae; genus Mobula; species Mobula birostris. Next base: position 97,430,629 of record NC_092380.1, on the reverse strand, counting down.
AATCCTCACTTCTTTCCCCTTTCAACTGTTTTTGCATGAAATATGAAAGACAGAAGGCACAAAGAATTTGTACTCGAGCATATGGCTCTGAACAGAGGCTGATACCTAGAATCCTAGAATGTTTAAGGCACAGAAGACCACATGACCCATAGTGTGACAGGCTCTCTATTAGTTCTTCCTCAGTCCCTCTTCATAAATTTACCTAACACCCTCTTGAAGACCAGAGTGGAACCTGTGTCCACTATGCTTGTAGGAAATATATTACAGTTTCCAGATATACATTGTACAATAAATTTGTTCTTCTCTACTTTATGCACATGACCTCTAGTTCTTTACCCTTTCAACTACAGATGGAGCCATCACCTCTGTCTGATTTGTCCAGGCCCCTCATCATTTTATGGACTGTACTTCTATCAGATTTCTCGTCAGCTTTCTCTTCTCCAAAGAAAACTCCCTGTCCTACCTACTCTTGTAGCATCAGTACCCAATGCTAGAAACCATCCGTATAAATGTCCTCCGGACTCCTTTCAGCACTTCTTTCACTGCGTCCTTTTCCATCATCAGATGACCAGAATCAAACACAATACTCCAGTAGACACTGAGCTAGTGTTCTCAAAGATTCATTGTGACTTCCCTACATTTATACCCCATGCCAGTTCATTGATTGGCATCCATCTGTCTCAAAGGACAATGGGTGATGATGATATTCATCACAAGCCTGGGCGGAAGATATGGAGATCCTGAGATGCCTAGTCATCAAGATCCCCCTCTCAGCCTCATCAGTGTAGTTCAAAAGTAAGCTTATGAAGGAATACGTTTGGCACCAGCTTGACTGCAGGAGGTTCGAGAAGGTTGTTCGATGTCGTTCAGCTGCCTTAGGTGCTCCACTCTGGATCTGCTGTCTGGATTTACTTCCAATGCTTTTGTCTCTCCTGAGGCTGCCCACAAGGCAGTGGGGCTATTTACCCATAGCTGGTGATCTGGTTCACAAGCCCCAGGACATGTCCACACACCAGTGGGCCTGCGTGTTATGTATTCAGGGGCTAGGCCTCCTCCCTGTCCTCGGTACCTCAGCCTGAGTCCAAAAGAAGTTAAATTTCTGTGTGTTGCCAGCGAGGAGGCACCACATGAGGATTGCTGTTGGAGAAGCTATGTACTATCAGGGAGAGACCTACACATGTTAATAATAAAGTTAGTAATATGTACTTAAAACTTTTACTTCTATCTCACTTTGTCCTCTCACTTTAACTAATTTGTGCAGTCATTCACCCAGGGTTTCTTGTTCTGCACTCCTTTAAGGACATGGCAAATACAGAGTACCCATGTTTTAAGGCAAGTAGTTTTAGATGTATCACAAGTATTACATCCTCCTAGATGCACATGTTTTCTTTCAATGCAACACAAAAGGCAAAGTGTGTAGTCTGTTATGCGTCATACAGAATCATGGTGGATTCGTCAACGTAGTCAAGTGTTACCTTGGACTTCCATATTGAACAGTGGCATTGGATACACAAGTCAGAAAACACAAACAGGGCATTGCTGACATCAATGAGCTGACAATTTGACAATTCATTAGTAAAATTATTTATAGGGACTTCAATAATGATTTCCACATCAAATAAAATCGAAGAAAAGTGGAAATTATTAATGAGTGGTGAAAATGATCAATAAGTTAAAATGGTGAATCAAACGTCAGTATACTCCATTGGTATGGAATTCCGGAAGGAATGATACTTGGTTGGAAGCACTAGTATTTAAATTCCGTAACTTCCTCAGCAGAGATGATACACTTAAAGTTCTTAACAGATGGCTTTGGAGGAGCAAAGTTGATCATGGGATACTTCAAATTAGTCTCAAAGGTGAATCTGCATGCAGTGACAAACAAGCATCAGACAGGTGTCTGGAAATTAAGTGATTGAAGATAGTCAGTGTACAACTTTGACAAAACAGCACTATACAAGTCACTCCTAGACACATTAAATGATCGTAAAAAGGATTCCAACAAAGGCGGCAAGTGAAATTACAGAAAGTTACTTTGTTACTGCAAATAAAACTGGCAATCACAAGCTAAAACTATCGTGCATTAGTAAAAGTCAAAGTCCCTGGTGTTTCAAGCATATCAAAATGAAATTTGTGCCTGTAATTCTCAAAAGTAGTTCCATTGCTTGGATAACATGGCTTGAAGAGCTTGTATCAATGGAGAGTTTCCACTTACTTTTGAAAGCACTAGAAAAAGGCTCTTTTACTGTTTGATCACTGTCCAGCCTATCCTTGTGCTGATATCTTGAAACTAAAAAAGGGCAAGATCAGAGGTAGATACAAGAAATTCTGCAGATGCTGGAAATCTTAAGCAACACACACAAAATACTGGAGGAACTGAGCTGGTCAGGCAACATCTATGGAGGGGAATAAACAGACAACATTTTGGGCCGAGAACCTTCATCAGAGCTAGAAAGAAAGAGGGCGGAAACTGGAAGAAGAAGGTGGTGGAGGGGAAATAAGTAAGAGCGAGCAGTCGATAGGTGAGACCAAGTGAGGGGAAGGTGGGTGAGGATATGAAGTAAGAACCTGGAAAAGGATAGGTGGAAGAGGTAAAGGGTGCATCATAATATACTTTAAAAGAGGATTTTGAAAATTTGTAATGTTAGTTTCAGTTACAGCATGGTTATATTATGAAGTAGGTTCCCCTGACACCCACAGATAGGCCATTTAGCCCATCAAGTCCACTCTGCCATTTCATCATGGCTGACCACAGATCCCATTCAACCCCATACACCATATCTCTTGATGCCCCAATCAATCAGGAATCTATCAACTTCCGCTTTGAATATACCCATGGACTTGGCCTCCACTGCAGTCCATGGCAAGACATTCTACAGATTCACCACTCTTTGGCTAAAAAAAAATTCCTCACTACTTCTGTTCTGAAAGGTCCACTTCTCAGTTTTGAGGCTGTGACCTCCAGTTCTAGATACCCCCACCAGAGAAAACATCCTCTCCACATCCAAAAGCTTTATGTTTTTGTATCTCTACAACATAAAGCTAATTGAAAGGATAAAGACAGGAGCTCAGGAGAACAGGTCTTAGTTTCATTTTTACTTTAAGCAAGGTGCGCACATATCAGGTGGTAGCATCATAACATATGCAATTTATGTAGTTTTACGTATGTTATGCAAGCAATTATGTAAACACTAAATAATGCTTAATCAAACAATATATTTACAATATTCTTCAAATATTACTGAAATATTAAATATACAACATATGTGTTGGTATATATGTCTTTGATGATGGGTATTCTACTGCCAAAGATGCATTGGGTAGTTTTAACGTACCTGTTGTAGTCACACACAGTGAATATTATAACCTGGATGTCAGAGGGTCTTACTGAAATGGAAACAGTTCCCTTTTACACTAGTCCCATTTTTCCACATTTGTTTTATATCCCTCTAAACCTTTCTTGCCCATATAGCTGTCCAAGTACTTTTTAAATGTTTTTAATCTTAAGCTATTGTATCTGTTCCTTCCACACCCTTTTGGGCAATTCATTACAGATACAAGAATTGATTTCAAGAAAATACTTGAAAAGTTCTCGAAGGAAAAAAAGATAATGCAGATATAAAGGGCAAGAGTCAGAGAATGGGCCAATACTCGGTGGGCAGATGCATCACCTTTTTTGACATAAACATTCTGTGTTTCATCCAGCAGTAACCTTGGGTGATTTGGGGAAAAACTCTTTGGTGGAATTTCCTCTCTGTTCCACGAAGATGATCATAAACATTTTCAATGGCAGTAACCATGTCTAACGATACCTATCTCAACACCTCACCTTTCTTTTAATATACTCTGCAGGAAGCATCCCTTTAAGCATTTGAAATGTCTCTGGACTTGCTAAATGAGCTGGCAAATTATTTTGTTCTCTGTGAAAAAAGGAGTCACCCGATAGCTAAACTAATTCTATTCCGTATGTGTATAATATCTTCAAAATACACAGAGCAAATACATATCCAAAGGAGGTGATGTTGATTTGCAAAAGAGCACGCATTGAAATTTTGGTCCAACATATAAAGCTGTTGCAAGACTGAATGGCTGTGAAATTGCCTGTGACAACATTACATTTCTTGAGAAGCAGGTTCATCACAGAATTCTACTGCCCAATAGAATCACAGTGTAAAAGATCACAGATACAAAGTTCAAAGTTCAAACATTAAAAGTTAAGTTATGCTCAAGTATGTACATGTTACCTTACACCACCCTGAGATTCATTTCCTTACAGGCATTCACAGTAGATCAGAGGAGTACATTAGAATCAGTGAAAAACTACACACAGAGACTGACAAATAATCAATGTGCAGAAGAAGACAAGCTGTGTAAATACAAAAAAAAAAAAAAAAAAAAATCAAGTAATTAATTAAATAAATCATACTGAGGACATGTGTTGTAGAGTCCTTGAAAGTGAATCCATAGGTTATGGAACATTTCAGTATCAAAGTGAGTGAAGTTATGGACACTGGTCAGGAACTTCATGGTTGAAGGGTAATAGTTGTTCCTGAACCTGGTGTTGTGAGAACTAAAGCTCCTGTGCCTCTGGCCTGATGGTAACAGTGAGGAGAGAGCACAGCCTGACTGGTGGGGGTCCTTGTTGATTGACACTGCTTTCTTGTGTCTATGCTTAATTGTGGGAAGGGCTTTTCTTGTGATGGACTGAGTTGTATCCACTACATTTTCTAGCTTTTCTATTCAAATGCATTGGTGTTTCCATAGCAGGCTGTCACGTAACCAGTAAAGATATTTCACAAAGTGCATCTATAGAAGTTTGTCAAAGCTTTAGATGACATACTGAATCTGCACAAACTTCATAGTAAGTACAAGCTCTGCTGTGCCTTTTTTGTAATGGCACTCATGTGGTGGTCCCAGGGCAGGTCATCTGAAATGATAAAGCCACAGAACTTAAAAGCACTGAGCCTCTCTGTATTTCTGACGTTGAATCTCTGATTCAAAGATGCATTTGACATTGCCTACATTCTTTGAAGACGAAGATGAAGAACCAGAAACTATTGAACAACTTTATATTATAAGGTTTGCCCCACCGTTCCTATGAAACAGTTCGTAAGCCGAAATATCGTAAAGCGAAGAAGCAATTACCATTTATTTATATGGGAACATTTTATGAGCGTTCGCAGACCCAAAAATAACCTACCAAATCATGCCAAACAACACATAAAACCTAAAATAACAGTAACACATAGTAAAAGCAGGAATGATATGATAAATACACAGCCTATATAAAGTAGAAATACTTTTCCACAATCATTACTGCACTGCTCTCCGTAGTGAAAATCTCACGCAAGCGCTGTTGGCAGAAAATCTCATGCAAGCGCTCTCCAGTAACCTTTAAGCTATGAAGCTGCCAAATCATACCAAATAACACGTAAAAATACACAGCCTATATAAAGTAGAAATAATGTATGTACAACGTAGTATCACGGGAATCGGGAAGACAGCGAGCACACTGATGATGGTGTGTTAGACTTGTCGGAGTTTGGGTGGTGCAGTGGCCCCCACTCTCCGGGCCGCTGAGCGATATATTGCTGCGAAGAATGCAGGGGTCCAGCGGTAGCCGGGAGGTACACAGCACATCTTTAAGAAAAAAGCCGAAACAAACATGCTAATTAATTAGGTGCTGCCCGTAATTGTCGGCCCAGATCAGCGCCGATTTCCGATTGCGTCGTCTCTGATCTGGGCCGACAATTACGTGTCGGCGGCACCTAATTAATTAGCATGTTTATTTCGGCTTTTTTCTTAAAGATGTGCTGTGTGCCTCCCGGCTACCTTTGCATTCTCCGTGAATCGATATCTGTCCGTGGCCTGGGGGTTGGGGTGGTGGGACACTGGGGTGTCATCTCGTCGCCTGTTTCCATTAGAGCAGGCAGTTCATCTTCTCCTATGACTGCCCGCCTCGATGTCGAAGGTTGAGGTTCGTTGTCTGCTGTGACTGATGTGGAAGGCTTGCTTGACTGCTGAGCCTCGCGCATTTTTCTATCACACAGTTCTTTAATAAGGACTCAAACCATCCTGCAAATATCTCCTAAATCGACGTACCCTTTCCAAATTAAAGTCGTACTTTATCATTACTCAATCAGTTTCCATTGTTATCCTTTTTTCCTTCCAGTTGCATCAGCTCTTCATCTATCAGTTCTTGGTCATGGGATGCCAAAACCTCCTCAACATCATCTTCGTCAGCTTCCACAAGCTAAACTCACATTGTCCTTACTTTGTTCACCACGATCAAAACGCTTAATTATGTCTAGTTTTACCATAAGTGTAACACCCTTACGAGCTCTTTCAGGCTTTTCCGATACTATAGAACTCATCTTGCAAACGACTGCTCACAGGCACGTGTTAAAGCAAAGCAGTTCCGAATCCGGGGGAGAGTGGCTGCTCGGGGTGCGCTGCCTTTTATCGCATGCTGAATTTATTTTTGTAACAGTGAAAACACCTTCTGAAAGCGAAAACAGAGTACTAATGTAGGTCTTTCATAACAGTGAGGTTTCGTAAAGCGAACGTTCGAAAAGCGGGGGACACCTGTATTCAGCAGTTGTTTCCCAAAATCTTCTTCAGCTCCTTACAAGGCCATGGCATTGTATCCATGTTTGGACATTTTGGTTCTGGGTTTGAATTCAGTGAAGATCCTTGTGTTCCCTTTCTTTGAAAGACTTGCTTGGCTTTAGCATTTTACTTCCAGAAGTCTGAATTGGAAGTAAGCTGAAAATAACTTTGGGTTGATATGGTTCAACATCACCAATTAACTAATTCTCTGCTTACACAAACCTCTCCTATGTTTCCTAGTTACAGTACTGTGCAAGTATCTTAGGAACATATATATAGCTAGGATGCCTAAGAGTATTGCACAGAGCTACCTTTGTCAACGTGCAGCAGAGAGTGAGTTTGTAAATCAGGCAGGAGCAAAGGATGTTGGGAATGGTGAGGGTGGAGTGCCGTGGGAAGGGTGTGGGACAGGTGGCAGAGAAGGAGTGCCAGGGCCAGGGGTGACACAGGCGCAGAGACACCCAGCCCTGAGACACCAGGCAGGGTAATTTGATTCCAAACAATTGGTTTATTGATCATTACAGAATTTTTCTCTGGTGCTTCCCTCTCCCTCCCCTCTCCCTTCCCCTTTTCCCAACCATGATTCCCCTCACCCTGCCCCCTTCCCACTCTCAGTCCACAATAGAGACCCATATCTGAATCAGGTTTATGAGACTTGTTTTTATTTTGTGGCAACAGTACGGTACAATACATAAAATTACTACAATACTGTGCAAAGGTCTTAGGCACAGTTTTGGATGTTAGCAGGATTGAGGGAGAAAAAGGGGGTGGGGAAGAGGAGGGGGTTCAGAATAGAACACATTCATTTTGCTTGAAATTGCACTTGTTCTGATTGTTGTGATATTTGTCAATGTGTCTCTTGCTGTACAGGGCCTTTTTCAGCAATGTGTTAGGATGCAATTTCAAAGCACCAGCTCTGGAAGCATCCATCCAATCCAGCATAAGTTGTCTCAGCCAGTCCTTCCCTGTTAAAATTGTCCTAATTCATAGTTTGCTATAATGAAAGGTATACCTCATTGAGGTATACAGAATTATGCATAGGAGCCCAGGCATTTGTAACTGATTTTTAAAAGAAATGATTTTCTAGAGGTCCAGAAGGCAATAGTATAATCAGAATCAGGTTTATTATCACCGGCATGTGACATGAAATTTGCTAATTTAGCAGCAGCCGTTCAATGCAATACATAATCTAGCAGAGAGAAAAAAATAATAAACAAACAAGTAAATCAATTATGTATATTGAATAGATTAAAAAATTAAAAAAAAAAGAAATACTGTATATTAAAAAAAAGTGAGGTAGTGTCCAAAGCTTCAATGTCCATTTAGGAATTGGATGGCAGAGGGGAAGAAGCTGTTCCTGAATCGCTGAGTGTGTGCCTTCAGGCTTCTGTACCTCCGACCTGATGGTAACAGTGAGAAAAGGGCATGCCCTGGATGCTGGAGGTCTTTAATAATGAATGCCACCTTTCTGAGACACCACTCCCTGAATATGTCCTGGATACTCTGTAGGCTAGTACTCAAGATGGAGCTGACTAGATTTATAACCTTCTACAGCTTCTTTCGGTCCTGTGCAGTAGCCCCTCCATACCAGACAGTGATGCAGCCTGTCAGAATGCTCTCCACGGTACATCTATAGAAGTTTTGGAATGTATTTGTTGACATGCCAAATCTCTTCAAATTCCGAATAAAGTATAGCCACTGTCTTGCCTTCTTTATAACTACATTGGTATGTTGGAACCAGGTTAGATCCTCAGAGATCTTGACACCCAGGAACTTGAAGCTGCTCACTCTCTCCACTTCTGGTCCCTCTATGAGGGTTGGTATGTGTTCCTTCATCTTACCCTTCCTGAAGTCCACAATCAGCTCTTACGTCTTACTGACGTTGAGTGCCAGGTTGTTGCTGCGGCATCATTCCATTAATTGGCATATCTCACTCCTGTACGCCCTCTCGTCACCACCTGAGATTCTACCAACAATGCTTGTATTGTCAGCAAATTTGTAGATGGTATTTGAGCTATGCCTAGCCACACAATCATGTGTATACAGAGAGTAGAGCAGTGGGCTAAGCACCCCTGAGATGCACCAGTGTTGATCGTCAGTGAGGAGGATATGTTATCACTTATCTGCACAGATTGTGGTCTTCCGGTTAGGAAGTCAAGAATCCAATTGCAGAGGGAGGTACAGAGGCCCAGGTTCTGCAACTTCTCAATCAGGATTGCGGGAATGATGGTATTAAATGCTGAGGTATAGTCGATGAAGAGCATCCTGACGCAGCTGTGTGTTGTCCAGGTGGTCTAAAGCTGTTTGGAGAGCCATTGAGATTGCGTCTGCTGTTGGCCTATTGTGGCGGTAGGCAAATTGCAATGGGTCCAGGTCCTTGCTGAGGCAGGAGTTCAGTCTAGATATAATAGATAAAGTGAATCTGTCTATGACCGGACAGGTTTAGAGGATTTTTCAGGAGGTTTTTCTGACCCGGAGAATGGTTGAATTTTGGACCATATTATAAACATGAGAAATTCTGCAGATGCTGGAAATCCAAAGCAACACACACAAAATGCTGGAGGAACTCAGCAGGTCAGGCAGCATCTATGGAAATAAATAAACAGTCGACATTTCAGGCAGAGACCCTTCTTCAGGACTGGAAAGGAAGGGGGAAGATGACAGAATAAAAAGGTGGGGGGAGGGGATGGAGGATAGCTAGAAGATGATAGGTGAAGCCAGGTGGGTAGGCAAGGTAAAGTGCTGGAGAAGAAGGAATTTGATAGGAGAGGAGAGTGGACCATAGGAGGAAGGGAAGAAGGAAGGGACACAGGGAGAGTAGATAGGCAGTTGAGAAGAAGTAATGGACTATAGTGGGGAATAGAAGAATAGGGGAGGGGGAGGTAATTTCTTTTTACCAGAAGGAAAAATCAGTATTCATGCCATCAGGTTGGAGGTTACCCGGACACATTGTGTGAAGTGTGGTGGAGGCAGGTAATCTCACAATATTCAATAAATATTTCGGTGAAATACCATGGCATAGAAGGCAATGGACCAAGTGCTGGAAAATGAGAATAGGATACGAAATCGATATCCGGTATGGAGAGAGCGAGCCAAAGGTTCTACTTCATACTCATGCATCTGATGTCTCACGTAGTTTTGAGATATTACGATGTCACCCTCTAGGTAGTCATAGTCATAGTCATACTTTAGTGATCCCGGGGGAAACTGGTTTTTGTTACAGTTGCACCATAAATAATAAATAGTAATAAAACCATAAATAGTTAAATAGTAACATGTAAATTATGCCAGGAAATAACTCCAGGACCAGCCTATTGGCTCAGGCTGGTCCTGGACTTATTTCCTGGCATAATTTACATATCTGGAATATTGTTCTTTTGAAGGAATATGTCCACCTGTTTGGATTATGAGACAAAAAGTTCTAAAGTTCAGTCACAAATATCTCAACGTCTACTTAGCAGTGGAAACTTTAAACTTTAGTGCATACATTAGTCCAGTGATAATACCACACCACAATCAGTTTGCTTGTGCAATGCAGGCAGGATTTAAACTAGCAGGATTCTATGTGAAAACGTCAGTTTTAGTGCAATAAGCTCAATAAAAACTTGCTATGTGGCTGTCTTTGAACATATCCTTTCAACATGTTCATTACCAGTTTGTAATGTCTTCTGAGTGTATTGAGAAATGGGAAATAGATGTAATATTTATTTGCAAGATAGCATATTATGCACTTGCATGTTGAGTCTTAAATTGCTGGTGAAATACTGAATGTCTGTGAAACTTCTGCAGTAATGTTCACTAATGCACCCATGACTCTGCTATCAAAAGGATGTCAATGTAAACACACGTGGGTGCGGAGAAAACAGCATTCCATGCTCAAACTGGCATTTCAATGTTTATGTCTACACACAGGTCCCTCAAACTCCTCCACCTATTCAATTCAAACCATGTTCCTACCCAGGCACAGTTTAGTTCATTCTGTTCTCCTGAGCATCTCTTTCTCTGACTGCACATTTCTGCAGCATTCATGGATTTAGAGTCTTGGACTGTTTTTTTTAATGTGACTATATTTTACTGATAGTTTATATGTGCCTTTTATCTTACATGTGCTATATATATATAATGACTGTTGGTACTGTGTTTTTCACCTTGGCCCCAGAGTAACACTGTTTTGTTTGGCTGTGTTCATGGGTATTCATGGATGGTTAAATCACAATTGAACTTGAACTTAAGCTTGTCCGCATTTTTCCAATATTACATGCTGTAATTTAAGGTGTCCAACATCCGAAGTTTGTGTTTTTGACTTTCATTTACCTAGTGCCTTTCATGACTACTGATTTTTTAAAATTGATTTACATGAGGCATAAACACAAGAGGTTATGCAAATGCTGGAAATCCAGCGCAACACACACAAAGTGCTGGAGGCAGCATCTATGGCAATGATTGCTTATTCATTTCATTAGATCTGCCTGACCTGCTGAGCTCCCCCAGCATTTTGTGTTGCAGGAGGCAGATGTGTTGATTGCTCATTGCTCGTCCCACATCGGGCTGAGCATGGTGATAGTTATGAAGTTTCTTGAACCAAAATAAGGCTTTTAGCAAACTGACCTTCATAAGGCAGCACTGTGTAGAAAAGTTGGGAGGTCATGGTGCGGTCAGACAGGGTACTGGTGAGATTTCACTTGGAGTATTGTGTTCAGTTTTAGTCACCCTGCTATAGGAAATATGGTAGTAAACCGGATAATGTGCAGAAAAGATTTACAAGGCTGTTGCCGGTATGTAAGGTACGGAGCTTTAGGAAAAGGTTAGTCAGGCTGGGATTTTCTTCCTTAGAGTATAGGAGATTGAAAGGTGATCTTATTGAGGTGTATGAAATCACAAAGGGCATTGATATGGCAAATGCAGTCAGTCTTTTTTCCAGTATTGGGGAAATTAAGAAGGCATAGATTTAAGACGAGAGGGCAAAGATTTAATAGGGACTTGAGGGGCTACTTTTTTTTACATAAAGGCTGGTATCTGTGTGGAATGAGCTTTCAGTGGAAGTGGTTGAGGAGGTATAATAATAACTGTTAATAGTCAGTTGGGCAGGTGCATGGATTGGAAATGTTTAGAAGGTAATCGGTCAATACTGGAAAATTGGACTAGCTGGGATGTGGCATATTTGTTGTTATGATCCCGTTCAGCCGAAGACCTGTTCCTATGCTGTATATCTCAATGACTTTAACCACAAAACTCCTGCTGGTGAGAACATTCCCATATCTGATCGTCAAGTCAAGTTTATTGTCATTTAACTACATTCATGTATATAACATATACGTATAACTATATAATGTATATAGAAACGTGACAACATTTCTCTGAACCAGGGTGTAGAGAAGGAATCCAAGAATATAGACCCAGTAATATTGAAATGATGATAATATATTGCCAAGGCCAGATGGAAAGTGGCTTAGGACAGAACCTTTAGAGGTGGTATTCCATTTTAATCTTACTCTTGCTCTTCTTGGCGGTAGAGGTCTTTGTTTTGGGAGATACCGTTGGAGACACAGGTGAGTAAGTGGTTTGCGCGGTACTCAGTTGATGGAAGGAATTAATATTGATGGTGGGTTGGTCTGCAATCAAAAAACTATTTTGTCATGGATTTTGTTGAATTCCTTGATGTTCATTGATATCAGTGGAAGGTATTCCATCACACTCCTGTCCTGTGCCTTATAATTGGTGGGTAGGCTTTGTGTTAACAAAATGTGTATAACTTATTGCAGAACACCCAGCCCCTGGCCTGTTTTTGCAGCCATAATATTCATGTCACTGATCTAGTTAAGCCAAAGAGCTTTGGTCAGCAAAGTGCTTTTGGAGTTTAGTTACTGTAGAAACTTAGAAAAACTTAGTCTTTTGTCTCTGAACACTCTGCTTGTTAAAAAAAACATCTATTAGATATGTTAATTCTTAGACCTATCACTGTTATTGGCTAAACTCTGCCACCTGGCCCTTATTTAAACTGCTGATAACTTTAGCTATTGCCCCTATATCTAATGAAAGTGTGTTATTTAACAATGGAGAAATGTGCACATTCCAAACTTAGATTTAATAATGATTAAGTACAGCTCTTATTAATGTTTAAATGCTGTTTTTGTCTGGAAAATGTCTTAACAGATCTTCCTGGCTGTTATGTCTAAAACCAATTTTTATACCATTAAATGTTGCCATTTCAATAAAAGACCGGACTGCAGAGGAATTACAGTGTTTCAGACACCTTGTGGCAGTCCATGGATGTTACATCACCTGAAACATGAATGAGATAGTTATACCAATCAGCAACAAATAAAAACAAGCCAACAGGAGAAGTATCTACTAATAATTGATTAACTGATGCTGTAAACATGAAATAGAAGCAGAAAATATTGGAAATACTCACCACGTCAAGTAGCACTCATGAAGAGTGAAACAGATGTAATATTTCAGGTAATGCTTTAAATGGCTCTAATGCAGACAACACGCCGTCCCAGATACACATTTTCACTATAGTTTCTGTACAAATGGAACTTAAGACAGTTGTATTAACATAAAATATTACTACAATTATCAGATTAGATACTTATATTTTGTGGAGATTTAAATCAAGTAAAATTTGAAGTTTCTATCCTGCAAACACGAGGAAATCTGCAGATGCTGGAAATTCAAGCAACACACATCAAAGTTGCTGGTGAACGCAGCAGGCCAGGCAGCATCTCTAGGAAAAGGTACAGACTGCTGCGTTCACCAGCAACTTTGATGTGTGTTGTTCTATCCCGCACTTGGAATCTCCTTTTGAAAATATAGCTGCTTGTAGTGCGTGAAAAATGTGTGGGATTAATTAGTGAAGAAGGGACAATGGACTTAACAGGTGAACATTTCAAAGAATCAGACAGATGGAAAAAAGGCCATTCACCCTTTGCATTTGTGCTGGTCTTTGAAAGAGCTCATCAATTAGTCTTGCTTCCCTTTTTTTCTTTCCAAGTATACACTCGATGGGCACTTGTATTAGGTACGTCCTGTACACAGTAAAGCAGCCGCTGTGTGTATGTTCGTCATCTTCTGCTGCTCTAGCCCGTCCACTTCAAAGTTCGGCATGTCATGTGCTCAGAGATGCTTCTCTGTTGTAACACGTAGCTATTTGAGTTATTGCCACCTTCCTGTCAGCTTGAATCAATCTGGCCATTCTACTCTGACCTCTCTCAATAAAAAGGTACTTTCTCCCACAGAACTGCCACTCGTAGGTTGTCTTTTGTTTTTTTGTGCCATTCTCTGTAAACTCTGAAGACCCAGGAGATCAGCAGTTTCTGAGATACTCAAGCCACCCAGTCTGGCACTAACCATCATTCCATGGTCAAAAGGACTTGATCATATTTCTTCCCCATTCTGATGTTTGGTCTGAACAGTAACTGAACCTCTTGACAATGTCTGCATGTTATTATGCAATGAGTTGCTGCCACATGATTGGCTGATTAGATATTTGCATTAAAAAGCAAGAGAACAGGAGATCACTGAGTGTATATGCAAAGCTCCTAAGGAAGCTGTTGTGTAAACTGTACCATCCTTTCATATCATAACCCTCTACTGTGTACAGTAAAATCTCTTCACTTCGCTTCAGGTTCATTTGCCCTTGACTCGATATTGAAGTTCTTGTTGAACCTTTACCTTATTTTTAATCTGTTCCAAGTCTTCAGTATTTTGAAAGCCTCAATTAATTCATTTATTTTTCTGCCATCAACCCCATCTGCTTCGGTTTCTCTGCATAATTGAAGGATTTCCTTACTGGTATCAGACTAGTAAATCTCCCCTGCATCTTCTCAAGCCATTGTAATTCTTCCCAGAGTATGTTGCCTTGAATTGGAAGCAATACTCCAACTGAAACTTAATGTTTGGCAGAAGTTAGCACAATTTGTATCAAATGACATTTGGCTCAGTGATGTCATTAAGCTAGAAAGAATGCATAGCAGATTTACGAGAACGTTGCTTGGACTAAGAGCTTGATTTATGAGGAAAGGACTTTATTCATTGGAAGAAGGTGACCTTATAGTGATGTATAATATCCTGAGAGGCACAGATAGGGTGAAGGCATACTATCTTTTTCTCCCCCAGGGAAGGGAATTGAAAGCTAGAAGGTGTAGGTTTAAGGTGAGAGGGGAAAGATTTAAAAGGGACTTGAGGGGCAATTTACGCAGAGGGCATTGTGTACATGAAATGAACTGTCCAAGGAAGAGGGTAAGGCAAGAAAATAATAACACTTAAGAGATATTTGGACAGGTACATAGATAAAAAGACTTGGAGAGATATGGACCAAACAGCTTGGATGAGCTTCTTGATTTGCATGAACTAGATGGGCCAAAGGGCCTGTTTCTGTGTTGTGTGTCCCTATAACTCATAAAACGGGAACATATTTTAACCAAAATAAATTTCATTCATAATAAAAACAATTATTTACAACAATAAACCGTTCAATGCCTTTTCATTCTTTACATACATGGTCGATCTTTCCATACAGTTCTATTACATTTGCACACATTAACAGCACTGTTGCCACTTGTGTGGCATTCTGGGGTGGAATATTAACTATTACAATAATTGAGGTGCTTCCTCCCCCCTCTTCCACCCAACCCCTCACTCTCTAGTTGGAAACAAACCTTACACTGTGATCCTCCCCCCACTAAACCCTTCAGTGTGTCCCTCAGCATGTGCCTCTGCATCCTGGGATGTACCAGTCCACAGCATCCCTCTATGGACATCTGGATGTGCTGCCAGACCAAAGACCATCTTTCACGGCGTTGCTGACCTGCCGGTGGCACTCCATCATCTCCATCATGCAGCTGCTCAGAATGAAACACGACGCAAGTGCTTTCAACTTTCTCCAGCCCCTCTTCGCAAACCTACAGTCTGCAAAGAGGTGAGCTGCTGTCTTTTCCCCATAACAGCATCCCACAGGCAGCGGGCTGTGGGAGTGATGCTCTGGGCATGCAGGAAGGCTCTAACTGGGAGGGCCCCTCATCCTCTTGATGAGTCCTGGTGATGAGGCATTCTGCCAGATAGTATGGACTGTCAGCTCAGGAAATCACCCCAATGTTTCTGTCTCAACCTTCTTCTGCGGTATCTCTAGGACATTCCATTCTGACCACTGCCTGATGGCCTTGTGGGTCAAAGCTGTTGTTCTGGAAGAGCTTTTCAAGGAAGGACTAGAAGGTGTGGCACTATCCGGCTGACTGGGATGTTGCATGGCTATTGGGCCAGACCCATCCTTCACAACACCAGGCCAGATAGAACTTTGGCACGTAGTGCTACTTGGTGCCTACCTGTTTAAGTTCCATAGGTTCCATGCACTGTCTGATGCAGCCACACGCAAAGGTCATCAAGCTGAGGGTGACACTGGGTATGTTTTTGGCCCCATTGGCCTGGGACTTCTACGTTGTGACCCATCTGATCCATTCTATTTTTGGTACCCAGATGAACCTGGAGACAGCTTGGGTGATTCCCAAGCTGGATGAGCAAGGAATGGGCTATACCTGCACCAGGTACAGCATCCCTGAGAGCATCTCACACCTGAAGACCAGGTTCTTCCCAGTTATTGATAGGGAACACCCTCTCCACTGTCTCAATTTCTGTTTTACCTTCCCAGGAGGAACTTTTCACCAAATGACAGATAGTGTCCCAACAACCAGCTGACTGGATCAGCAACTTTGCGGATGGCACCAAGATTGGGGGTGTTGTGGACAGTGAGGAAGGCTATCACGGCTTGCAGAGGGATCTGGATCAGCTGGGAAATTGGGCTGAAAAATGGCAGGTGGAATTTAATGCAGACAAGTGCGAGGTATTGCACTTCAGTAGGACCAACCAGGGTAGGTCTTGCACAGTGAACGATAGGGCACTGAGGAATGTGGTAGAATAAAGGGATCTAGGAATATTGATACAAAATTCATTGAAAGTGGTGTCATGAGTAGACAGGACCATAAAGAAAGATTTTGACATATTGGCCTTCATAAACCGAAGATTGAGTACAGATGATGGGATGTTGAAGTTGTATAAGACATTGGTGAGGCCTAATCTGGAGTATTGTGTGCAGTTTTAGTCACTTGCCTACCGGAAAAATGTAAATAAGGTTGAAAGAGTACAGAAAAAAAATTACAAAGATGTTTGTGGGTCTGGAGGACCTGAGTTATAAGGAAAGATTGAATAGGTTAGGACTTTATTCCTTAGAACGTAGAAGATTGAGAGGTGATTTGGTAGACATATACAAGATTATCAAGGGTATAGATAGGATAAATACAATCAGGCTTTTTCCACTGCGGTTGGGTGGAACTACAACCAGAGGTCACAGGTTAAGGGTGAAACGTGAAAAGGTTAAGGAGAACATGAGGGGCAACTTCTTCACTCAGAGGGTGGTGAGAATGTGGAATGAGCTGCCGGCACAAGTGGTGCACGCAAGCTTAATTTCATTGTTTAAGTGAAGTTTGGTTAAGTACATGGATGGTAGGGGTATGGAGGGCTATGGTCACAGTGCTGGTTGATGGGACTAGGCAGTTTAAATGGCTCAGCATGAATTAGGTGGGCTGATGGGCCTGCTTCTGTGCTGTACTTTTCTATGACTCAATGACTCTGTGACTGGGCTGTGATAATGGGACTGGACCCATCCTTCACAACACCAGGGACAGATAGAACCTCAACATGTAATGGTGCCTATGTATTATTACTTAAATAGCTTCATCAACACTTTTAAAGATTCGTGTTTGTAAACCTCAAGTCTTAGAACCCACTTTAAAATTGTGTCATTTTGCATATTTTCCACTCCTGATTCTTCTTTGCAAAATGCACTTTAGATATTTGTTAAACCTTATTTGGATTAAGATAATTTCTTGCACAATCCTGACATCACCCCAAGCTGTGGATCTATGGTCCTTATTAATCAGAAAAAGTAACATGTTATACAAATTGACCATTGGCAATGCAGAGACGACTTAAAGTCTTTTGCTATTACATCAAAATCTCAATCAATTTTGGGCAAATTTGATGCACTTCTTCCTCGCTACTTCTTTATGTGTACTCTATACAATTCTGTGCCTTTACAGAATAAACCAACAGGCTATGGGATATAAATTGTGGAAACCATACAAATGACTAAATAAAAGCTGCAACAAAAACCTATTTTAATACCAGATAATAGCTGCACTGTATACAGCAAAAAAGAATAAAAATCTTTACTGATGTTTTGCAAAGAGAAGGGAACTAAATTATATTTTCCTTTTACATCAATGCATTCAGTTTGATTGCATAACAACGCCACAAAGATATTCTGAATCATACTGTCATCGTTATTTGCAACCTACCCTTTTAATTCTATTGACCATCTCCATTTTTCCCAATACCTTGACTGCATTTAATTTAAAATCAATATGTGCCATTTTTACTGAAATACTGTATATTGAAAGCAATCCTGACAATATTCTAACTAAAATTGTGTAACCTTGTTTATATTCCTATTTATTAGGCATTGTACACTTAGGTTGCAAATGGTTTATAATACTTTATTAGCAATTAAATTTGCCTGTGGGATTATGTGCTCTGATTTTAGTGGGCAATTTTAATTGGATAAGCATTGCACAATCGTAGAAATGTAGCTTCTCATGGAATAGGATGTCCACATCTCTCCTATGGAGACAGAAGGAACCGAAAACCAATCTATTAATGAATTAAGTCCTGAAGATCAGGATGAGATCCACAGATAATCTTTAACATTTGATCCTCTTGCTAACTGAGTAATAGATGCTGTTGAGAAGACCAATTTGAAATGAGGGCACATGACCCTTGCTAAATCTTGATATTATTGAGGCACATAGGACAAATTATCCAGCATTAATTGAACAAATGCTGTAATTTAAATATTCAGCAAGAATGCCTTGAGCTGCTGTTTTTTTATTGTGTCAGTATATTAGAAATTTGATTGCAGTATTTATACTGAGCTGCAATTTGAGTTAATAGGCTGAAATCTGTAGCAAAAAATTGCTGCTTTTAACAAGTACAATTCATTGTTAGAGAATAGGTATAGATTAGCTCCAGTCAATGCTTTTTGTGTTAATAGTTGAAAAATTGATGAATACACTATAAACCTTTCTGACATTGAGCACTGCAATACACTTGGGAGGATTTTCCTTCATTGGGAGCCTCAGACCACCTTCAGGAAGGAGGAGCAGCAGCTTATATACTCTCTGGTTACCCTGCAAACAGATGGTATGAATATCAATTTCTCCTTCCGGTGAACAAAATTTCCCTCCCTCTATTCCCCACTCTGACCTTTTACATCTTCTCACTTGCCTATTATTTCTCTCTGGGTCCCTTCTTCCATACCTTTCTCTTATTGTCCACTTTCCTCTCCTATCAGACTCTCTTCTTCTTCTTCTTGGTATTTCCCACCCACCTGGCTTCACCTATCACCTTTTAGCTTGCCTCTTCCCCGCCTCCCTCCTTTTAATTCAGGCATCTCTCCACTTTATTCTCAGTCCTGAAGAAGAATCTCGGCCCAAAACGCAACTATTTACTCTGTCCTATTGATGCTGCCTGACCTGCTGAGTTCCTTCAGCGTTTTGTGTGTGTTGCTTTCGATTTCCAGCATCTGCAGATTTTCTCATGTTTGTGGCTCAAATAGTTGCCTGTAATTCAGGATCTGGATGTTGTTGGCAAGACTAGAGTTTACTGTCCACCCCAAATTGTCTTTTGAACTGAAAAGCAGTCAGGTTGGTAGTTCAAAGTCACAAGTGAAAGCAAACTTTCTGCCCTGAAGAAGATTAATAAATCTGATAGATTATTATGACAAACACCAGATATTCTGCAGATGCTGGAAGTCTAAAGCAACACACACAAAATGCAGGAAGAACTCAGCAGGTCAAGCAGCATCTATGGAAATTAGTAAGCAGTCAACATTTCAAGCTGAGACCCTTCTTCAGGACTGAGAATGAAGGAGGACAACACCAGGATAAAAAGTGTTGGGAAGGAAAGGGGGCTACCCAGAAAGTGATAGGTGAAGCCCACGGCCATCTACTTTTTGATACTAGGTTGTCACTCTGAATTTATTTGGTGACTTGAGTTTAAATTCCCAGTGCGCTGTGATGCTTATGGATTCCAGCCCAGTAGGGTAACCACTTCCAGAGACAACGGAGTTACTATAGATGTTGGTATCTGGAGCAACAAGCAATCAGCTGGCGGAACTCAGCAGGTCAAGCAGCAACTGTGAGAGGGAAGGAATTGTTGGGGTTCAAACCCTGGACTGTGCCAAGGATGGTGCCGGAGTCCTGGGTCTTGGGCAAGGTTTAATCGACACGGTTTGTGGAATGGACTCTGTAGTTCACGTTATGATGTGTTTCTGCTTTCTGTTTGCTCCTTTTTTTGTCGCTACTTTGGGCGATTTTGAAGTGGGGTGACCTGCAGATAATGAACACTGAGTGGAACTGAGTGTGTCTGAACTCTTTGGATTTTGTGTTTTATATTCTGTGTTTTTTGCTTTTTTTTTGTGGATGTTTGAGCAATTTGTTTCTTTTTTGCACATGGTGGTGGTGGTGGTGGGGGGTGGAATTCATGTTTATTCTTTGAATGGGTCCCAGGGTTTACCTTGTTTTGTGGCTGTCTGTCAGGAAGATGAATGTCAGGATTGTGTACAGCATGCGTAATTTGATCCAGGTGTCAAGGGTCATGCAGTGAGTGAAGCTACCATTACTAGAGAGAAGGTTCTTGGGAAACTGAAAGGTCTGAAGATAGATAAGTCACCTGGACCAGATGGCGTACACCCCAGAGTTCCGAAAGAGGTGGCTGAAAAGATTGTGGAGGCATTAGTATTGATCTTTCAAGGATCACTAGATTCTGGAATGGTTCTGGAAGACTGGAAAATTGCAAATGTCACTCCAGTCTTCAAGAAGGGAGAGAGGCAGAAGAAAGGAAACTATAGGTCAGTTAATCTGACCTCAGTGGTTGGGAAGATATTGGAGTCAATTATTAAGAAGGAGCTCTAGGGGCACTTGGAGGCACATGATAAATAGGCTGTCGTCAGCGTGGTTTCCTCAAGGGAAAATCTTGCCTGACAAATCTGTTGGAATTCTTTGAAGAAATAACAAGCAGGATAGACAGGAGAATCAGATCATGTTGTGTACTCGGATTTTCAGAAGGCCTTTGACAAAGTGCTGCACATGAAGCTGTTTAACAATCTAGTATGGATAAAGCAGTGGCTGATTGGCAGGAGGGGAAGAGTGGGAATAAAAGGAGCCTTTTGTGGCTGGCTGCCAGTGACCTAGTGGTGTTCCACAGGGGTCTGTGTATGGATTGATTCTTTTTACGTTATATGTTAATGATTTGGATGATGGAATTGAAGGCCTTGTTGCAAAGTTTGCAGACAATATGAAGATAGGTGGAGGGACAAGTAGTTGTGAGGAAGTAGGGAGGCTACAGAAGGACTTAGACAGATTAGGAGAATGGGCAAAGAAGTGGCAGATGGAATATCATATTGGGAAGTGTTTGGTCATGCATTTGGTAGAAGAAAGGAAAGGGCTGACTATTTTCTAAATGGAGAGAAAATACATTAACTGAGGTACAAAGGGACTTGGATTCACTAAAGGTTAATTTGCAGGTTGAGTCTGTGATGAAGAAAGCAAATGCAATGTTTACATTCATTTCAAGAGGACTAGAATATAAAAACAAGGATGTAATGTTGAGGCTTTATAAAGCACTGATAATGACTCACTTGAAGTGTTGTGAGTAGTTTTGGGACCCTTATCTTAGAAAGGACGTACTGAATCTGGAGATGTTCAAAGAGAGTTCACAAAAATGATTCCGGGACTGAATAGCTTGTCATATGAAGAGCGTTTGATAGTTCTAATGCTGGATTCACTAGAATTCAAAGGTATGAGGGCGACCTAATTGAAACTTTTCAAATGGTGAAAGGCCTTGATAGAGTCGATGTGGAGATGATACTTCCCATGGTGGAAGAGTGAAGACAAGAGGACACAGCTTCAGAATAGAGGGGTGTCCCACTAGAACAGAGATGAGGAGGAATTTCTTTAGCCAGAGAGTGCTGAATCTATGGAATTCTTTGCAACAGGCAGCTACCTCATGTATATTTAAGGCAGAGGTTGCTAGATTCTTGGTTGGTCAGGGCAGGAAGGGATATGGAGGGAAGGCAGGTGATTGGGTTGAGAGAAAAATTGAATCAGCCATGATGAAATGGCAGAGCAGACTCAATGGGCCAAATGGCCTAATTCTAATCCTATATCTTATGTTCTTAAAATAAATGTACTTTGAATCTTTGAGTTTCAACATGGTCCTTGTGCTTTATTTGTCTAATCTGCCCTGTAATTGGTCTGTAGCTGTAATACAATATTCTGTACATTTTTCTTCTTTTTGCTCTACTAGATATACTTATGTGTGGAATTATCTGGGTGAGGGCACAAACTGTGGCTTTTCGCAATATTAGACCAATTTCCTCACACTTCCAGCTAATTTCTCAATAATTGTGTAGAGTTCCCTTGATTGCTTCCATTCCGTCCACCACCCAATGACCTATCAATTGTTTAACGGTAAACTACCCCTTGGTGTAGGTAAGTAGCAAAAAGAATGAGAGGGGAATTGATGGGCACAGAGTCATAGACAGAGAACTTATTATAGGACAAGGTAGTAAGAAGAAGAGAAATAAATCTGACTGGATTGCTTTTTTGGAAGCTAGCATGGACCCAATGGGTCAAGTAACCTTCCTCTGTGCCATAGAGTGTAAATAACAAATGGATAAATCTCAGTAGAATTATTAAGCAAGAGGAAGTTAATGGAAATTCTAGACTATGTCTGAACAAAAGTCTACAAGATGATGGCATATATTCCGTCAATTTATTTTGGCCAGTTCTACAACGTGGTTCACCTGACAACCATCACAAAGGGCCAGTGCTCTTGATAGTACTGCAGGAAGCTGGCAAGCAATGGAGGCCTCTTGGTGGCTGGGTCTACAACTGCCAAGCAACCATTTAAAAATTAAGAAAACAAAATGTGGGAAAAACGGAGGAGGTCAGGCAGCAACCTGTCTGGAGAGTTAATGTGCCTAGGTTTTACTGTGTTTTGCATAGAATGGGGCATGAGCCAGTCATACTGCTGACAATTTTCAAGGTGTCTGACAGACATGCTGATTTACTGACCAAGCTCTGAGTCAGTCCTCAAATGTGTCTGTCACTGGAATCCTGTGGTGGTGTAGGATCTTGCTGAAGTTCCCAGCAGCAATTTAAATCCTGCAGAGGAAACGGATAGGACAGTATTTAATTGGTTAGCATAATGCTTTACAGCGCCACCATTGTCTATAAGGAGTTTGTACATTCTCTCCTTGACCACACGGGCTTCCTCTGGGTTCTCTGGTTTCTTCCGACATCCCAAATAGCGTACAGTTTAGTACGTTAATTGGTGATGTGGGTGTAATTGCTGCAGGCACTATAGGCTAGAAGGGCCTGATACTGTGCTGTATCTTGAAATAAAATGAGAAAAAAATAAGTGTGGGACATTTGACCAAATAGAGGTGCGGAGAAGAAGGGTAAACATAAGGTAGCTATTTGCTTTAAATTATTTGCTTTGGTTAAAGTTTTAATTAAGATATTATGTGCATAAGTCAAGTCAAGTCGGTTTTCATTGTCATTTCGACCATGAACTGCTGGTACAGTACACAGTAAAGAAGAAACAATGTTCCTCCAGGACCATGGTGCTACATGAAACAACACAAAACTACACTAGACTAAGTGAGACAACTCAAGGCTACACTAGACTACATAAGACAACACAAATACTACACTAGACTACAGACCTATACAGGACTACATAAAGAGCACAAAACAGTGCAGAGCAATACAGTAAATAATAAACAAGACAATAGGCACAGTAGAGGACAAATTGCAATAAATGATTTAGATGTCAGTCTATTCTCTGGGTATTAAGGAGTCTGATGGCTTGGGGGAACAAACTGTTGCACAGTCTGGTCATGAGAACCCAAATGCTTCGGTACCTTTTCCCAGGTGGCAGGAGGGAGAAGAGTTTGTATGAGGGGTGCGTGGGGTCCTTCGCAATACTGTTGGCTTTACGGGTGCAGCATGCAGTGTAAATGTCTGTAATGGTGGGAAGAGACCCCGATGATCTTCTCAGCTGACCTCACTATCCGCTGTAGGGTCTTGCGATTCGAGATGGTGCAATTTCCGAACCAGGCCGTGATGCAGCTGCTCAGGATGCTCTCAATACATCCTCTGTAGAGTGTGGTGGGGATGGGGTGGTGGGAGATGGACTTTTCTCAGCCTTCGCAGAAAGTAGAGACGCCGCTGTGCTTTCTTGGCTATGGAGCTGGTGTTGCGGGACCAGGTGAGATTCTCCGCCAGGTGAACACCAAGAAATTTGGTGCTCTTAATGATCTCAATGGAGGAGCCATCAACGTTCAGTGGAGAGTGGCCGCTCCGTGCTCTCCTGAAGTCAACAACCATCTCTTTTGTTTTGTTCACATTCAGAGACAGGTTGTTGGCTCTGCACCAGTCTGTTAGTCACTGCACCTCCTCTTTGTATGCTGACTTGTCGTTCTTGATGATAAAACCCACCGTGGTCGTGTCATTAGCGAACTTGATGATGTGATTTGAGCTGTGCATTGCTGCACAGTCGTGGGTCAGCAGAGTGAACAGCAGTGGACTGAGCACACAGCCCTGGGGGGCCCCCGTGCCCACTGTGATGGTGTTGGAGATGCTGCTCCCGATCCAGGCTGACTGAGGTCTTCTAGTCAGGAAGTATAGGTTCCAGTTGCAGAGGGAGGTGTTCAGGCCCAGCAGTTTCGGCTTTCCAATCAGGTGCTGAGGAATGATTGTGTTGAATGCTGAACTGAAGTCTATAAACTGCATTTGAACGTATGTGTCTTTTTTGTCCAGGTGGGTGAGGGCCAGGTGGATGGTGATGGCAATGGCATCGTCTGTTGAACGTTTCAGATGGTACGCAAACTGCAGGGGGTCCAGTGAGGGGGCAGCAGGGTCTTGATGTGCCTTATGACGAGCCTCTCAAAACACTTCATGATGATGGATGTGAGTGCAATGGGACGGTAGTCGTTGAGGCAGGACACTGAAGACTTCTTTGGCACGGGGAGAATGGTGGCGGCCTTGAAGCACATAGGAACGATGGTGCTGCTCAGGGAGATGTTGAAGGTGTCAGTGAGAATCTCTGCTAGGTGGTCTGCACATCCTCTAAGCACACTGCCAGGAATATTGTCTGGTCTAGCAGCCTTCCATGGGTTGACCCTGCACAGGGTTCTCTTCATATCAGCCACGGTAAGACACAGCACCTGGTCATTTGGAGGAGAGGTGGTCTTCCTCACTGCCATGTCATTTTCCGCCTCAAAGTGAGCGTAGAAGTTGTTCAACGCATCTGGGAGGGAGGCATCACCAGCATAGGCAGGTGATGTTGTCCTGTAGTTGGTGATGTCCTGAATGCCCTTCCACATGCGCCGTGTGTCACCGCTGTCCTGGAAGTGGCCGTGGATTCGCTGGGCGTGTGCACGCTTTGCCTCTGTGATGGCCCGGGACAGTTTGGCCCTTGCTGTTGTTAGGGCTTCCTTGTCACCTGCCCTGAAGGCGGAGTCATGGGTCCTCAGCATAAATCACAGAAGACATAATTTTTTAATTTTCTGTAGTTTTAATTTAAACAGTATTTAATTGCAATAGTTTTTAAGTGTTTTTGAATGCTTAAGCAGACATCCCACCCCGCAAAGACTCATTTCAGGGAGGTAGCACCATCAGTTTGCGGGAGACTCCCGGAACTTCTGGGAGAGGTGGGATGTCTGCAACAGAGTAGCGCCTTAGCATCTAGCCAGCCACTTTAAATAATATTAGCTATGCTAATGAACGAATGACACTTGTTAAGCTTAACTCAACATGTCTTTTACAGTCTTAACCCACCATGGGCAATAGAAAAGTCACTGTTGCAAACAGTGCAGCGAGCAACACTGTCATTATTTTTGAACCCTATTAGGTAGGGGTACACTTTAGTGTAGTCTGGGGTGACGTATGTTTTATATTTTCTTTTTCTGGAACACTCTGCCATTTCTCTCTCTCTCTCTCTCAAAAAAATAGATTTCCAGGATAATGTATATAATTTGCGGGCATCAGGGAGCCACTATTAATATGCGGGAGACTCCCGGAACTTCCGGGAGAGGTGGGATGTCTGGCTTCGGGATATATAGGTAGTTGATCAAAGCTTTAATTGCCATCAAGGCTCACAGTGTAGTTTTGTGAGTGGTGTAGACTACAGCCAATGTTACTCAAAACATTGCATCTGCTCAGGGTTCTGCTTCTTGATGCCAGTAGTCTCCAGGCAAAGAAGATTAACCTTCTAGATCCAATAAAGGTGTGTTTAAAGGAATGGAAAGTTTGAGTGTTGAGTGCTAGGGAGGATAATGGACCAGTGTTTCAGTCTGATAACCTTGCATTAATTCTGAGTTTGCAGTGTGGCCTAGTATTGTGTGCATCCTCCCACTACACTCATGGAGAAGAAGTGAAATTGATAAGGAGTGTGGGTTTTGGAGTTTATATTGCAGGTAGCTGGGCTTTTGAGTTGTCCATTGCAAATTTGAACACAAGAGATCTGAAGAAAATTGAATGTCAGCCGTGATTTCTCTCCAGTCTATTTTTAGAAAATTATTAGCATGTACAATCCAACTGGGATTTAATCTTGTTTATACCTTAGCTCTATTGTCAAGCAAGCACATCTACAATGCTTAATTTAACAGTTGTAAGTTCATTATAGCAGATTCAAAAAGAAGATAGCTTTGGAATGAACACAAGTTCTTTACACTGTATAAAAACGCCTTTAATAGCAAATATGGCAGATTTTTGTGTTTTGACCTACAATAAATTGCCTTCTTTACAGAATTATTGAACAATTACTTTACAAGTTAAGCTAATATATGAAAGGAATGTTTCATTACACAATCTCCGAACTGGACACCCCTATTAGGACCTCAGCAATTTTAAGTGAGACCTCATTATGCACAATTTATCAAGTCTTATTATGCTTAAATTAATGAAAGGGCTCAGTTGGGGGGGGCATAGCAAAGATACTTCCACTTGTAATGAGGCGCTTTATAAATACTATATAACATGAATAAATTCAATAAGAAATTTGGTCAAACTCATTATGACACTAAGTATTTGAGGTAACTTGCATTGAGACATCTAAGGCAAACTGTGATGAACCTGCATAGGTGAAGGGATTGGAAGGATATTCTGTTTGCGGATGCAAAAAAGAGTGGAGGTTTAACAAGGCCGAGATCCACTGAGATCTGCCAAGCCCGCGGGTGCAAGTTTGTGTGGTATCTGCAATGATTTTTCATTTAATAATTGTGATCACAAGGTACTTGTATATGCACATACCACTATTATTTATTTGTATATTCATCTGTCAGTGTTGCTTTAGGGGACGGTTAGGAGGCAACACTGGTCACTTTGCTGACCGTGAAATGAGACAGATGGTAGTTATTGGTGATGAAGTCATTTGCTAAGAAAGAAAGCTATCCTTGCTGCCAGTAAAGTATTAAGCAAGAGGTGAATATTACCACTGGCCACCAAGATTGAGCAAATCCTGAGACTGACACCAAAATGGTACAGAATGTCAACTTTCCTTCAGTGAAGGACATTGGTGAGCCATTACTGAAAGCAACTACTAATTACCTACCTGAGATTCAAACTCCTGATTTAAACCCCTGATTCAAACCCTGGATCAGGCTTGGGATCAATATTCCAAGCATTTGGATATTAGTTCTTTATCTTAACCACTGCAACACTGTACCCAGTATCCATCAAGTTTATTGTAGGGGAGGGATGTGGCAAATTTAGGTTAGAAACTTATCTCTGACTATCCTAAAGTACAGCAATGGATTTGCTGTATTAGAAAGCAATGAACTAGAAGAGCACTTTAATTTTTAAAAAATACAGAAAAGAGTAAAGTCAGAAAAATTCTAGTGAGGAATCAGCAATGGTCAAGGGAATAGTTGTTGAAATTTTTAATGCCTTCTTTAGAAATGCAGAGACTTGATTAACATAAAGGCAGCATATTGTAGAGAATGGAAATGCAATTAAAAGATACGGGCAATATACTGCAAGACAGCCTGCTTCTAAGGAAAGAGAGTGACACAGAGTGAACATTTTAAAAAAGATTTGTTTAGTGATTGGCTTTATTTGCCATATGTGCATCAAAACATTGAAACTTACAGTGAAATATGTCATTTGCTTTGTCCATTTGCTATGTCCAATCTCACGTACGGATGCGAGATGTGGACACTCACCAAGATTATACGAAAGTCTCTAGATGGTTGCTATACACGAATGCTCCAGATGGCTCTTGACGTGAGCTGGCAACAGCACATGATGAAAGTTGAGCTCTATAATGATCTACCGATGCTCACCACTAAATTCGAGGCAAGAAGACTGCAACTAGCGGGTCACTGTCTGCGCCACCCCGAGCTACCTGCCAGCCTAGTCATCATATGGGAGCCCAAGCATGGGAGGATGAACCCTGGGTGCCCTCCCAAGACTATGGTCAACACGCTCTTGGAAGATAGCGGCACGGCTAATGTAGATGAACTGAACACACTGATGAGGGAGAAGGAGAAGGGGAGAGTCCGTCATCATGCCCGACGCCGACCCCCTAGGCCTGAGTCGACGTAGTAGTAGTAGTAGCTTTGCAACACAGTCCAAATGCATGCTGGAGGCAGCCTGCAGGTGTTGCCATGTCTCTGGCTCCAATATAGCACGGCCAGCATTTACTAACCCTAACCCCAAGCCTAACTGGAGCACCCGGAGGAAACCCACACGGTCATGGGGAAAATGTATGAAGTCAATAAGTAGAAGCATCCTTCCAGTAAGTGGGGATTGAACCCCGAACACTGATCATTGTTGCTGGAATAGCCTTTTGCTAACAGCTATACCACTGTGCCTCTCAGGCCAATGACCATTCATTTACTGCAAGGATGATTCTACTTTTTTCTCTGGGTCCATTGTTATTTGTCATCTATATCAATGATCTGGATGATAATGTGGTAAATTGGATCAGCAAATTTGCTGATGATACAAAGATTGGAGGTGTAGTAGACAGTGAGGAAGGTTTTCAGAGCCTGCAGAGGGACTTGGACCAGCTGGAAAAATGGGCTGAAAAATGGCAGATGGAGTTTAATACAGACAAGTGTGAGGTATTGCACTTGGAAGGACAAACCAACGTAGAACATACAGGGTTAACGGTAAGGCACTGAGGAGTGCAGTGGAACAGAGGGATCTGGGAATACAGATACAAAATTCCCTAAAAGTGGCATCACAGGTAGATAGGGTCATAAAGAGAGCTTTTGGTACATTGGCCTTTATTAATCAAAGTATTGAGTATAAGAGCTGGAATGTTATGATGAGGTTGTATAAGGCATTGGTGAGGCCGAATCTGGAGGATTGTGTTCAGTTTTGGTCACCAGGTTACAGGAAGGATATAAATAAGGTTGAAAGAGTGCAGAGAAGGTTTACAAGGATGTTGCCGGGACTTGAGAAACTCAGTTACAGAGAAAGGTTGAATAGGTTAGGACTTTATTCCCTGGAGCGTAGAAGAATGAGGGGAGACTTGATAGAGTTATATAAAATTATGTTGGGTATAGATAGAGTGAATGCAAGCAGGCTTTTTCCACTGAGGCAAGGGGAGAAATAAACCAGAGGACATGGGTTAAGGGTGAGGGGGGAAAAGTTTAAAGGGAACATTAGGGGGGCGCTTCTTCACACAGAGAGTGGTGGGAGTATGGAATGAGCTGCCAGACGAGATGGTAAATGCGGGTTCTTTTTTTAACACTTAAGAATAAATTGGACAGATACATGGATGGGAAGTGTATGGAGGGATATGGTCCATGTGCAGGTCAGTGGGACTAGGCAGAAAATGGTTCGGCACAGCCAAGAAGGGCCAAAAGGCCTGTTTCTGTGCTGTAGTTTTTCTATGGTTTCCATGGTTTCTATATGCTGCCGGGCCCACTGAGCATTTCTAAAACCTGCCAACTCTTATATCAGTTGTGCTTTGCATTCTCCTGTTCAAACTAATTTACTATTGATCCGTGATATTCTTTCACAAAAAAGTCACTTTGGAAGGCTGGGGTGGTGTGGCTTAAAGGGCTAGTGTGACGAGAGTACACATAGATTAAGATGTTAACTGTCCTGTGCTGGCACCAGTGGGATCAGCAGTTGGTCTGCCACCTGTCTTCAGGAGAAAGAGAGATAGGGAAAACAATGGAGCAGCATTTGGAGATGTTAATGAAGGGACGGAAGGAGAGCTGTCAAGATCGGCTCCCCTTTGAACCCTGAACTGTTTGAAGTGATGGACAGGCGATACCCCAGCAGGGGGATAAAAAGGGACAGGTTCGCTAAGGCAAGACACACACGACACCACGAGGTAACGAGACCCTGGGAGCGGTGCGCCTCCCACAAGTCGGTGGGAGTTTTGGAGGGCTGGTCGCGGGACCAAGCCATAGACGCACAGGGTGGAAAGGTACGATCGGTGGGAACCTGGTGTGTGTCCGCCCTTGCCTGGGTACCAGGTTCACCGCAGAGAAACAATCGTATCTGGAAATGGAGGGGTCACAGTTCGTGACCTCAGAAGACATCACAAAGGGCTCGCCCGAAAGCTGACTGCGAAGAATATCGAAGATCTGTGTGGAAGCCGTTTGAATATTCATTCGTTTTTGCTCTCTCTCTCCTTCCCCCCACTGTCCATCGCCACGGCAGTGATTACTGTGAACTGAACTGAACTCAATTGAACTGAACTTTGCGTCACTTTGAAACTGGTCATTTACCCCTAGACGACGATAGAGCTTGATTGATCCTGTTATCCTAATTCTGTGTACATGTGTGTTTATCATTGCTGAACTGTTGCATTTATTATCCTTTTGATTAGAGTACTGTGTTGCTTATTTCTTTAATAAAACTTTCATAGTTCCAGTAATCCAGACTCCAACTGAGTGATCCATTTCTGCTGGTTTGGCAAGCCAGTTACGGGGTACGTAACACTAGAAATACCGACTCTGTGCTGTATCGCTAAAATAAAACAAAATTCTGGAAATCTGAAATAAAAATTGAAAGTGTCGGGAAACCTCGGCAGGGCAGGTGACCCCAGTGGAATGAGAAACAGCATTAATATTTCAGTCCCGAAGAAGGGTCTCGGCCCGAAGTGTTGACTGTTAACTCTTTTCTGTCCACGCTGCCTGGCCTGCCGAGTTCCTCCAGCAGTTTTTGTGTGTTGCTTTGGATTTCCAGCATCTGCAGACTTTGTCATGGTTGTCAATATTTTATCTGCTTCTTTCTCTGCCAATGCTGCCAGAGCTGCTGAGGATTTTAGGCATTTTAATCAGGCATTCTGCCTCTCTGATAATTTCAAGATTTCACTCCTCTTTCAGTATTTCATGTCACTTACCCAATTTGCTCTAAATAGCAGCCCAGCATGTTGCTTTTTAACAAAACTCACCATATTAACCTGGAGGGAGCTTTTCCAGTGTAATTTTATTGGCAGCATATGGTGACTATGCTATCACCTGCTAGAACAATGATGAGTGAGGAATTCCACTGTCTAGCAACCATGATCCTAGAGGGAATACACTTAATGTGAAATGGAGAAACTTTAAAGGAGGCTTTTTTTTAACACAGAAAGTGTTACGTGCCTGGAATGGGCTGCTGCGGTAGTGATGAAAGCAGATATGCTAGTGGTGTTTTAATATCGATTGTAATAACAAATATCTCTTTTTCTCATTTCCTTGGGTGTGACTTGTAAACAAAATTCAAATAAAGTTCAAAGTGGTAGTGTAGCGGATAGCGTGACACTATTACAGCTGGGGGCATTCTGGGGTTCGGAGTTCAATTTTATAAGGATTCACTTTGTGTGTGTTGCTTGGTTTTCCAGCATCTGCAGATTTTCTCTTGTTTGTCACTGAAGGGCAAGACAGGCTTAGAATTAGAATCAGAATCAGGTTTAATATCACTGACATAACAGGAGATTTGTTGTTTTGTAGCAGCAGTACAGTGAAATACATTTTCAAAAATTAAGTTACAAGAGAAATATATTAAAAATAAATAAACTGCAAAAAGAGAGCAAAACAGTTCATGGATTCATGGACTGTTCGGAACTCCGATGGCAGAGGGGAAGAACTTGTTCTTAAAATGTTGAATGTGCTGTATGTCTTCAGTCTCCCATACACCCTCCCTGATGGTAGTAATGAGAAGAGAGCATACCCTGGATGGTGATGATCCTTCATGACGGATGCTGCCTTCTTGAGGCTCCAGCTCTTGAAGATGATGGTGGTGAGGCTCACGTCCGTGATTGAGCAGACTGAGTTTACAACTCTCTGCAGCTTTTTTCAATCGTGTCACTATCCCAGATGGGGATACTAATCATGTCCTTATCTTCTGAAAGAAACTTGAAACTTATGTGTGACATTTGTCATCTTGATGTGTGCCTGACATCATACACACTTTAGTACTTTTCAAAGTACATTTATTATCAAAGTACTGTATGTATACAGTATACAACTCTGAGCTGCAGCTTCACACAAACAGCCACGAAACAAAGGATAATGGTCAAAGAAAAGATAACAAACCCACAAATGTGCGAAAAGTAAGAAAATTGTGCATAAAAAAATGAGCAATAAACACCAATCTACAAAGTCATCAGAAGAGTCCAGGCATAAAGAGTTCATCTCAGTTCAGTTCAGTCTAGTGCTGTGTCAT
Organism: Mobula birostris; assembly: GCF_030028105.1. Lineage (NCBI taxonomy): Eukaryota > Metazoa > Chordata > Chondrichthyes > Myliobatiformes > Myliobatidae > Mobula > Mobula birostris. Next base: position 97,398,224 of record NC_092380.1, on the reverse strand, counting down.
TCATTATCTGCAGACCACCCCGATCAAAATTGCCCAAACTAGCAACAAAAAAAAATGGAGCAGCCAGCAACCAGAAACACACCATACCGTGAGCAACAGAGTCCAATCTACAAACCACGTTGTTTAAACCTGTCCAAGACCCAGGTCTCAGACACCATCCTCCAGAAGCATCGAGCAACAGGGAGCGAGAGCCCTTGGTCGTGTTGTTTGCTGGTGCTATCTTCTTTTGCAAAGATGATAGACCGAACCTGTAACAAATTTAGATAATAAATATTAAATATCTATGTCTCTCTTAACATATTCGCAGAAGGCAAAGAGTGGAAATAAAAGGAGCCTTTTCTGACTGGCTGCCGGTGATGAGTGATATTCCACAAGGGTCTGTGTTGGGATCAATTCTGCGGTGAGGAAGGCAAGTGCAATGTTAGTATTTATTTCAAGAGGGCTAGAACATAAAAGCAAGGATATAATTTTGAGACTTTATAAAGCACTGGTGAGGCCTCACTTGGAGCATTGTGAGCTGGTTTGGGATACTTACCTTAGAAGTATGTGCTGAAAGTGGAGAGGGTTCAAAGGAGGTTCACAAAAATGATTGCAGGATTGAATGTCTTGTCATATAAAGAGTGTCTGATAGTTCTGGTCCTGTATTCACTAGAATTCAGAAGAATGAGCAGTGACCCATTGAATGGTGAAAGAGAGTGAACGTGGAAAGGATGTTTTCTATGGAGGGATAGTCTAAGACCAGATGACACAACCTCAGAATAGAGGGGTGTCCTTTTAGAACAGAGATGAGGAGCAATTTCTTCAGCCAGCGTATGGTGAATCTGTGGAATTCCTTGCCACAGGCAGTTGTGGCAGGCAAGTCTTTATGTATATTTAAGGCAGAGATTGATAGATTCTTGATTGGTCAGGGCATGAAGGGATACAGGAGAAGGCAGGAGACTGGGCTGAGAGGAAAAATGGATCAGCCATGATGAAATGGTGGAGCAGACTCGATGGCCTAATTCTACCCATATATATCTTATGGTCATATGTCACTTAACACACTTCAAGATAGCACTGGTGAACCATGGCAACTTGCTGTAGGCTGCTTTCAAAGCTTCTAAATATACCTCTTTGGGCCCTCTCTCACTGCATTCTGCAGCCTGTAATTTCTCTTTAAGGAATGTACTTTTGAACTGTTTTAATAGCTAGTGATTTTGCGATCTTCCTAAGGACTCGGCAGACTTAGCTCACACACATGCTGCTATGGCACCTTTAAGCAGACAAAAATACATTGCCATGGCTGAAGATAGGGAGGAGGGGAAGACTCCAAGCCAGGCTGAAATGCAGAGGACTGAAACTCCTTCTACGCAGCATTTTGTTAGCAAATGAAGAACAAGACTGAGGAACTAAGGACAAGCTTTCTGTGCGAGAGGGAAATAAGAAATTGTTGTGTTCTGTGTTTCATGGAGACGTGGCTCACTCTGGACACGCCAGAAGCGTCAATCAGAGCTGAAGGCTTCTCAATGCACAGGATGAACTGAACTGCTGATTCAGAGAAGGTAAGAGGTGGGGGGGGGGTGTGTCTGTGTTTCATGTTAAGTTCTTTGTGGCGCTCACACGTAGTGGCCTGGAACACCCTAATGATTTAGTGCCGACCTTTCTATATACCAAGAGAATTCCCCTCCATGATCCTGACATCAATTTGCATACCACCAAAAGCTAATGTTATTCAGGCACATGAGATATTAAATGCTGCCATCAGCAACAAAGAAACAGCCTATCTCAATGCCTTTCAGATCATACTTGGGAACTTCATTCAGGCTTGTTAGAAGAAATCGCTGTCTAATTATCACCAGCATATAACCTGCAGCACTGGTGGGGCGGGGGCGGTGGTCCCAACACATTTGACCACTACTGCACTGTGATGAGAAATGCTTACCATTGCATGCCTAGACCGCATTTCGAGCAATCTGATCACTTGGCTGTCCTTCACCTACCTGCGTATAGGCAAAGGCTGAAAAGCAAGGCTCCAGAGATAAGGACAACAAGGCAGTGTTTTACTTATCCATTTTTCTGGTAAATTTACTGGGATCTAATTTTCTACTTTAAGGGTGTCTGGAACGCTGTGGGAGTACCAAACTTGCATAATGCTCTCTGCTCAATGTGTATAACAATAACCTGCTATACAATGAGTGACAGTGGAACATGCAGAAGCAGTGGTCAGTTGACCATTGCTCCCTTTATGTTCCTGAAATGGTTAATTTCAGCTCCACTCAGTCCCCATGGTTTCATGTGACCTGTGAACAATATGGCTCCATGAGTTCTGGCAAGTCTCCAAACAACCTGTTCAAATGGCTCTCTGGTTCATTAAGTCCAGATGCTGAGCACAGGTCACTGTGGAAATATCCTGGGGCAATTCCCATGGGCTGTCTAGCTAGCTGGCTTTGCTCGACTCCATAATTATTTGGGGCAAGGGATTTGAAGAGGAGGAGCTTTTAAAAGCACACATTTCTTTTGCAACTCATTCTAGTCACTGGATTTGAGGATTATCTGACACTGTTAATCCAAAGGTCTTTGGGGGGATAAAACTTAACCACTGTCTGTCAGCTGCTCCAGCAACTGTGTCTTTCAAGCAGATCTGATGACACAGTTCTTCTGCCACTCAACTGCTATTGTCTCCACTGGTACAGTATGTATAAATGTGTATGTATTCTTTTCTCTGCTTAAGTAGCCTCATCATTGACACTTCCTGCTTCAATATATGTACCAACAAATGTGATATTGACTAATTTATTGGCCAGTTTTCAAGTTTGAGAGAGAAATTATTTCAGTGGAAGTTGTGGTGACATGCAATCACTTAATTGCTGTTTGGTTATGAGGATCTGAAAAGAAGACAATAATTTGATTGTGGACACTACTGACAAAATTGGCATCAGATACTTACATAGGTATAGTTCATTGTGCAGAGATTAGTGGGTAGCCTTCACGTATAAGCCTGGTCTCTGGGTGAGATATTCTCTGATTTATTGGCAAGTTAAATTTCAATAAGATTTTAAAATAAGTATATTTCATATTATTATTTTAAATTCTCATTTTAGAAAGCAACAGATTAGGAGAGGGCAGGGAAAGGAGCCACCTTATCTTATAACATTTAAAATACACCTGCTGTGAACTTCATTTTGATTAGTGTGAAGAGATTCTAATGGGGGGAAGAGAACATTTTCAGTAATTCACCACGACCTATTTGACATGCATATCTCCCTCTCCCAATTAAAGAAAGCAAAGAGTGATTAGTTTTGCTTGTCACATGTACATCAAAACATACAGAGAAATTTGTTATTTGCATCAATGCAAATCAGCAAGGATTGCTTTCATCTGCCGAAGGGTCTCGGCCCAAAATGTTGTCTGTACTCCTTTTCCATAGATGCCGCCTGGCCTGCTGAGTTCCTCCAGCATTGTGTGTGTGTGTGGCAAGGATTGTGCTGGGAGCAGCCCACAAGTTTTGCCACGCTTCTGGCATCAACATAGAATGCCCACAACTCACTAACCCTGACTGTATGTCTTTGGACTGCGGGAGGAAACGGGAGCACCCAGAGGAAACCCAAATGGTCACGGGGAAAGTGTACAAACTTCTTATAGGCAGTGGTGGGGATGGAACCCAATCAATGATTGGTGGTGCTGGAATGCCATTGCATTAACTGCTGTGCTACCGCGCCACCCAAGAAGAAGGAGTATGGCAGCAGGTGGTTGAAAATGTCACCATTTATGAGTTTGCCTTCAAGTCATACACTATCCTCACTTGGAAATGCAGTATGCCACTGGTCCTTTGCCGTCATTGGGTCAATACACTACAAGCAATAGAGTGGGAATACCTTCTCCACAAAGTCACTGAGGGAAGAAAAAATGTTGTTCTTTACCCGATCAAGTGGATATGTGGCTCTAGAGCCATTAAAAAGTGTTTGGCCCATTAATGTTAAATAACTTAGTAAGGCTCTTATTTTCAGGGGAAAGAAATGCTGGCCTCACCATTGATATCCAAGCACCTTGAATGAATAAAAAGAGACTTTATAGATTCAAAGTAGGAGTCACCACCTTCCTCTGAAAAGTATTATAGGATGGGTTCTGAATGCTGGCCTTGCCAACATTATCCACATCCTATAAATGACAAAAAAAAAATCCTTTAGGTTAAGCAGGAAAGCTGTGTTGAACACACTTCAAAACAAAGGGTTGAAACTTGACGGAGCATGGCACCTTACAGAGAGAACTTGTGGATTGGACTTTTTCCTTCACTGCCCACCTGCAAGATATCCTGTGATGTGCTCCTGTGATCAGTGGGACCTGTGAGCAATGATGACACTGGCCTGCTTCCTGATCCAACAGGACTTAAGGAACAGAGGAATGACACGAAGGGGGAAGGAGTGAATCACCATCTAATTTGGGACATAGATAGAGAGTAAAAATATCATGTGATGAAAGCAAGAATAAACAATGAAGTGTCAGGGATGTCATTTTGAAACTGGAGTCACTAACAGGTCACATCAAGTAAGAATGGCAGTTTTCAATCTCTTGAAGTTTCAGGTGAACCAGACCTGCTTTTACAAAGCCTGATTCTTCTATGTTCCTAGTTTAGATTTTTCTTTTTTCTCTTTTTAAATTTCATTCAATAGCTCAGCTTAATTTCCCATTGGTTTGGTGAGATCTGATACCCCTCAGCAATCTAATTCTCTCATCTAGCAACCTAAACATTATGCTATCCTACCAGTTTGATTTGGGAGAACATAGTTCATTTAAATGTCAATAGAAATTTTATTACCACAGTGCAGGAGTAAAGTAGCCTAATGGATTAAGTTGCTGTATTTGTATCCAGAGTTGTGAATTTGAATGCCACCATAACATCTAGTTCACCCTCAGGGAAAACAAAAATCTGTCTGCTTTCCTTAATCTGGCCTGTGACTCTCAAGCCACTAATGTAGTTAGCACTTAACTTCTCTATGTAAACCTTGGAATTCAGGGTTCAGTTAGAAAATGAAAAACGCTACCATCCCAGATCCCATAACAAATAAATATGTGAGCAACACACTAACATAGCGGCTAGCATAGTGCTATTGTCGTCCTTCATTGTTCAGTATTGACCATGGATGTTACTTCCTGGCTGCCTATGTGATACACAAGCCAGGGCACTACGATACGGAGAGCAAGCTTTTACCCATGTAGCAGGCTCCCCCTCTCCACGCAGTTGATGAATCCAAAGGAAAGGTGGAGACCGATACAGTTTGACACCAGCGACGTGGCAGCAGTTGCCAGTCAGTGTTGAACTCAATGTTGAAAAATAATAATTTATTATTATTATTTTTTCCCCCTTTTTTGTATTCAGATAGTTTGTTCTCCTTTGCACACTGGTTGTTTGCCCACCCATTTGATTATGGTCTTTCACTGATTCTATTTTGGTTCGTGGATTTACTGAGAATGCCCACAAGAAAATGAATCTCAGGGTTGTATATGGTGACATGTATATGTATTTTGATAATAAATTTACTTTAAACTCAATGTGGCACTGGTTTAGGGACTCCAGTTCCAGATTTTTCCTTAGGACTTACTCCCAAAGCCTTCCTTAGGAGTGAGTCTAGCTGCAAGGCAGTGGAGTTTTGAGATCAGAGCTTTCATAGTCCTAGATGAGCTGCCAATCACAGCTGGTGAGCCTCAACTGTCCAAAGCAACTGGTTCTAAGGTGCTGGTAACCCAGCTTTGCTCCTTCTCCTGTCAATAGCAATGGTTCCATCTGGCTTAGTAGCGAAGCCACACATGAAGGCCAGGAGCTGGACTTGGTTGACAGAGGCTATTTGAGATGTATGCCTTTGGGAGCATTTAATAGGTAATATGAGATTATCCCCACAACCAACCCTGGCTATAGAAACCTTCAAGGAATCCTAATGCTGTTACAGCACCAGCAACTTGAGTTCAATTCCCACTGCAGCCTGTAAGGAGTTTGTACATTCTCCTCTTGACCGTATGGGTTTCCTCTGTGTGCTCTAGTTCCCTCCCATATTCCAAAGATATACAGGTTAGTAGTTTAATTGGTCACATGGATGCAATTGGGTGGTGCAGGGTTATTGAGCTGGAAGGGCTGTATCTGTAAAATAAAATAAATATTATATCATGGAAGCATAGCAATACAAATTCTGAGATCACCACTTTCTGTAGGTATAACGCAATGAAGGTTGTTAGGTAGAGCCTATTTCCTGCATGTGTTGTATTTTCTGTACAAATCTAATAAATATTTGATCCTGATGGGCAGTCGGTTGGTGAAGGGGTCAAGGATCTATTCTTTGTCTCCAGAATCATTAGTGTTGATGTGTAGACAGGTACCTCCATATGCATTCAGTATAGCAGAATGATTATTAATGGGCTGGTGAAAATCCCCCGTTTTTCTATCAATATGGGAATAGCATAATCATTTTTCCTGTAGTTTTCACAGTACTAATTTTATGCCTTGTTATCTTGTCAGAAATGGGAACACAGAGCAGTACTTACTTCTTCACAAAGACGAATGATAGGAGGGAGAGAAACTGGGCAGTTAAGTGCCTGGTGGCATGTTATATGTTGAAGTAGAATACCCAGTGTAATGTTGCATCCTTTGGGGAAAGGGGAAGAATACTGGGAAATCTTTTTGGGCAATTGTGTGTTGGTAAGTCACAGGAGATTTAGGATTACAGGGGAAACATAATAGGGGCTATTGTGGTGTAAGTGCATAAGGAGGTTGGTGTTAGGATCTCACACGTTGAGGAGCAAGGACTCAGGTCCATAGGGGTGAGAGAGGTGGGAGGGTTGGAGCCTACAAATAAACGGCAACCCTAATCTTGTTCCATGTTATTAAAACTAGGATTCATGGGGGAATCAATGTAAAAACTAGGTGATATGATGGTAATGCAGTGCTCAGCACATCACTTTCCGGTGCCCGCATCACCAATTGGAAAACAATTCCCTCTGCTGTCTGTAAGAGTTTGTATGTTCTCCCTGTGACCACGTGGGTTTCCTCCAGGTGCTCCAGTTTCTTGGGTTTGCTATGTTGGTGCTGAAGCGTGGCGACACTTGTGGGCCATTTGCTTGAGTGGCAAGGAAATCTTGCCAGGTGATTGCGGGTAACTCACATCAGAGTTGTCCAGTCAGACTTACTATCACAGACTCTGGTGGAACATTATTTTTAATAGCCTAATGCGGAAAATAGTGTTTTGCAATTGAATTCCTATGCTTATTAACATGAACCATGGAAATTCACAATGTGGAACAAATCAAGCTTTTCATTAGGAAGTCCTAAACTTCCAATGAGGGAGTCAATTAAATTAGCATCCAGTAAGTATCTACTCACAATACTTAATTGCTGATGCGGCCTCTTTGATGGTTCAACATTATACTTAAGTGATCAATGGATTTAGTAATGTGGCAATGCAATCACCCAAGGCATACAGTGTTAGGTAGCTGTTCAAGGGAGAACAGCTATTGCTGAGTGTTTAGCCTGAGAGATAATCACTTCATTTATCTTGTCCCAATATCAATCCTTTGACAAACAGTCAATGAGAAAGGTAATAGTTTGATTCCTTTGGTGGTGGCTCACCCCTTTAATTTCTGAAGTGAGCATTTCTGAAGTGAAATTTCAGAAATAAATTGCGTAGCAATTTAGAAGAATGGGAGATGATTGCATTGAAATGGGTGGCCAACACATTTATTCCTACATGCGAGATATTTTGCAGATGCTGGAAAATTTGAGCGACACGAACAAAATGTTGGAAGGACTGAGCCGTTCTGATGGCATCTATGGAGGAGTCAATGTTTCAGGCCAAGATCCTTCATTAGGACTGATGAAGAGTCTGAACCTGAAATGTCGACTGCTTATTCCCCTTCATTAGATGTTGCCTGACTTGCCAGAATTTTATGTGTGTTTCTCAACATTTCCAGCATCCGCAGAACCTTTCGTGTTTATGTATGTCGCCTTTCTCCCTGCTATTTAGAGCCTTGGGTGGTTGCATAGCAAATGAGAAACAAACACAATGCAACCCAAATTTATTCTCCAGTGGCTTAGGAAATTGCTGTTTTTTTCTGGCATTTGTATCATCCGTTTGTGCAAATAATAAATTCCAGCATGTCAAATCTCAAAGAAAGCAAAATTAATGGATGATCTACACATATTTACTGTGCCAATAAAATTGCCTGGATTTTAATTTCTCAGTTCTTAGGTATATAGTGATGGAATCAAGTCAGAATCAATTTCTATTGCGAAGAATTCTAAGGATATTACTTGTGTTTTGAAAATTGCATTCTGCAGTTGTGTCCCTTGAAGACCAGTTGCTTAGTTAGATTTAGTTTTACTATATATAATTCTGGATTGGTGGTATATCTATTTGCTTTTTTTCCTGCAACTTTAGTAGCATATATCTTTTTATAAGATCCATAATATGTTGAAGCATTTGTTTCCTTTGTGGTATGTTTTAACTTTTGCATATTTGATTTTATTTTTGGTGAAGGAAAGGGAATTCTCCTTCCCTTCTGCTCATTGTTTGCTTGGCATTTCTTTTCTTTCAAGTAATCAGCAGAAACCTTGTACTTCAATGTGTGAGTGTGGTACATCATCACAGTGTTTTTCCACATTGATGATCAAAGTTCAAAGGAAACATCATCAAATTATGTATCTATCACCATACACTACACAGAGATTCACTTTCTTACAGGCATTCACAGTAGAACAAAATATAATAGAATCAATGAAAAACTACACACAAAGACTGACAAAAAAACAATGTGCAAAATAAGACAAATAGTGAAATATAAAAAAAGTAAACAGATAGCCAATAATAAATGATAAAATTTTAATGAAGATGAAGGTCTCACTCTAAGTAAGAACTGGAATTTGATTGTAAACAAGGTGGGATAGTGGACACCTGACTGGATGAGGACTAACAAATCAGGAGGGATGGACAGTAGAGGTATAAATACCACTGGACTAGATATGCTCAGGCATCATCCCTGATGAAGATGGCAGAGTCTGTCATCAAAGCATCAGTTAAAATTGATATCAGTACCTGGCTGGAAGCCCGAGAAGAGTTTATTTGTAAGCAATTAGTGTTTAAAGGACACAACTGCAGAATGCAATTTTCAAAACAGCTTTATATTTTTGAATCAAGGATTGAGTTATATAATCCAGATGGAGAGATTTGAATTTCTATCAGTATATTAAATATCTGGATCCTTCATTGTCTGTGTAAATATGATTTTAAAAACATACCTCTGATATTTGGTCTGACAGGAGATAATTGAGATGTGCCAAATCCATTCAGTCTTTCCAATCTCCTTCAAGATAGTTGGGGGTTAACTCATGGGTTTTGAGACTAAATGTGATTATATCTACTTCTCAAGTCCTGGGATCCTACAGGGAAGAATCTGACCTTTCAACCTACCATGCCGATGTTGACCATCGAATAACCATCTACTGTCATCATTATTCTGTGCCATGCTGTATGACGTGGGCGATCATGGTCCTCATGACCATTATTGTTCTTGGCAAATTCTCCAACAGAAGTGGTTTTCCATTGCTTTCTTCTGGACAGTGTCTTTACAAGATGGGTGAACCCAGACCTTACTCTTTAGAGATTGTCTGCCTGCGCCATCTGTGCTAAATCCATTTACCAGCGCTTGGTTAGTGGTCTTCGATGGCTTGACAATTCAAGTACTTATCTGTTGTGAAAGTACGTAACTCCACTAACTTCTCAAGCAGTGGTTTTCAGATTGAAATGTTTCTCTAAGTAAAAGGTAATGTCCTCAGATATCCTCTAACCTTCCTACACTTCATCTGAAACCTATACTGGCTTTTCATGCACAGTACCTAGCTGGTTAAGATAATAACTAAAGGAAAGTGTAAGATAATGCTATATAGCTGCTTGTACTTTCAGTGCAAGGTATGACCTTTCTCCCAGGTATGATACTTGCTGCTTGGCCAGCTGCAAGGATCCTTTCCTCTGATTCACTGATCATCCTTTTTCTCTGTTGGCTGTGCTATTCCTCGACAGAAGGCACCAAATTCAGAAAGGTATCTGAAAAATATAAACCTGCACTCTGTAGCCTTCGCAAATTTTTGGGCAGCCTAGATTGAGATCAATGAAGGACACGTTTCCTTGTCACTAACTGCATAATGTAGGCCAATGATAACTCATGTGTAAGCAATAAAATGTTGATGTGTTATAGTCAAAGTCAAAGTGAGTTCGTTATATTATGCACAAGTACACGTACGTACAGGTGCAATGAAAAGCTTACAGTAGCATCAGAGGCATATTTTATTACAATGTTCAAAAATAAAGCATAAATTAAACATAAACCATACAAAATTATACACAGAACAAATAAAGAGTCCATTGCAGTACAAAGGGGTCATTGTGTTGCAATACAGTGGCTGTGGTTAGGGTTGTTCATGCTGGTTCAAGAAACAAATGATTGCAGGGAAATAGCGGTCTTGAAGCTAGGATTTCAATCTTTAGTACTTATAGGAAAAGAAGCATGTTTTGGGGCCATGTATCCAATTATTGTCTGTATTATGTTTGTGCTGCCCATCCTCACACGGGGTTAAGGTACGAAATCACGTGATTTTGGGCTGTGGTTAGTGGGTGGCGCTCAGCATTGGGCAGTGATAGAAATAAATGATATAATCATCTGTCTACCTGCATGGCGGCATAGACAGGGGGTGAGTAGGAAGCGCAAATTTTTTGTTAACCATTCATCTCAGTTTGAATTTGATCCTATTATGCTTGTTTCATAGAATAGTACAGCACAGTACAGACATTTCGGCCCACAATGTTGTGCCAACCCTCAAACCCTGCCTCCCATATAAGCCCCCAACTTAAATTCCTCCATATACCTGTCCAGTAGTCTCTTAAACTTCACTAGTGTATCTGTCTCCACCACTGACTCAGGCAGTGCATTCCACGCACCAACCACTCTCTGAGTAAAAAACCTTCCTCTAATATCCCCCTTGAACTTCCCACCCCTTACCTTAAAGCCATGTCCTCTTGATGTGAGCAGTGGTGCCCTGGAGAGGAGGCGCTGGCTATCTACTCTATCTATTCCTCTTAATATCTTGTATACCTCTATCATGTCTCCTCTCATCCTCCTTCTCTCCAAAGAGTAAAGCCCTAGCTCCCTTAATCTCTGATCATAATGCATACTCTCTAAACCAGGCAGCATCCTGGTAAATCTCCTCTGTACCCTTTCCAATGCTTCCACATCCTTCCCATAGTGAGGCGACCAGAACTGGAGCGAGGCGACCCATTCATTTTTATTTACATGAATTACGGAAGGATCAAATGATTTCATTGTTGGTTTGTAATAAAGGATTAAATGTACATTTTCGATGTGTTAGAAGTGCATCATACAGTGCGATACTCCTTCATTTAACCTCTCAGTGACTTTGACTTCGTTTTCAAGTAGTTGCTGCCCTATGGTTTCTTTAACAAAAAAATCACTCTGTTCTTGGTGATTATTTTAGACACAAATGTTAACTGTTTATTCCCCTCCATAGATGCTGTCTGATATGCTGAGTTCTTCCAGCATTGTATATGTTGATTGGAGATTATTTGCTTTGATCCTGTGTGGATCACACATATTCTGAAATTCTTACTTTTTCTCTTTCAAGCATTATGTAAAGAAGGATGCAGGAATGGTGGAAGCTGTGTTGCTCCAGAAGTGTGTGCCTGCCCTCCTGGGTTCACAGGAAGAAGCTGTGAGATAGGTAAGGTTAACATTCTTTCGCTTGTTTAGCCCAGGTTGTCGCCTTTTCTCAAGAACAAAATTTGCATGTAGAGCTTGAAATTTTCAACTTCGAGTTTAGTATTTTTTAAAGTACTTCAAAGAAAATACATGCTAGTATTTATGTATTTATGCACATTTTATTCTATATCTGCACTTAGAGCTTTATTTTTATATAATTCCTTATTCTGTATAATTGTTGAATATTGATTTTTTTTTGCATATTGTGCCAACACACCTCAACAACTTCGTAATACATGTAACTGCATATGGTGAATAAAGTTGATCAAACAATCAAAAAAAAGTTAAGAGGATAAATTAGCTTTCCATAAGACCACAGGCCCATAAGACATAGAAGTAGAATTAGGCTTTTTGGGCCATCAAATCTGCTGCGCCATTTCATCATGGCCGATTTATTTTCCCTCTAAACCCCATTCTCCTGTCTTCCCCCGGTAAAAATTGATGCCCTGACTAGTCAAGAACCTATCAAACTCATTTTTAAATATGCCACTGTCTTAGCCTCCACAGCCATCTGTGGTAATGAATTCCACAGTTTCGTCACTCTCTGGCTGAAGAAATTCCTTCTCATCTCTGTTGTAAAAGGACGTCTTCTATTTTAAGGCTGTATCCTCTAGTCCTGGACTCCCCCACCATAGGAAATATCCTCTCCACATCCATCCTATCTCGGTCTTTTATTCTCTATAACCTGCAATTATCTATATTAACAAAAGGTGCCTATTGGAACCTACAATACCTTGTGTAAATTTATCACTTTCTGCTTTTTTCAACCAAAATGTCTCGCTAATGACATGCACATCTCACAGCAAGTGTCACTACCCAAGCTGCAAACTGTACTGAGCATTCTTAAACCAAATGAATAAAAATGTAGGCAACACACATCAAAGTTGCTGGTGAACACAGCAGGCCAGGCAGCATCTCTAGGAAGAGGTGCAGTCGACGTTTCAGGCCGAGACCCTTCGTCAGGACTAACTGAAGGAAGGGTGAGTAAGGGATTTGAAAGTTGGAGGGGGAGGGGGAGATCCAAAATGATAGGAGAAGACAGGAGGGGGAGGGATGGAGCCAAGAGCTGGACAGGTGATAGGCAAAAGGGATACGAGAGAATCATGGGACAGGAGGTCCGGGAAGAAAGACAAAGTGGGGGGGACCCAGAGGATGGGCAAGGGGTATATTCAGAGGGACAGAGGGAGAAAAAGGAGAGTGAGAGAAAGAATGTGTGTATAAAAATAAGTAACAGATGGAGTACGAGGGGGAGGTGTCTCTGGAGACAGCTTATCCACTGATGTCTACTATAAGCCTACTGACTCTCACAGCTATCTGGACTATTCCTCTTCTCACCCTGTCTCTTGCAAAAACGCTATCCCCTTCTCGCAATTCCTCCGTCTCCGCCGCATCTGCTCTCAGGATGAGGCTTTTCATTCTAGGATGAGGGAGATGTCTTCTTTTTTTAAAGAAAGGGGCTTCCCTTCCTCCACTATCAACTCTGCTCTTAAACGCATCTCCCCCATTTCACATACATCTGCTCTCACTCCATCCTCCCGCCACCCCACTAGGAATAGAGTTCCCCTGGTCCTCACCTACCACCCCACCAGCCTCCGGGTCCAACATATTATTCTCCGTAACTTCCACCACCTCCAACGGGATCCCACCACTAAGCACATCTTTCCCTCCCCCCCATCTCTGCATTCCGCAGGGATCGCTCCCTACGCGACTCCCTTGTCCATTCGTCCCCCCCCATCCCTCCCCACTGATCTCCCTCCTGGCACTTATCCATGTAAGCGGAACAAGTGCTACACATGCCCTTACACTTCCTCCCTTACCACCATTCAGGGCCCCAAACAGTCCTTCCAGGTGAGGCAACACTTCACCTGTGAGTCGGCTGGGGTGATATACTGCATCTGGTGCTCCCGATGTGGCCTTTTATATATTGGCGAGACCCGACGCAGACTGGGAGACCGCTTTGCTGAACACCTACGCTCTGTCCGCCAGAGAAAGCAGGATCTCCCAGTGGCCACACATTTTAATTCCACATCACATTCCCATTCTGACATGTCTATCCACGGCCTCCTCTACTTTAAAGATGAAGCCACACTCAGGTTGGAGGAACAACACCTTATATTCCGTCTGGGTAGCCTCCAACCTGATGGCATGAACATCGACTTCTCTAACTTCCGCTAATGCCCCACCTCCCCCTCGTACCCCATCTGTTACCTATTTTTATACACACATTCTTTCTCTCACTCTCCTTTTTCGCCCTCTGTCCCTCTGAATATACCTCTTGCCCATCCTCTGGGTTACCCCCCCCCCCGTCTTTCTTCCCGGACGTCCTGTCCCATGATCCTCTCATATCCCTTTTGCCAATCACCTGTCCAGCTCTTGGCTCCATCCCTCCCCCTCCTGTCTTCTCCTATCATTTTGGATCTCCCCCTCCCCCTCCAACTTTCAAATCTCTTACTCACTCTTCCTTCAGTTAGTCCTGACGAAGGGTCTCGGCCTGAAACGTCGACTGCACCTCTTCCTACAGATGCTGCCTGGACTGCTGCGTTCACCAGCAACTTTGATGTGTTTTGCTTGAATTTCCAGCATCTGCAGAATTCCTGTTGTTTGCGTGAATAAAAATGTAAATTCTACAAAGTCGCTTCAATAGATTTTATTGGTGAAGAAAGAAACAGGTTTTCTAAGTAAGCCTTCAGGGTTTTGTCTTGTTGGGTAAATTTGAAAAATTCAAGCATCCTCATTTTGATAAAATTATTTTACAAAGAGTTGGTCAAAGTTCACCTGCTTTTGGTTGTCTTCGATACTGGTATGTTTAATTTCTGTTGACCTGTTTGAATGCATTGTAGTCAGAGCAATCTCACTTTAATGTTGTATTTCAGCTGTAGCCACTTCTTGAAAGTCTATCAATCAAGGTATTACTCGAAAGTTTTCTTTCCCTGATCTCGTGAGAAATTCTTCATCCTTTTTGACAGTGACAGCTTCCAGCACTTCCAATATGTAGTTCAACCAATTCTTTCTTTCATGTCTCCATTCATTTTTAATGGCTTTCTCTTTGAATTTATGCTTAATATGTTCTGTGCATTTTATGTCCCTCTGTACTCATAATTTTTAGCTATGCCCTCATGCACTTTTTCTACTGTATCATCATTAACAGACCTCTATCATTTTGAAAATTTCTTCCGATTGCTCTTTGCTTTAGTACCTTTAGAATCCTAAGAAGTAATTGAGACTCTTGAGACTTGGTACCTCCCTGCTGCAAACTTTGTAGGTTCACCATCCATTTATGTAAGTGAATGGGGAACCAAGATTTTGCATGTGCTTCTGAGTGGTGTATCCTCAATCTCGTGAAGCAATAGTACCACCCTCTATAATAAGAATTAAGGAAAAACCATGACCCAAATAATTTTCGGAGGTGCTGTCACTCAACTATTGTGAACTCACTGTGCATGCTGGCACATGCAAGTAAGGCTTTTGCTGAATATCTGGTGATATAATGACATTGGAACAATGGCAGTTGAGAAGCAATTCCTGACCAATAGAATCAGAATCAAGTTTATTATAACCGGCATATGTTGTGAAACTTATTAACTTAACGGCAGCAGTACAGTGCAATACATGATAAACATAGAAAAATAAATAAATGGATTACAGTAAGTATATATATGTATATTAAACAGTTAAATTAAAAATAATTATGCAAAAACAGAAATAATAATAAAAAAGTTTGGTAGTGTTCATGGATTCCATATCTGTTCAGAAATTGGATGGCAGAGTGGAAGAAGCTGTTTCTGAATTGCTAAGTGTGTGCCTTTAGGCTTCTGTACCTCCTTCCTGATGGTAACAATGAGAATAGGGCATGTCCTGGGTAATGGGGTTCCTTAATAATGGACGCCACCTTTCCGAGGCACCACTCCTTGAAGATATCTTGGATACGACATCTGTCCACGTACAGTAAGGCACCTGAAATTCAGATCACTGAATATTGATGGAAAGAATGTTGAATTGAGTTAGGAAGCTGCTGCAACATTATATTGGCTGCTATACATATCTCTAGGTTGAAGCAATTTTCCATAATATAATGATGTACCTTTAAAAAAGAGACAATGAATTCAAAAGCTTAGTGGCCAAGAATTCTAAAACAGAAATACAGCAATAATTGACAACAAAGGTCACAATCTAGCAATATATTTTGATATACCAGGCAACTCTTTTTATTTTTTGATGCCTTTACATATATTAAAAATATTCACATAGAAATTTTGAGGAGACTTGTTTTTGCTGTTGTCTATTGTCAAATTCACAATTAAATGCCAAAACCTGGATGGAGTTAAAAATAAAGGTGGTAAAAATGAATGATGGTATATTCCCTATATCTTTAGTTTGGACCAGTGTTCTATAATAATGAAAAAATAATATAGTGATCTACCATCTGTTCTCTATAATTTCTAAGATTAATGAAGCTATTATGAAGGAGTTTACAGACAGGTAACTGCTGAATAAATATCTAACTGAACCCCATATATCCCATAATAAAATGAATCACATGCCAACCCCAAAGATAGAATAATTACACAATATTTCACCAATAGAAGAAATGAAGCCACACCACATAATAGTTTACTTAATTATTCACTGGTGAAGTAACTTGTACATTTTTATTTAAAAGAATATATAAGTATTTTGGTAATAGGCAGAATAATTGTTGAATCATTCATTTTAATTTGATTCCTGAAACATCTGCCTTCGTGTCATTCTTTTTCACAACTTCCTGATGCATGGCTGTGCAGCACATGTAACCCGCAACATTTATGAACCTGAATGTTGGAAGTGAACAGGCACTGTAAAAATCAGTTCACATCTGTATAGGAGTTGATTTCTGCCATCTAGGGTCATCAATCTGAGGGGAAAAAATCCTTTATTAGGTTCAAAAGGCATTCTGCTTCCCCCTATAAGTATTAGGTTAAGGTTAATAATTTTAAATAATCACCAAATTTCAAAAGATTATTTGCTCCATTAATATTGTACCATGTATACGCATTATATTTTAAATTCTTCAAATGAAATTTGCGAAAATATGAACAAAAATGATAATACAGTCTTTAATAAGTAATCGTCCATAGGCCAGAGTGTGTGCACAGTTGAAATTTAGCAGGATAAAAACTGGTGATCTGAAGGTAGTTTAAAATAAGATGCTCTTATTCAGACCTTTCCTGAATTAAACGGAATTAAATGTACCATTCTAGTGGTCGCTGAGCCAGTGCTTTGTAAAGGGTAATCATGCTTTTGTAATCAATGTCTCCTTTTATGAAATCCAGGATATTTAAATATTATTAACTGCTTTCTCAACCTATTATGTCACTTTCTAAGACATAAACATATATTCACGCATATTCCTCAGTTTAAAATTATATCCTTCGGTCCATAATCTCACTATCTTTTCCAGCTAAACTTTATGACTTGGTGCTCACTGAATTTGAGGACACAAGAGATTCTGCAAATGCTGGAAATCCAGAGCAACACACAAACACACACACACACACACACACACACACACACACAATGTTCAATGTTGAGGAACTGCAGGTCTCATCA
Organism: Mobula birostris; assembly: GCF_030028105.1. Taxonomy (NCBI): domain Eukaryota; kingdom Metazoa; phylum Chordata; class Chondrichthyes; order Myliobatiformes; family Myliobatidae; genus Mobula; species Mobula birostris. Next base: position 97,380,848 of record NC_092380.1, on the reverse strand, counting down.
TGAAACACTGACTGTTTATTCCTCTCCATAGATGCTGCCTGACCCAGTAAGCTCTTACAGCATTTGGTGTGTGCTGTTCCATATTAAATTTGAGGTCCTCTAAACTTTGTGTAATTCCCGTTCAGGAATATTAGTAAACTGCATTTCAAATAATAACAAAAAAGTGGTAAGAACATATAATGAAACAAAAATGTTCTGAAATGACACTTTCCCAACTTTCCACTGGTTTCATAGCAACTGGCTGGGTGTACTAAAGCACAAAGCTGCCTCCTTCACAGTTGTCTTATCACTTCTGCAGAAGCATGTATGAGAAGATTGATGACTGTGCTCTTAAATTGTGCTCCAGTTTTTACATCAGTGCCACAGAATAAATGGGCCATTAAATGATATATTAGAGTTGTTCTAGACCCTGCTTATAATGGAAACTCCAAAGGATATTTCTGGCATGTTTGAAGTGAAGAGTTCACATCAAAGTTTCTTAATCATATTTCTTGTGAAATCTCCTGAAGTACTCAGGGTGCAGTGAATTACTTTTTAAAGTGAACTGCATTTTGGTACTTTGACAATTTTATTTTATTTGAAAATTGAATGACAGTTTAGTAACCGCAATTTATGAAATCTCTACCTTGGCATTTCTACCACGTAGGATTCTAGCTGAGCAATTGATTTATCACGGTATGACATCCCTGGATAAATCTGACAAATATATATATTTGCAGTGGATTCTACTCTAAACGCTGCACTTTTGTGATAGTTCCTAAGTTGGTGAAAATGCTGATATCTGAGCAACAACAAATGGCTGTTTCAATACTTAGTTGAAACACAGGGCTCGATTGTCACAGGGGTTTTATGGATTCTTTCTAATGAGAGCAAGCAAAATACAATAGTATTTTGAAAACCATTCCAATTTCATTCCAGGCAATGCCTATAGACTCTTGGATTTTTCTCACAAGCACGTCATTCTGAAAGCATCTTGGTGTTGAGAAGAAAGAGCCTCTAGTTGTTTAGCTCCCTGGTAGCCTAACTGTCATTCTCTGACTAGCATTTGAGTTAAATGTTTCTTTTTCAATCTTAGATTTTGTTTTGGCAATGTGAGTCCCCCTCTTATGTATTCCTGAACATCTGAAGTTGAAGAAATTTAGTGATGTTTACTCAAATATTTTTTTATCCATTGCCATTCCTAGTACAATGGGTAATGTACTAGGAAGTTAAGCCCATCACCCCTGCGGGGGCCTAGCAGCTCACCAGAGTAGTCTGTTCTGGGCCACTTTTTCAAGTTGTGCCCAGGTATAGCTCAACTTCCTGGTTTCAGCTACAAGGTCACATCACCAGATGTTCTTTGGCTGACCTTACTTATAGAAGATTGATTGCCCCTGTGGCTTCCATTGACTTGTAGCATTCATCACATGATTACATCTTGGCGAAGGTCCTTCCTCTCCAAGGATGAGATCCTTGGAGCCGCTGTTGGCACTTCTGTGGCTTGGGATCTTTACAGGAAGGGGTGCTAGCCCCATGCCCAACCACAGGTACTGTCCATCACAGAGTTAATGTACTAGGAAGTAACTAACATAAGGTTCAGCCTTCAGGCACTTATTTAATTCCAACATGAAAGACCAAGTCAGCTGATCTTCTTTATGGGCAGTTCATCCTTGAGAATGGTGACCTGCAATGTAAAAATAATATTCTTCCCTGCCTCTCTAGTTCTTTTGACAGTTACCTGTCTGGTTGTTGACCGCTGGAAATTTCTTCAATTATAAGATGTATCTTGGACATCTTCCAAAGTCAACCTTATGGAATAATGTTTTCCTAGCAAAGCTATAGTATTCTTATACAAAAAGAAATGTTGTTAAAGAGCTGTCTTCATAATCACATGAGAGCTGAGGAAAATGCTGCAGGCTGGTATTTCAAAGCCCTTGGCAATTTCAGTGTTGTCAAGTTACGGAAATCTTGTTTGGCACCAATAGGTCTACAGTGACATGGATTCTGCTGAAACTGCTGCTTATTAACCTTGTTTACTCACCTTATTTACTCTCTTAAGGCACTAAGTAACAGCAACTGTTACTCTGTTTGTATTCTAAGTTTGATTGACTTTTATTTATTCTTTTGTGCTACTGTTGTTACAGGGAAATAACATAAACTGCAAGGTGACCAAATTTGTTGCTTTATGGGGTCTGAATGGCTGCTGACACTTTTGAGTGCTTGATATACAGGTGTGCATGGGCTTTCAGGTTAGTGCATGATGTCCAATGGAGTACAGTATTGTGCAAAAATCTTAGACTTCTGTAAAGTGCAGATGATTTCAAAGTAAAAAGTTCTAAATATCAAAAAATTACTATAGAGAGCAGTAAACAGTAAAAAAGCTAAACCAAATCAATATTTGGTATGATCACCCTTTAAAACTGCATCAATTCGGTTAGGTATTCTGTTGCGCAGTGTTATAAGAAAATCGGCTGATGGTTGTTACAAGCATCGTGGAGAACTTGCTACAGTTCTTCTGTAGACTTTGGCTGTCTCGCTTGCTTCTGTCTCTCCAGGTAATCCCAGACAGACTCGATAATGTTGAAATCAGGGCTGTCTGGAGGCCATGCCATCTGAAACCAAATATAAAAACGTCTAAGGTGCCTAACACTTTTGCACAGTCCTGTACAAGTGCAGTCACATCAAATGTTCCACCATACTTGTGAAATTCATAAGAATATCGAAACTTGTTTTGGAAATCCTTTGTATTTTAGAAATCATTAGTAATTTGGAAATCTTTTATAAGATAGAAAGCCTCTGTGAGTTTTAAATGTGTTTTGTGAGTTTTGTCTGGGGTTAAATGTGTGTCACGTTTTGTTGAACTGTGTTTTTACTATTTTGTTAGTTTGAAGTATCTCCTCCTTGGTAGGGATAGGGGACCCACCAGTCAAATAGTGAGTATCAGCAGCTAAACTCTCTGTGAAGGATAAACAAGTACGTGAACTCGTCTTTGAAGAGCAGATAGCCAAATATAGCCATACTTTAGTGAGAGGACCCAAAGCTATCTATATCAGATAGGACAGGATCTTCGTTTGAGTTTAGAACTTTGTGGTCGGCAAACCCAATACCATCACAGAGGATGTTTTTCCTTCTTTATGCACAGGACTTTAACTTTCCCTTTTTCCTGGCCATACGATCCCTCCTCTCACCACCGGCCATACAGTCTCCCCTCTCACCACTGGCCATACAATGTCACGAGACCTGAAGTGGCATCTTGTAAGTGTCTCTGTATATAGGCTGAGGTGAGGAAGGAAGCATTGACCAATTACCACCATGCATTTGTGCTATGGGCATCTGAAAGACAGCTGTCATAGTTGTATTGAAGTGATAGTTTTTTTAAAAATATGTTTTGGGAGTGGTACTCCTTGAGGCAAATGGAACTGGTTATGCTGTAGTGGGGTATGGACATAAGGTAGAGTGAAGTTTATCAGATGCAGTCTTACAGCATATCCACAGAGGGCATTTCTTCATCATGACGAGGTTGTGAAATTTACAGCTGAAGATCCCATCAGAAAGGTGTGCTGGCTGAATGATCAGAGGAATCTGATAAGCCTTATAGAATAGTCCATAATATGTGACAACAGTTAAAGTTTCACTCTCCAGTACTGGTGTGAGCACAGACTGAATGGGGGACAAGAGAGACCTGTCCTTCAAGAGCCACGCGGCTGTTTGGTCAGACAGGTGAATTCTGGTGGGGACAGTGAATTACCTTGGATAAGCCATGCAGTCTGTGCAGCTGGATATGGAATATGGTCTAACATTCCCTGAACACTCAGGAGGCCCACAGTCTGTGTAGATTCACATTCCCACACCATCTGCTGCTCCCTTCTGATGGCTTTGTATTTATGAAGTACCTTTCCTTCCTCAATGAAGTACCGTGCAGTCGTAGAATACTTACTGTATCTCTTTCAAAGAACAACCCAAAGGTCTGTACAGACAATGAATTATTTTTTTTAAGCTTAATCACTGTTGTGGTGTAGAAGATGTGAAGAATTCCCGCTGCTAGTGTGGATGGCAACTGCAGGATGAAACACAAGAGTAGGAGTGTTGTCCCTGGAAAATCTCTTTGGGGCTAGGAAAAATAACTGGAGCTGTGCTCCGTTATCCTTTCCTGAGTCCCATTCCTCTCAGCCCTGATCACATTGCAAGCCTGTTGGAATCATTGTGAAAGAACCCATTTTGATGTCTTGCCGGGTATTGGATGAAATACTCTCCTCAACTATCTGTGTGCCAGATTCCAACAAGCGCAGCTCCAAGCAATCAACTTCCCAACAAGCTTGTGACCGCCTGATGATTCCTGTGAACAGATGAGCAGGAGGGAATGTTCAAAACTGATTTCCTACGTAACAGAATTAAAATCAGGTTTAATATCACTGGCATATGTCATGAAATTTGTTGACTTTGTGGCAGCAGTACGTAATAATAGAGAGAAAAACACTATGAATTACAGTATCACACATCAAAGTTGCTGGTGAACCCAGCAGGCCAGGCAGCATCTCTCGGAAGAGGTACAGTCGATGTTTTGGGCCGAGACCCTTCGTCAGGACTAACTGAAGGAAGAGCTGGTAAGAGATTTGAAAGTGGGAGGGGGAGGGCGAGATCCAAAATGATAGGAGAAGACAGGAGGGGGAGGGATGGAGCCAAGAGCTGGACAGGTAATTGGCAAAAGGGATATGAGAGCATCATGGGACAGGAGGCCCAGGGAGAAGGAAAAGGGGGAGAGATGCTGCCTAGCCTGCTGCGTTCACTAGCAACTTTGATGTGTGTTGCTTGAATTTCCAGCATCTGTAGAATTCCTCTATGAATTATAGTAAGTATTTATATATTAAATAGCTAAATTAGATAAGTAGTGCAAAAATAGAAATAATACAAGTAGAGAGGTAGTGTTTCTGGCTTCAATGTCAATTCAGAAATCCGATGGCAGAGGGGAAGAGGCTGTTCTTGAATCACTGAGCTTCTGTACCTCCTTCCTGATGATAGCAAGGAGAACAAGACATGACCTGGGTGGTGGTGGTCCTTAATGATGGGCACCACCTTTTTGAGACATCGCTCCTTGGAAGTGTTCTGGATGGAGTGCTCATGATGGAGTTGTCTAAGTTTACAACTCTATGAAGCTTACTTTGATCCTGTGCAGTAGCCACCCCCACCCCGCCCCTGCCCCCGCCCATAAAAGATGGTGATGCAGCCTGTAGAATGCTCTCCGCGGTACAGCTGTAGAAATCATCAGGTCTAGGCTGAGTGGCAACTCCGAATCAGTTTCATAATGTTAGACCATAAGACTTAGGAGCAGAATTAGGCCATTTAGCCTATCGAGTCTGCCCTGCCAATCCGTCACAGCTGTATTAGTTTCCCTCTCAGCCCTATTCTCCTGCCTTCTGATGTCCTGACTAATCAAGGACTTATCAACCTCTGCTTTAAATATACCCAATGACTTGGCCTCCACAGCAATCTGTGGTAATGAATTCCACAGATTCACCACCCTCTGGCTATAGAATGTTCTTGTAAAGTATGCTTTTCACAAGGTTTGATGCCCTGAGTGCTTTAGCTATGTTCTCATGGAAACCACTTAAACACCATAATCACTACGCCTAGTGTGCACTGGAGCTTCCTATTATACTTAGCTGTCAGTTGTTTGCTTCATTTGTGTGGCACTTGTTATGTACCCCGTAACTGGGTTGCCAAACCAGCAGAAATGGAACACTCGTTGGAGTCTATGATTATTAGGAACTAATAAAGTTTTATTAAAGAAATAAGTAATACAGTACACTAATCGCATGGATATAAATATAACAGGTTAGCAATGATAGTATACACATATACACAGAAATAGGGTAATAGGAATCAGTCAAGTTCTATTGCAGTCTAGGGGTAAAATGAGCAGTCTTAAGTGAAGCAGAGTTCAGTTCAGTTTAGTGCAGTTCGAAGTAATCGCTGTTGTTGTACCGTTGGAGAGAGAGAGAGAGAGAGAGAAAGACGCAGTTGGTTTCAGGCAGACCTCTTGATGTCTTCGCAGTTGGTTTCGGGCAGACCTTTTGATGTCTTCTAATCCCGCTGTGGTCACTGACTGTGACCCCTCCATTCCGGATACGATCATTCTTCCGCGGTGAACCCGGCACCCAGGCAAGGGCGGACACACACCCCAGGTTCCCACCGATCGTACCTTTACACCCTGTGAGCCTCTGGTCGGTTCCCGCGAACCGGACCTCCAAACTCCTACCAACTTGTGGGGGCACACTGCTCTTTCCAGGGTCTCGTGGCGTGTCCCATGCCTTAGCAAACCAGCTCTTTTTATCCCCCTGCTGGGGTATCACCTGTCCATCAAACTTCAAACAGTTCAGATTCAAAGCAACTGGTCTGTCAATATCTGAATTGTGTTTCTTTCTCTTTAATCTCTCTCTTCTCTCTTATTAGCATTTTGAATGTTTCTCCATTATCTTCCGTTTATGTCGCCTCCATTTTAAGTAAGCTGGTTCTTTATTTTTTTGTGAAATTGCCAATCCACGGGCTGTCACTTCTCTTCCATTTGGTTGAGCTGCTGGACTTTGTTTACATCAGATTACAGACCCAGAGAAAGGAGATATTTGCTATACAGTTTAGCCTGTGCCGGGCTTTCCCAGTAATCTATTCCCAGGTGACAAGTAAAATGTTTGTAAGAAAAAGAACAGAATGTCTTCCCCGTACTTTGAATTAATTGAATAGGCTATGATCTAATGTGATACCATCCTTACTTTGCCAAGCTCTAGCTTTTAAATTGCATTGATGACATTTCTACAACCACAATAAGAGAACATGATTTATGTCCATTCAGGGCCATGCAACTTAATTTATATATTTACAATCTATTCTGATATCACTTATGTATTGTACTTCAGTTAGCACTCACTAAATTGCATACATAATTTGTACAAGTAACAGAATAGTATATGAACCCATCCCCATACTTAAAATGTGCAGTCTACTGTTCATCTTTAGGGAGCGAAGTCTCAGAAAAGCAGCATCTGTTATTAAGGACCTCCAGCACCCAGGGCATGCCCTTTTCTCACTATTACCATCAGGTAGGAGGTACAGAAGCCTGAAGGCACACACTCAGCGATTCAAGAACAGCTTCTTCCCCTCTGCCATCCGATTCCTGAATGGACATTGAATCTTTGGACACTACCTCACTTTTTTTTAATATACAGTATTTCTGTTTTTCCACATTTTTTAATCTATTCAATGTATGTAATTGATTTACTTGTTTATTTATTTATTTATTTATTTATTTATTTATTTATTTATTTATTTATTTATTTTTCTCTCTCTCTCTCTCTCTCTCTCTCTCTCTGCTAGATTATGTATGACATTGAACTGCTGCTGCTAAGTTAACAAATTTCATGTCACATGACAGTGATAATAAGCCTGATTCTGATTCTGATTCTGGAAGCGCTTGAGTAATCTAATCAGTTTACTTTATGTTGAGATATAGTAGATTTTGTGCAAGTTTGCTGTCTTTGCTTTCTTGATGTTGATAAAAGTTAATTTCTCTTGGAATGGCAAAATGAAATAGGTAGTGGTTTAACACACCTCAGAGGAGTTCAAATCGAACTAATGGATTGGATTTGAACTGCACCGTCGATCTACATGGGGACCATAGACCTCCATGGGATATAGAGGGTCCCGGTGCGGGTCGATAGTGAGTAGGAATTCAAATGTTTTTGGCATGTAGGTGTGCCAAGGGCTTTGTTTCTGTTCTGTACTTCTCTATGACTCAAGGTAACTTTGCATAGGTTTCAATTCAGCTCATTGTGGACCAGGATTTGCACCAAAGTACTTTCATAGATTCAGAACACATTCAGCTTACTGAGAATGGCTGGTGAGCTGAAATGATTCTGAGGGGACTGCTCACAATATTAGATAACCTATCCACATGACCAGCAACCACTGTCTACCAAAATGGAAACACTCAACTACTCCCAGAGGTAATACCTTATCTCAAGAAGGCTTAGAAAAGATTAGATTCTGGTAAAGTTCTGAGTGGAAGAGTGATGTACCCTTCAAATCAATCTAAGAATCCAAATCCCCTGTGTTTTTTGAAGATAAATGAGTTTGCATTTGTATGTGCTTCTTCCTATGGATGCTGCCTGGCCTGCTGCGCTCCACCAGCACTTTTTGTGTGCTGCGTAAATTTCCAGCATCTGCAGATTTCCTCGTGTTTTCATTTGTATGGTCTAGTTTATTACAAGTACAAGTATGTGCACTGTTGGTAAGATTTATTTCAGGTTTTCTTGACTTAGGACTGTCTATCCACTTTGGTACTGGTTTTAGGGAGTTCCCTCTCCTGAATGAGTGTCTTTTTCTGTTGTCTTCCATTATCTCCTCATTCCTACTGTATTCTCAAACTTGTAAGATTCAGTTCCTGTTCTTTGCAAACTATCCCACAAAATGCTGATCTCCTGACTGTTCCATGCAGTTGGATTATCGCTAGCTCCCTCAGTTTAAGCTCAGGATTCACTCCTTAAAAATTTGCAGTCAATATTCCTCTCAAGATCTCACCCTTGAGTCCTCCCCCTTCGCTCCAACCAGCATCCATTCTGCAACACCTGCCCTTTTCTTGTCAGCTTTCCTATTCCATTCTAACACATGTTGCTGAATCCCAAGTCTTTGGAGTTTGGTGTCCAGCTCTTTGATGTTTCCACCAGTCACTTCTTTCCTTCTCTTGCACCTTTACCAGCAGAAATCTTCAGTGTCTTTAGCCTTCTTGGTTATTTGCTGCCTGTCAGTAATATCATCTCAATTCACACTATCAGGTTCTGCATGTATGCAAATAACAACCCACTTGACCTCACCATCACCATTCAAATCCCCTTCTGATTTGTTTTGGAATGAACTTGTTAACTGGCGCTGAAGGAACAAGTACTTTCTTCAGATGGATATTAAGATATTTGTGCCTTTGATCCAAGACACAAACTCTTTTCCTCTTGAATCCAAGCAAAGGCTCTTGGCCTGAAATGTTGACTGTTTAGTCCTTTCCGAAACTGCTGCCTAATCTGCTGACTTCCTCTAGCATTTTGTAAATGTTACTCTGGATTTCCAGCATTTGCAGAATCTCTTCTGTTTATTCATTTCCCATCTATGTTTCTCTCCTTATTTCCTATCTAATGATAAACTAGATTGTCTGTAGTGTCAATTTATAAGACCATAAAACACAGGCCATTCAGCCATTTGAGTCTGCTCCGTCATTCCATCACGGTTGATTTTTTTTTAACCCTCTCAACCCCATTTTTCTGCCTTCTCCCCATAACTTTTGATGGCCAGATGAATCAAGAGCCTGTCTACCTCTGCTTTAAATAAAAGACCATAAGATATAGGAGCAGAATTAGGCCATTTGGCCCATTGAGTCTGCTCCGCCATTTCATCATGGCAGATCCATTTCCCTCTCAGCCCCAATCTCCTCCCAGTAACAGTTCCTGCCCTGACTAATCAAGACTCTATCAATCTCTGTCTTAAGTATGTTCAAAGACTTGGCCTCCACAGTTGTCTGTGGCAATGAATTCCACAGATTCACCACTCTCTGGCTAAAGAAATTCCTCTTCATCTCTGCTCTAAATGGACATCCCTCTATTCTGAGGCTGTGTCCTCTGGTCCACTCTGTCAAGGTTTTTCAATATTTGATAGATTTTAATGCGATCCCCACTCATTTTTCTGAATTCAGGAAACAAAGAGTAAGGATTAATGGGTCCTTTTCAGAATGGCAGGCAGTGACTAGTGGGGTACCGCAAGGCTCGGTGCTGGGACCGCAGCTATTTACAATATACATTAATGATTTAGATGAGGGGATTAAAAGTAACATTACGCAAATTTGCAGATGACACAAAGCTGGGTAGCAGTGTGAAATGTGAGGAGAATGTTATGAGAATGCAGGGTGACTTGGACAGGTTGGGTGAGTGGGCAGATGCATGGCAGATGCAGTTTAATGTGGATAAATGTGAGGTTATCCACTTTGGTGGCAAGAACAGGAAGGCAGATTACTATCTGAATGGTATCAAGTTAGGAAAAGGGGAAGTACAACGAGGTCTAGGTGTCCTTGCTCATCAGTCACTGCAGGTAACAGCAGGCAGTGAAGAAAAATAATGGCATGCTGGCCTTCATAACAAGGGGAGTTGAGTACAGGAGCAAAGAGGTCCTTCTGCAGTTGTACAGGGCCCTGGTGAGACCACACCTGGAATATTGTGTACAGTTTTGGTCTCCAAATTTGAGGAAGGACATTCTAGCTGTTGAGGGAGTGCAGCGTAGGTTCACGAGGTTAATTCCTGGGATGGCGGGACTGTCATATGTTGAAAGATTGGAGCAACTGGTGTTGTATACACTGGAATTTAGAAGGATGAGAGGGGATCTGAATGAAGCATATAAGATTATTAAGGGATTGGACACGCTAGAGGCAGGAAACATGTTCCTGATGTTGGGGGAGTCCAGAACCAGAGGCCACAGTTTATGAATAAGGGGTAGACAATTTAGAATAGAGTTGAGGAAAAACTTTTTCACACAGAGGGTTGTGGTTCTGTGGAATGCTCTGCCTCAGAAGGCAGTGGAGGCCAATTCTCTGGATTCTTTCAAGAAAGAATTAGATAGAGCTCTTAAAGATAGCAGAGTGAAGGGATATGGGGAGAAGGCAGGAAAAGGGTACTGATTGTGGGTGATCAGCCATGATCACAGTGAATGGTGGTGCTGGGTTGAAGGGCTGAATGACCTACTCCTGCACCTATTGTCTAATGTCATGTGAGTAAAGGCCCAGAGCCATCAAATGCTCCTCATGGAATGAGCCTTTCAATCCCAGAATCATTTTCATGAACCTCCTTTGAACCTTCTCCAATGTCAGACATCCTTTCTAAGGTAAGGGATCCAAAATTTCTCACAATGCTCCAAGTGAGGCCTTACTAGTTACAAAGTTTGCAGACGATAAGAAGATAGGTGGAGGGGCAGGTAGTTTTGAGGAAGTAGAGAGGCTACAGACAAACCTAGACAGGTTAGGAGAATGGGCAAAGAAATGGTAGATGGAATACAGTGTCAGGAAGTGTATGGTCATGCACTTTGGTGGAAGAACTGAAAGGATTGACTATTTTCTAAATGGAGAGAAAATAGAAAAAAACTGATGTGCCAGGATCCATTGATTCTTGAAAGATTTCCAATGCTTCCACAATATCTTCAGCCACCTCTTTTTTTATCTCCTTTAAAATTATTGGCTAGCTTATCTTCGTATTCCATCTGTCCCTTCTTTATGACTTCTTTGTTGCCTTCTGTTGATTTTTATAAGCTTCCTAATCCTCTAATTTCCCACTAACTTCTGCTATATAATATCAAAGTTCAAAATTCAAAGTAAATTTATTATCAAAGTACATATATGTCTCTATATACAACCTTGAGATTCATTTTCTTGTGGGCATACTCAGTAAATTTATGAAATAGTAACTCAACAGGATCAATGAAAGATCAACTGGAGTGCAGAAGACAAAAACTGTACCAATGCAAATGTAAATAAATAGCAATAAATATTGAGAATATGAGGTAATAAGATAAAGAGTCCTTGGAAATGAAATTATTGGTTGTGGGAACCTTTTATTGATGGAGTAAGTGAAGTTGAGTGTAGCTATCCCCTTTTGTTCAAGAGCTTGATAGCTGAGGAGTAGTAACTGTTCTTCAGCCTAGTGGTGAGAATCCTGAGGCTCCTGTACCTTCTACAGGATGGCAGCAGTGAGAAGAGAGCATGACCTGGGTGTTGGAGATCTTGATGATGGATGCTGCTTTCCTAGCAGCAACATTTCATGTAGATGTGCTCAGTGATTGGGAAGTCTTTACCTGTGACGTACTGTGCCAAATCCATTACTTTTTGCAGGATTTTCCTCAGACGAATTTTGGAACAATTTTTCTCGTGTCTACAGGAAGTCACCGATGATTGCTAGTGTTATCTTGTATCCAATACCCACTCTTCGGCTTTTACATGGTGAGTTTGTGGAATTTGTTGCCACATGCAGCAGTGAAGGCCAGGTCGTTGGGTGTATTTAAGGCAGAGATAGATAGGTTCTTGATTGGACATAGCATCAAGGGTTGTGGGGAAAAGTCCGGGAACTGGGGTTAAGGAGGAGATAGAAAAAAGGATCAGCCATGATTGAATGGAGGAGCAGACTTGATGGGTCAGATGGCCTAATTCTGCTCCTATGTCTTATGGTCTTAAGTTGGCTTTTACTTCTCTTGTCAGCCATTGTTGCATCATCTTACCTTTAGAATACTTCTTCCTCTTTGTGATGTATCTGTCCAGTGCCTTCTGAACTGCTCCCAGAAATTCCAGCCATTGCTGCTGTGCTGTTATTTATTCCTGCTTATGTTCCTTTCCAATAACCTGGCATCCACAGCCATCTGTAGCAATGAATTCCACAGATTCTCTCACTTCTGGCTTAAGAACTTCCTCCTCATCTCTTTTCTAAATGGACAACCCTCTATTCTGGGGCTGTGGCCTCTGGTCCTAAACACTTCCAGTATAGGGAACATCCTCTCCACATCCATTCTATCTAGGCCTTTCAATGTTTGATAGGTTTCAATGAAATTCCCTTCCCCCATTCTTCTAAACTCCAGTGAGAACGGGCCCAGAGTCGTCATAAATAAATAAGCAATAAGTATTGAGAACATAAGTTGTAGAGTCTTTAAAAGTGAGTCTATATGTTGTCTAAGGTTGTGGAATCAGTTCAGTGTGAGATGAGTAAATTTATCCCCTCTGGTTTAAGGGTCTGATTGTTGAAGTGTAATAACTGTTCCTGAACCTGATGATGTGGAACCTAAGGTTCCTGTACCTCATTCTTGAAAGCAACATTGAGAATAGAGCACAGCCTGGAGGATGATGCTTTCCTGCAACACTGCTCCTTGTAGATGTGCTCATTGGTGGGGAGAGCTTTACCTGTGATGGACTGAACTGTATCCACTATTTTTTGTAGGCTTTTGTATTTGGGGCATTAGTGCTTCCATACCGGGCTGTGATACATCCAGTCAATATACTCTCCAACACACATCAATTGAAGTTTGTCAAAATTTTACATGACATGCTGAATCTTCAGAAACTTTTAAGTAAGTGGAGTCCACAAACTCGGTCAGAAAGCCATCAATTCCATCATCTAAATTATTGACATATAGCCTCGGAAGAAGCAGTTGCAAGACTGACCCTTGCAGAACACCATTAGTCACCGGCAATCAACAAGAAAAGGCCCCGTTTATTCCCACTCTTTGCCTCCTGCCAGTCAGCCAATCTTCTAATCATGCTAGTACCTTTCCTGTAATACCATGGGCTCTTACCTTGCTAAGCAATCTCATGTGTGGCATCTTGTCAAAGGCCTTCTGTACATCCAAGCAAACAACATCCACCAACTCTCTTTTGTCTACCCTGCCTTTTACCTTCTCTCACAGAATTCCAGTGGATTTGTTAGGCAAGTTTTCCCCTTACAGAAACCAAGCGTGTGCCTCCAGGTACACCAGAACCTCAAACTGACTAATTGACTCCAACACCTTTCCACCCACTGAAGTCAGGCTAACTGGCCTATTATTTCCTTTCTTCTTAAACAGCCTAGTGACATTTACAATTTTGCAGTCCCCTAGAACCATTCTAGAATCTAGTGATTCTTGAAAGATCATTACTAGTGCCTCCACAATCCCTTCAGCTACCACTTTCAGAATGCTGGGGTGTAGTCCATCTTATTTGACTTTCCATTTGCTAGATTGGTTATTCCAATATTCTCTTGGCTGAAATCTTAAACTCCATCCTTCCTGAACTTGAGGTCATCCAAAACCCAATTGGCTACATCGTAACTTGCACCAAATACTATTCATCCATCACTTCTGTATCCTACAATTTTGATTATCTCCCAGTTTAGAATTTTCAAATTTTCAATCTTATTCACAGGTCCATCTGTGACCTCACCCATCCTAGGGAATTATTTGTGACACTGTAATCATTCAAATCTTCCTCAATTTGAATTCACTGTTTCATAAAACTGATCAAATTTTGATATTCAACACTTCTCCTGGTTAGTGTCTGGTTACCCAGTACACACCGATAGACACAATATATAAAACATTATTTTTTGGCTTGCAGTACTCAGTCCAATTTTTTTGATAAGGCTGGTATTCTTATCTATTCTTCCCAGTAAGCTTAATGGAACTTAAACCACTGGGAAAAATTAAATCCTCCCCCAGTCAACTCACTGTCAGTTCATTTCCCATATTAATTACTGTTTGTAATGAACTGTGGTAGTGCATAATAAACAGCCTGATTCAATGCTGCTTGCAGAGGGAGGGAACTGCTCATTGTTTCTCTGTGGTAAAATGTTTTTCAACTAACTTCATGAGAGAAGTACGTGTGAATAGAACAACTATAAAGCTAATTTTAACTTACTCAGGCTTCATGCCACTGATGCCATAACAATACAACTTTTAGGTATTATGGTATTTAATGACAAATGCTGCAGATGCTGGAAATCCAAGCAACACACACAAAACACTGGAGGAACTCAGCAAGCCAGGCAGCATCTGTAGAAGAACGTACAGCTTGGGCCAAAACCCCTCATCAGAACTGGAGAAAACAGATGGGAAGTCAGAGTACGAAGATGGGGAGAGGGGAGGAAGATGTACAAGGTAGTAGGTGATAGGTGAAACCCAGATGGAGGCAGGGATAAATAAAGAGTGGGAAGTCAATTGGTGAAAGAGGTAAAGCTGTAGAAGGGGGGGGGCTGATCTGATTGGAGAAGACAGAAGGCCATGGAAGAAAGGAAAGGGGGAGGAGCACCAGAGGGAGATAGGGTGAGAGAGGGAAATGGGAGTGGGGAATGGTGAAGGGGGGTGGGGTGGGCAATTACTGGGAGTTTGAGAAATTGATGCTTATGCCATCAAGTTGGAAGCTACCCAGACAGAATATAAGTCATTGCTCCTCCAACAAGAGTATGCCCTCATTGAGGCCATGGACTGACATGTTGGAATGGGAATAGGAAGTGGAATTAAAACGGGTGGCTCTCGGAGATCCTGCTTTTTCTGGCAAACGGGGTGTAGGGGCTCAGTGAAGCGGTCTCCCAATCTATGTCAGGCCTCACCAATATACAGGCCACACTGGGAGCTCCAGATACAGCAGGTGACCCTAACAAACTCACAGGTGAAGTGTTGCCTCACCTGGAGGGAGTGTTTGGGGCCCTGAGTGCTAGTGAGGAAGAAGGTGCAGGGGCAGGTGTAGCGCTTGTTCTGCTTGCAAGCATAAGTGCCAGGAGGGAGATCAGTAGGGAAGGATGAAAGGACAAAGGAGTTGCGTAGGGTGTGATATCTGTGGAAAGCATAAAGTGGGGGGGCGTGTGGGAAAGGTGTGCTTGGTGGTGCCATCCTGTTGGAGATGGCATAAGTTACGCAGAATTATGTGCTGGACACGGAGGCTATTTGGGGTGGTGGGAGGATGGTGTGAGTGCTGATGTGTGTGAAATGGAAAAGATGTAGTTGAGGGCAGCACTGATGGTGGAGAAAGGAAACCCCTTTCTTTGAAGAAGGCGGACGTCTCCTTCATTCTGGAATGAAAAGCCTCATCCTGAGAGCAGATGTAGTGGAGATGGAGGAATTCAGTGAAGGGGAATGGCATTTTTACAAGTAATAGGACGGGAAGAGGTATTTAATGATACGTTTTATACAATGTATTCATCTTTGCTGTCACCTTAAGATGAAGTAAATGCAAAATTATTTTTTGTTTTCTTACTTGCAAACATCAAAAATGACCTCTTCCATGGGTGAAAAAGATGTAGAGTGGTTTTTAAGAATTTCTGATTTTTTTTTGAAAATTCTGCATTATGTAGCTTAGCAAAAGGATATTGCCATATCCTGCAATCTTTCTTATTGCCTCAGCATGCGGAGCAGAATAGGTATCCTAACCTTGTGAAGAAGTTAGTAAGATTGGGTAATGAGCCATTTTCTGTATTCTGCCTGATTTTGCTCTCAATGGGTGACAACAGACTATTTAACATTGACCCCTAACCATTCCAATTCTCTTTCTCCGCCAAATTGCAATACCTGTACACTGAGAAAAGGGAACATTTGTAAGTCAACTCTCTTCACATTTGTTCCATTTGCTGTGCTGTCCTATAATTTTCTAAGTGTTCATTTAGGATTATTTCTATCTTCAACTCTTGGCATTGGTGCTAATTTTATCAGGTGAAATACTGCTCAAGCACCGCAGTATATAAAGGGTGATGAAGAAGGCAAGTGGCCTAGTAGCTTTCATAGTGGATGCATCAGCAAGGGAGATGAGGCTGAGTACAGGGCTACGGTAGGAAACTTTGTCACATGGTGTGAGCAGAATTATCTGCAGCTTAATGTGGAAAAGACTAAGGAGCTGGTGGTAGACCAGAGGAGAGCTAAGGTACTGGTGACCCCTGTTTCCATCCAGGGGGTCAGTGTGGACATGGTGGAGGATTACAAGTACCTGGGGATACGAATTGACAATAAACTGGACTGGTCAAAGAACACTGAGGCTGTCTACAAGAAGGGTCAGAGCAGTCTCTATTTCCTGAGGAGACTGAGGTCCTTTAACGTCTGCTGGACGATGCTGAGGATGTTCTACGAATCTGTGGTGGCCAGTGCTATCATGTTTGCTGTTGTGTGCTGGGGCAGCAGGCTGAGGGTAGCAGACACCAACAGAATCAACAAACTCATTTCTAAGGCCAGTGATGTTGTGGGGATGGAACTGGACTCTCTCACTGTGGTGTCTGAAAAGAGGATGCTGTCTAAGTTGCATGCCATCTTGGACAATGTCTCCCATCCACTACATAATGTACTGGTTGGGCACAGGAGTACATTCAGCCAGAGACTCATTCCACCGAGAAGCAACACAGAGCGTCATAGGAAGTCATTCCTGCCTGTGGCCATCAAACTTTACAACTCCTCCCTTGGAGAGTCAGACACCCTGAGCCAATAGGCTGGTCCTGGACTTATTTCATAATTTACTGGCATAATTTACATATTACTATTTAACTATTTATGCTTTTATTACTATTTATTATTTATGGTGCAACTGTAATGAAAACCAATTTCCCCCGGGATCAATAAAGTATGACTATGACAAGTACGGGAGTCAGGAAGTCACGTTACAGCTATATAAAACTTTGGTGTATTGTGTAAAATTCTTGTTGTTCCTTACAGAAAGGAAATGGAGGCTTCAGAAAAGTGTACAGAAGTGGTTTAGCAAGATGATGCCTGGACTAACAGGTAGAAGCCATAAGGAGAAGCTGGACAAACTTTGGTTGATTTCCATTAAGCTTTGGAGGCTGAAGGGGCACCTGAACGAAGTTCACAAGATTATGAAAGGTGCAGTTAGGGAAGAGTGAAGAATCTTTTTCCCCTACATAGAAATCTCAAGTACAAGAGGACCTGCACTGAAGGTGGGAGGAAGTAAGTGAAAAGGAGAATTGCAGAGCAAGTGGTTTTACACACAGAGTGGTAGATGCCTAGAGCAGGCTGCTGGCAAGAATGGTGGCAGCAGAGATGACAGTGATGTTTAGACAGGCACAACAGTATGCAGACAATGGAGGGATATAGATATATAGGCAGAAGGGAACTAGTTTAGTTCGGTATCATGTTCCGTGCAGACATTGTGGGCTGAAAAACCTGTTCCTGTGCTGTACTGTTGTGTGCTTTGCGTCTCAAAACTATCATAAAGAAAGTTGAATAAAGTGGATCACCTCATTGCCTTCAGGTATGTAAGGCCCATATTCAGTCTGTTATAGATGTTATATCTGCATACAGCTGTTTACAGAAAGTAAAGCTACAGGCAGAGCTTCACTCTCTTGCAAAACCCTTGGTTACATAATAGATTTTAGATGTTACGCTTGTTTGTAAGAAATTTGAAACAATTTGGATTGCTTAAAGTTATAAAAATCATGAAACACATTAAAATTCTAGGAAATATTTAAAAGCTTTAAAACAAAATAAATTGGCTTGCATTTTCTCTCCAATTCCCAGCGGAAATGCCCATTAAAGCACATGGGGAGTTAGATTTTGTACCAGTTCTGACTGCTACCGACAGGATTGCAGACACAGTCTTCCCATCTTATTGCTGGATGCCTGAGCAAGTTTGATTCCTGCCACTGGACTCCATGTGGATAACCGTGACATAGGAGATATGTCTCCCTCAGCACTTCTCAGACACTAGACAGCCTGTGTTAGCCTGATAATCGCTTACCTGGGAGAAGCTGATAATCCTCTTCACAATCATTGGTCACAGCCAGCACATTCATTCTGATGTTTACTAAAGTTGGCCATTTATGTGGTTTGCGTTGTACCTGCCAGAATAGATTAGAAGCTTATGCATATCATATAATATCTTGACTTGATCAGCTAATCATACAAATTAACAATATTGGAATGCATGCTGTATTTCCAGCATTGTCTAAACAATACATATTGAATTATATGCTGAGGGAACTTATGCTTTGTTTGATGAATGAGGGAAGAATATTAATAGCATGTTGCCCTGGTAAAAATCAGCAAGGTTGGAATAGTTTGTCTGTGATTCTTCCATTAGATTCACAGATTAATATTCTAGTTAAAATGCTAGTTTGTAAAAATATATGTGCAGTTTCTGATTTTGGAACATACTTTTGTACTTTAACTTACCGTAATAAATATTGCAACAGGTCAAAAAGAATGAGCAAATATTCTTGTCCTCTGAAGGGCAAAGACCTGTTGGTTAGAGGTGCCAAACAGTTAGCATTAGTGCCACAGATGATATTTATACAGACAACCTTTTGACAGTTCAATATTCTGTGAGTAATTTCCTGCCAGAAAGCACATAAGAGTATTGTAAAGAAAGAGTTAGACTATACGGCCATAAGACATAGGAGCAGAATTTGGCTATTCGGCCCATTGAGCTGAATTAGGCCATTTGGCCTATCAAACTTGCTCCACCATTCCATTGTTTCTGAGGCATAGCTTCAGAATACAAGAACGTCCCATCAGAAGAGATGAGGAAGGATTTTTTTTTTAGCCAGAGGATGGTGAATCTTTGGAATTCTTTGCCACAGATGGCTGTTGAGGCCAAGTCATTGGATATATTTAAAGCAGAGGATTAGTAAGGATGTCAAAGCTAATGGGGAGAAGGCAGAAGAATAGGGTTGAGAGGAATAATAAATCAGACATGATGGAGTGGCAAAGCCGACGAGATGAGACAAGTTACCTAGTTCTGCTCCTATGTCTTATGGTCTTATCATGGCTTTATTATTATTATCCCTCTCAACCCCATTCTCTAGCCTTCTCCTGGTAACCATTGATGCTCATACTCATCAACAGCCTATCAACGTAGGTTGTTGGATTCCACTGTTAAATACAGATAAGAAGGAAGGACCTCATTCCCTCAAAACCTTGTGTGCCTATACCCACAAAAAAACTGTGAAGTTTCTTTCATGATGACTAGCACTGGAATGAGAGTGGGATAAGGGGTTTGAAGGTAAATGGGCATGCGAAAAGAGCAACCATCTGGTCCATCAGGGAAACAACCTGAAGCCAAATAATTTCCCTGATTAACATTGAAAAATCTTTCTTCAGCGCAATGACACAATTACAAACTGGAAAATGAACATCGACTTCTCTAACTTCCGCTAATGCCCCATCTCCCCCTCGTACCCCATCTGTTATTTATTTTTATACACACGTTCTTTCTCTCACTCTACTTTTTCTCCCTCTGTCCCTCTGACTATACCCCTCGCCCATCCTCTGGGTCTCCCCCCCCCCCCCCGTCTTTCTTCCCGGACCTCCTGTCCCATGATCCTCTCGTATCCCTTTTGCCAATCACCTGTCCAGCTCTTGGCTCCATCCTTCCCCCTCCTGTCTTCTCCTATCATTTTGGATCTCCCCCTCCCCCTCCCCCTCCCACATTCAAATCTCTTACTAACTCTTCCTTCAGTTAGTCCTGACGAAGGGTCTCGGCCTGAAACGTCAACTGTACCTCTTCCTAGAGATGCTGCCTGGCCTGCTGCGTTCACCAGCAACTTTGATGTGTGTTGCTTGAATTTCCAGCATCTGCAGAATTCCTGTTGTTTAACTTATTCCTTAAACCTATTTGGACACCCAGTTAGTTTGTTGTTACTCTGTGCCTTCATTTGACCATGTTGATTCTGTAATCCTTCGCACCCTTGTTTAATGTAGTTTGGTTTGAAACATTTGATTGACTTTTGTCAGTTTTTTTTTGAGGATTGTGGTATTTCACAAATTATTCGTACTCTATTCTGTGAAGACTTGTTTCCTGATGTCATCTGTGAATAGCTGAGGTTTAATTTTCATAGCAACACTGCTGGAGGGACTCAGTAAGTCAGGCAGCATCTTGAGAGGAATAGAGTCGAAATTTCAGGCCGAGACCCTTGATCAGGAATTCAGGTGAATTCCTCCAGTATTTTGTGTGGATTACTCTGGATTTCCGGCATATGCAGAATCTCTTGTGTTTATGATTTAATTTTCATGCCGTCCTTGGAAAGTTGATTGCTAATTGTCCTTGAGAGGGAAGTGGTGAGCTAACTTTTTAACCCATTAATAATACATTCTGATAAATATATTTCCACAGTGACAGTCATTAATGGGATTCCAGAATGTAGATCCAATGACCTCTGAGCAGCAGCATCAGGATGAGGGTTGACAGAGGGAAACTTTCAGGCAGTGCTACCCCTCAACAACCTACTACCCTTGACCTTCTAGGTCACAGAGATCACAGAATTGGGTGGTGCTCTGAGAATTGCCAAGGTGAATAGATGCAATGTACTTTGAAGATCGTATGCATAGCAGCCACAGAGCATGACAATGCTGTGAAAATCATTTCTTCTATTCACCCATTTTAAGCACCTCAAATAAATGGGGTGGGCCTATTGTCTCTTTTGTGTTGGGCATGTGGCCAAGTGGTTAAGGCGTTCGTCTAGTGATCTGAAGGTCGCTAGTTTGAGCCTCAGCTGTGGCAGCGCATTTGTGTCCTTGAGCAAGGCACTTAACCACACATTGCTCTAGTCTGTGCAAGGAGTGGTGCCCCACACAGACTTCCAATCTATGCCTTG
Source organism: Mobula birostris (assembly GCF_030028105.1). Classification (NCBI taxonomy): domain Eukaryota; kingdom Metazoa; phylum Chordata; class Chondrichthyes; order Myliobatiformes; family Myliobatidae; genus Mobula; species Mobula birostris. The sequence goes on along the minus strand of NC_092380.1, from coordinate 97,359,750 downwards.
TAAGGCATGAAAATGCCCGACGCAGGCCTCTGATGGTCTGAGTCAACGTTCACTCCTATTGTCTCTGCCTGCTCCAGCCACACTGAACTCGTGTTCTCATACCTCCACTCCATTTAGTCTCTTCCCACCTACATTTGCCACACCTTTCATGCTCTTGATCTCCTCACTACCTTTCAATTCCCTGGCCCTGACCACCTCATTTTCACCATGGACATCCAGTCCTTATACACTTCCATCCCCCATCAAGAAGGCCTTAAAGCTCTCTGCATCTTTCTCGAAAAAAGAACCAACTACTTCCTCTCTACCACCTCCCTTCTCTGTCTAGCAGAATTGATCCTCGCCCTCAACAATTTCTCCTTCAGCATCTCCCACTCTCTCCTTACGCAAGGTGTAGCCATGTGCCCCAGCTATGCCTGCCGTTTTGTTGGCTACATAAAACAGTCCATTCTCCAGGTGTTCACTGGTAATACTCCTCAACTCTTCCTCTGCTACATTGATGATTTTGTTGGTATGGTTTCAAACAACCATGCTGAGCTCGTTAATTTCATCAACTCTGCCTCCAGCTTCCACCCTGCCCCTAAATTCACTTGGCCCATTTCTGATACCTCCCTCCATTTTCTCAATCTCTCTGGAGATAACCTGTCGACTGACATCTTTTAAAAACCTACTGATTCCCACAGTATCCCAAGGTATTCCCAAGGTATCTTGACTATACCTCTTCCCATTTTAATTCCTATAAAAATGCTATTCCCTTTTCTCAGTTCCTTTGTCCCCACCTCATCTGCTACCTGGATGAGGCATTCCTTTCCAGGACATCAGAAATGTCCTCTTTCTTCAAAGAACAAGATTTCCCTTCCTTCTCCATAGATGCTGCCCTTCACCCACATCCTCTCCATCTCCTGCACATTCATGATCTCCCCATCTCCCCACTGCCTTAACAGTGATAGAGTGCCTCTCATCCTTACCTACCACCCATGAACCTTTGCATCCAATACATCACTCTCTGTAATTTCAGCTATTTCCAAAAATATCCTACCACGAAACACATCTTTACCTCCCACCCCTTCCCCCACACTCCATTTTCTGCAGAGATCGCTCCCTATGTGACTGCCTTGTCCATTCGTCCCTCCCCACTAATTTCTTTCCTGTACTTATCCCTGCAAGCGGCCAAGGTTCTACAAATGGCCATAGACTTCATTTCTCATCCCCATTCAAGACTCCACAGTCCTTCCAGCTAAAGCAGCACTTCACCTGCAGATCTGCTGGGGTTGCCTATTGTGTTCAATGCTCCGGATGCGGTCTCCTCTACGTTGGTGAGACCCGTCCTGAATTGGGGGACTGCTTTGTCGATCTCCTCCACTCCATCCGCTAAAAGTGGAACTTCCTGGTAGCCCAACGTTTTAATTCCCATTCTGACTTGTCTCTTCATGATCCCCTGTTGTGCCACAATGAGACTGCTCTCAGGGTGGAGGAGCAACACTTTATATACCATCTGGGTAGCCTCCAACCTAATGGCATGAATATCGATTTCTCACTCCGATACAAGTATTCCCTCCCCCTTCCCTCTACTTCTATTCCCCACTCTGGCCTCTTCTCTCTTCTTACCTGCCTATCAACTCCCCTTGGGTCCCTTCTCCCATGATCTCCTTCCCTTTCTCCCATGGTCCACTCTCCTCTTCTATCAGATTCCTTCATCTCCAGCCCTTTTCCTTTCCCACCCACCAGACTTCACCTGTCACCTTCTTGCTATACTCAGCACCACCGCCCCCCCCCCCGCACCTTTTTATCTTTTTATTCTGGCATCTTCCCCCTTCCTTTCCAGTCCGGAAGAAGGGTCTCAGCCTGAAATGTTGATTGTTTGTTCACTTTCATAGATGCTGCCTGACCTGTTGAGTTCCTCGAAGATTTTGTGTATGTTACATCAAATAGACCATTCCTTTAATTTTCTGCAGCCAGAAGAAAATATTCCTGCTCTCTGAAATCTGTCCTTGTATATTAAGGGTGGCCCAGAGGCATAGTGGTTAGCTTAATGCTTTACAGTGCCAGCAGCCTGGTTTCAATGCCTGTCTTTATTTGTAAGGATTTCCCCCTGTGACCATGTGGGTTCCTCCCACACTCCAAAGATGTACAGGTTTAGCAGGTTAATGGCCACATGGGTGTAATTGAGCGATGTGGGGTCATTGGCCCGTGCTGTATCTCTAAGTAAAATAAAAAATTATTAACCCATTGAGCCCCCTATATCTGCAGGCTTAGAAGGTACACAATGCAAATCTTTAAAGTACCCAGTCCAAAGTTAATATATCTCTCCAAATTGTAGTTCCCAGTATTCTGAATGGAAATAGACTAGAGCTTTAGCATATTATTCCACCCACCATTTTAATAATGAAAGATTTGCTTTATTTGTCACATGTGCTGTACATGGAAACAGACTGTACAGTGAAATGCGTCATTTGTGTCAAATCAAATTAGCGAGGATTGTGCTGAGGCAAGTGTCGCCACGCTTCTTGAGTCAACATACCATGCCCACAATTTACGAACCTTAACTGTAGGTCTTTGCAATGTGAGAGGAAACTGGACCCACTGGAAGAAACCCACAAGGTGGTGGGAATATGTACAAACGTCTTACAGACAGCGGTGGGAATTGAACCCTGATCCATATCCGTTACGCTAACCATTACGCTCCCGTACCACCCAACCACGCCTTTCCATTTCATGTCCGTGTACTGGAATGGCAAATGTAGGAAATGCAGCTGGTTATATTACTGAGAGTCTTGGCACTGAGGTTTTCTAATCTAGAAGTATGTGTTGTCACCTGAACAATTGCAGTTTTCTGCAATATTATCATTGATTTTTCATCAGCATTTTTTTCTAAAATAAAATTGTGCCATTGTACACAAAACTGCACATTAACATAGGACGCGTTAAATCTTCAACCCATAATATGATGCATTTAAAATATTTTATTCGGTTGTTTGTCTCCACCATCTTTAAACAGATAAGACCAGTCAGAATGATCAGTGCACTTTCCCAATTCCCTCTAACTACCTGTGGAAACAAACAGCTGATGTAATAGATTAATACATTTCCACCAGAACTGGGTAATTCACTGAGCTGACTTGTGGTAGATTCAGCCTGTATCCCAGACAGATCCTGTCCATTCCTAGACTTGGTGCAGGTGTATGGTCCAACCGTCCTTGGTCTCCCAATCCTGCCAATCATGGTGCACTGAGGCTTCAGTGGCAGTTAATTAAAATAAAGAATAAAGTTTATTTTTAGCAAAAAACTAGTTGAGTTCAAGCACCTTAAAATGTCAATGTTACCATGAACAGTATAGCATAGGAAATGGAGCATTGACCCAATAATTTGCTGAGTTAAACTAAATCTCTTCTGCCTGTATGTGATCCATTCTTCCAATTCGTATGTCTATCTAACAGCCTCTTATACACCAGTATCTTATGTACTTCCACCAATACCCCAGGACTCTGTTCCAGGCACCTACCACTCTCTGGGTAAACTTGCATCACCAACCTCCTTTAAGCTTTTCCCTCTCAACTTAACTGCATTCCACAAATCTTCTTTACCACCCTATCTATTTGTCTGGCAAATTTCAGGGAGCTGTGAGTCTTGGTGTTATCAAACACTGCAGCATATATCCCTCCATATCTCTCTCTTGCATGTACTGAGCCGAACTTCTCTTCATCTTCATTATGTGCTGTGTTGTATGATGTAGGTGAGCATGGTCTTTGACCATGATTCTTTTCTTTCTTTAGCTCATTACACCGCTGGCATTAGGGCAGCAATGGAGGTTCTCCATCTCTTGGGGCATTCACGGCTTCTTTCATCGTGTCAGTAGCTTCCCCTCGGTTTACTGTCAGTCTTGCAAGTTCCGTGTGGAGACTCAGGAATACTGTTGCACACAGATGTAGAAGGATTCTTCATTGCTGTTTCCATAACAGTTCTGTTTTGACCAGTCAGGATTGTTAGCCTGTTCAGAACCCCCAAACCTGGAGGATCGTTGGATCGGTCGACCACTCTTTGTCTGGCCTCTACCCTTTGACCTGTTTGGCTGGGGTGACCCTACCAAGAGCCTAACCCTAAAGCCCTGACTCCAGGCAGCATAGCCCTCTGGTTCATTGAGGCACACAAGCCTCCAAACCACAACAAGGCTATGGTCATAAGAACATAAGAAATAGGAGCAGGAGTAAGCCATCCAGCCCATCGAGCCTGCCCCACCATTCAATAAGATCATGGCTGATCTGTCCGTAAGCTCAGCTCCATCTACCTGCCTTTTCCCCATAATCCTTAATTCCCTTACTATGTAAAAACCTATCAAACTGTATCTTAAATATATTTAGTGAAGAAGCCTCAACTGCTTCCCTAGGCAGAAAATTCCACAGATTCACCACTCTCTGGGAAAGACAGTTTCTCCTCATCTCCGTCCTAATTCTTCTCTCCTGAATCTTGAGGCAAAGTCCCCTAGTTCTAGTCTCACCTACCAATAGAAACAACTTTCTTACTTCTATCTTATCTATCCCTTTCAAAATTTTGTATGTTTCTATAAGATCCCCTTTCATTCTTCTGAATTCCAGAGAGTATGGTCCCAGGCGACTCATCTTGGAGGTTTGACCATCACCGTTCTTGTGGTTTGCCATTGTCTTATTCTGGACAGTATTTTTACAGCATGGGTGACACCAGTCATTATCAATATTCTTCAGAGATTGTCTGCCTGGTGTCAGTGGTCACATAACCAGGACTTGTGATATGCACCAGCTGCTCATACAACCATCCACCATCTGCTTTCATAGTTTCACGTGACCCTGAGCGGGGGTGACCTGCAGGCAAGCGGATGGAAGGAGTGCTTTACACTTACTTTGGTAGAGACATATCTCCACTCCGCCATTCCAAGCTTCTCTTAAATGTTTAAATTGAACTTGCATTATCACTGTCACTGGCAGCTCTTTCCACACTCACATCGACATTTGATTGAAGAAGTTCCTCCTCAGATTCCCCTTACATATTTCACCTTTCACCCTTAACCCATGACCTCTATTTCCAGTCTCACCCAAACTGAGGGGAAAAGTCTGCAATCGTTCACCCTATGTGTACCCTTCATAATTTGTATGTCTCTGTAAGATTTCCCCACATTTTCCTGCACTCCAGGGAAAAGAAGTCCTAATGTATTCAACCTTTCCCTATAACTCAGGTACCCAAGTTCCTAAAACAATCTTGTAAATTTTCTCTGCACTCTTCCAAGCTTATGAACATCTTTCCTCTAGATGGGTGACCAGAACTGCACAGAATGTTCCAATTTTAGCCTCACCAAGACTTGGACTCCAATATCCTTCTATACAGCAATGCTTTTTAGAGTTCTGCCATTTATTGTAATTAAAAATGTAACAATAGTTAAGATCATTTGAGTAAACTCCTTCTCAACAGGGTTGGTGACTCCACACACACGGATGAGTTTGCCATTTATAAACTGATTCTCCTTAACTTAATAATGAAGGCTCACATGTTAAGTGCATTTAGCCCCATTGCTAGTCTCAGTGTCCAGTGCAGAGCTCAGCAATAAGTCGATTGTTGGAGTGGACAGCCAGGTGCATTCGTGTTTGTGTAGGTGGGTGAGGAACAGGAGTATAGACTTGATACCTCCAGCAGCTGCTGTATGAACCCAGGACTATACTGTGAGAGTTTTTTAATGTTATAGGTACTGCTCATATTAACAGACAGAAAGATGAGCACGTACACTAAAAACAGAATACCGCAGTGCTATGTTTATTCTGTCGTGACTTATGGAAGTGAATGCTGGACCATTTCCCCAGTAATGGAAAAGAGACTAGAAGCAGCTGAATTATGGTTCCACAGGAGAATGTTAAAAATATCATGGACCACACACACATCAAATGAACAAGTCCCTAGAAGAGCCCAAGCAGTTCGATCACTCATACCAACAATAAGAGAAAGACAACTCAGATTCCTAGGACACATCATGCAGAAAGATGAACTAAAAAAACTCATAATCTTTGGAAAGATCGAGGGGAGCCTCGGCTTATGTACATCAAAAGCCTAGCCAGGTGACTACACATCGAGGAAATGGAAGTCATCCAAAGAACGACGGATAGAGCTATATGGGAAAACCATGGTCACCAACGTCCGCATCGGATATGGTACCTAGAAAGACAGACAGGTACTGATCTTACTACTTAATAAAGTGGAGACCATTTTACCATAGTTGTCCACTTATTACTTATTGAAGCCGAGTTCCTTTTATTCTCAAAGCAATCCTACAGATCATGTTGTGTTTTATATTCAGTTTCTGATATGTGTTACAGCTCCTGCATTCATTTTAACTTAACATTGTAGCGGGCTCAATATTGAAGTGGAGCACGATAGTGGGGAAATGCATTGTTGGTTCAGTTTTTAATTTAAATAATAAATCAGTCTTTAAATAAAATCAGCAATTTCTAATTAATTCCTGAAGTGAAGTTTTCTTTTCTTTCCAACTTAGTTTAAAACTTGGTGTTGAAATTAACACACTATAAATTACTTTTGGAGGTCATAACAAAGGTAAACGATATCTTTAAGTTCCAACTGACCTCACTGACTTCACCTGACTGAGTAGTTAATGGAAATAGATTAAAACTGTGCTTTTGTCTGGAGTAAGTAGTTCCTTGCATGGATTAGAGAGTGATAGAAGTGCAGGAAAAACAGACTGGAATGGTGTGGCACTTTCGGAGGCTTAGCCGGCTCTATTCTCATCACTGTGTGTAAGGAATTTGTACGTTCTCTCCGTGACCACTTGGATTTCCTCTGGGTGCTCTGGTTTCCTCCCATATTCCAAAGACGTACAGGTTAGTAGGTTAAATTGTTGCATGGGTGTAATTGGGTGCCCTGAGCTGGTTGGGCTTAAAGGGCCCGTAACTGTCCTGTATCTCTAAAATAAAAATTCTAACTATGCACCTGAGAGGAATTGTCAAGGATACACCACCGTTCAGCTTGTAACATAAAGTGAGCAAGATGTTACAAGATGTCATCTGAATGTTTTCAGATGAAATTTGACACCAAGTAAAGTAAGAGGACACACAAATCAAGACCTAGTCAAGGTGTTTTTAAGGAGCTTCTTAAGTGGAAAAGGTGAGAAATTCAGAGAGAGGGTGCCAGAGTGTTGACAGCAAAAGGCAAGGCGACCATTGGTGGAACAGTGAAATTCTGTGATGTGTGAGAGATCAGAAGTTTAAAACCTCTGCAAAGGGTTCTGCAAAAAAAAAACAGTGGAGTTTTAGGTCTTTACAACTAGAGGACTAGACACGAAGAATCAAGAGGTTCTGCTTGATTAGTCCACACCTGTGAGTAACACACGCAACATGGACGATGTCCTCCAGCATTTTGTGTGAGTAGCTGGTAAGTTAGAAAACGTAAAATTAGAAATGAAGAGGCTAGAAGTCAGCATCCTAGGCCTAAGTGAAATAAGATGGAAGGGCACTGGAGTATTCCAATCAGATGACTACAGGATGATATACTCTGGTGGCGATAAACATGAAAAGGGTGTTGCAATCATCTTAGACAAGGAAACATCCAAGAGCCTGCTAGGATACTGGCATATCTCAGACAGAATGATGCTAATCAAGCTAAAAGGACAACAAAACAACATCTCTATCATCCAAGTATATGCACCCTCAATGGCAAGCTCAGAGGAAGAAATTGATGCCTTCTATCACTCCCTAGACAAAGCACTAGAAGAATGCAAATCACAAGAAGCCATCATAGTCATGGGCAACTTCAATGCAAAAGTTGGTGAAGGAAGAGAAGACCATATTGTTGGAGACCTGGGATTGGGAGAAAGAAATGAAAGAGGAGAAAATCTTATATCATGGTGTAAAACAATCAGATAATCACCAACACTTGGTTTAAACAACATCCAAGAAGGAAATGGACATGGAGAAGCCCAGATGGGAACAACAAAAATCAAATCAACTACATAACAATCAATAACAGATTCAAAAGCTCAATAGCTCAATCTAAAAGCTACCCTGGAGCAGACTGTGGAAGCGACCACATACCAGTCATTTGCAAAATGAAAATAAAACTGAGAAAATTAAAGAAACCAAAAAGATCAGAACCACTAGATTATCTACAACTACAAAACAGCCCTCATCTGAAAACAGAATACACAATCAAGGTGAAAAACCGTACTCAATTGCTGCAGGATGAAGGAGGCAAATCTTCCTGGGACATACTGAAGGAATCCATGGTTGAAGCTGCAAAAGAAATCATCCCACGAAAAGAACAGAAAAGTAAGAAGAAATGGATAACTGAAGATGTAATACAATTGATGCAACAGAAACAGACCATCAAACCAAGAGACAGCGAAGAATACAAACAACGTGATAAGACAATGAAAAGAAAATGCAGAGAAGCTAAAGACAGATGGCTAAATGAGAAATGCTCTGAGATAGAAATGCTACAAACCCATAACACTGGAACAAAGTTGATGCACAGTAAGATTAAAGAACTAATGGGGAAATTACCTTGCTCAGCAAGTGGATGCATCAAGGCAAAAGACAGCAGCTTGATTATGAGCAAAGAGGAAATCCTGAACAGATGGACAGAATATATAAAAGAACTTTTTGAAGACCAAAGAGGAGAAAAACCGAACATAAAGAAGAATCTTGAAGGACCTAGCATTCTAAAATCAGAAATTCGAGCAGTCATAAATAAAACAAAACATAACAGAGCAACTGGTCCAGACAACATCGCTGTTGAAATGATACTGGCCTCAGAAGATTTTGGAATAGGGAAAATAACAGAAATAGCAAATGAAATCTATGATCATGGGGAGATACCTGATGATTTAAGTAAATCAGTGTTCATCACACTTCCAAAGGAAGAGGGAGCAACAGAATGTGAGTTACATCGTACAGTAAGCCTGATGAGCCACGTGGCAAAAATTATTCTCAGAGTCATCATGATGAGAGCAAGACACTGTATAAAACCAGAAATCAGTAAAGAACAGTGCGGCTTTGTGGAAAACACTGGAACCAGAAATGCAATTTTCATGCTACGGATGATCTGTGAACAAGCCATCCAGGTACAAAAAGACATCCCCCTATGTTTCATTGACTATACGAAAGCTTTTGACACTGTCAGACACCAAGATCTTCTGGAAATGCTTCAAGATCTTGACGTAGATGAGAAAGATAAACGTTTCTTAAGAAACTTATACTGGGACCAGACAGCATCCATCAGAATAGAAGGAGAAGTGAGTGAGTATGTGAATATCATGAGAGTAGTCAGGCAAGGTTGTGTCTTTTTGCCAGACTTATTCAACCTGTATAGTGAAAATATCTTGAGAAGTATCAAAGGATTCACAATTGGAGGCCATAATATAAGTAACATCAGATATGCTGATGACATTGTACTAATAGCTGACTCAGAAACAAAACTTCAAGAACTACTCACTATAGTGGCAGCAGAAAATAATCGCAGAGGCCTCTCAATCAACACCAAGAAGACAGAAAGCATGGTCATCTCCAGAAAGACAAACATCCCACAATGTGTGATCAAGATTGGAAATACAAACATCAGACAAGTCAACAAATTCAGATATCTTGGCAGCCTAATAACAAGTGATGGCAGATGTAACACAGATATTAAATATAGAATAACAATGGCGAAAGAAGCTTTCCAAAAAATGAAGAGCATATTAACAGACAGAAAGATGAGCACGTACACTAAAAACAGAATACTGCAGTGCTACATTTATTCTATCCTGACTTATGGACGTGAATGCTGGACCATTTCTCCAGCAATGGAAAAGAGACTAGAAGCAGCTGAATTATGGTTCTACAGGAGATTGTTAAAAATATCATGGACCAAACACACATCAAATGAAGAAGTTTGTATACCAAAAATAAGAGAAAGACAACTCAGATTCCTAGGACACATCATGCAGAAAGATGAACTAGAAAAACTCATACTCTCTGGAAAGATCGAGGGCAGCAAACCTAGAGGAAGACCTCGGCTTATGTACATCAAAAGCCTAGCCAGGTGGCTACACATCGAGGAAATGGAAGTCATCCAAAGAACGAGGGATAGAGCTATATGGGAAAACCATGGTCACCAATGTCCGCATCAGATATGGTACCTAGACAGACAGCTTATGCTGAAGGAACTCAACAAGTCAGGCGGCATTTATGGACAGATGACATTTTGGGCTGAGACCCTTCATCAGGACTGTGAGTAGTTCTGAACACCATATTCTAGAACGTACATATTGATTTTGGAGGGAATTTAGCATTGGACTACCTAGATGCTGCCTGAACTACGAGACTAAACCACAAGAAAGCATATAAATGATGATGAAATTCCCTGGAAATTAAAAGTGAAGGGATGATTCTGTTCCAATTTGGAGAAACAGAAAATGGATAATGGGAAGCCTTAGGTTCCTTGTATAGCCCAAAGGCACGTAACATAAATGTTAAAAGCCAAATCCTTAAGGAGCACTTTTACATACTGAGGGTCATGGTGATTTGGAACTCTCTTCCACAATTAACAATTGAAGTTGGAGCAATTATTAATTTCATTTCCAAGACTACTTGAATTTCATCTTTTCTGCCATATGTGGTTGGGAATACTGGGGAGAAAGAGTGAGATTTGTGACAAGCAGGTCTGAGGAGCAATGCCTCAGCTCAGCTACATGGCCCATGAGTTTGAGCAGCTAAGTGATCCATTCTGAGTCCAGTTTAATTGTTTGGAGGAACACACTGAGTATTGTTAGGCTGGGGCACATAGTCAAGGAAGAGAAGATGAGATGAGAACATGGGATATATTTAAACATGAAAATGAGAAATTTAAATCCAAGTTGTTGATAACTTATTAAATATAATGGATCTATCAGTTCCGAGGGTAGAAAGTGAGCGATGGGGCAAGAGAAGACATGAGCAACAGAGGTTGGGAAGACACTGACTTCACAGAGGGTGGTGTTTGGGAAGCACATTCAGAGAGGCAGGAGAGACTCCAGAGGCTGGAAAGCTGGAGCAACAGACATTCAGCTGGAGTAACTCAGTGGGCTGAGCAAATAAATTGTGGACATTTGGACCTGATGGAGAGCTTTGACCAGTAGCGTCAACATTTCTTTCCCCCTCACCCACCCCACCCCCACAGATGCTGCTCACCTGCTTAATTCCTTCAGTGGATTATGTTTTGAATACTCAAATGGATGCAAGTATGTAGATTTTATGTATCTTTTGTAAGAGAGAGACGAAGACAAAACACGGAGAAGGCAGCAGAATAAGGTTGAGAGGCACAAACAAATCAGCCATGATAGAATGGCAGAGCAGACTCAATGGGCAAATGGCCTAATTCTGCCCCTATATCTTATGGTATTATGGTCTTTACTTATCTGGGGGCATTCCTTATTTGGACCAGAGTCAGAGAAGCTACAAATCTTATCCAGTGAAGTGACAGTTACTTAAATTTATTTACAAAGTAAGTAGAGATGGGCATAACAGCATCAGCTTCTGAGGCTGCGGTTCAGTTTACATCCATTTAACTCTAATTCCAGTGGCCAGGATCCTGGGCAACAAACCCGAGTGAACATGATTTTTCTGAGTGCTTGTTTCTTTCTAACACGGATTTGTATTTCCATATGCTTCTGTCAAATCAGCACCTGGAAGTAAATCAGTCTGACATGCCTTTGCACTAGAATAACTGGGGATGTGACTTTTGCTGGTATTGCTGAGATGGAGTATAGTATATTTAACTTGGTTTGACTGTTCAATCATTTAATTTCTCTGTTCAGTCTCGAAATAAGTGAGGGGTGAACGACTTTGACTACTGACCTCAGAACAATTCAAAGGAAGGACTCCTGCCAAGCTGGAGACTATGCTCACAGTACTTTTGCCATAAATGCTTATATTTCATTTTCATACTGTCTTCAACAAAGCAAACATAAATCAAACAGCAGGACAAAATCAGCAGTAACGTACACAAAATGCTGGAGGAACTCAGCAGGTCGGGAAGCACCCGTGGAGAGGAATAAACAGCCAATATTTTGGGCTGAGACCCTTCCCGAAATCTCGACTATTTATTCCTCTCCATAGATGCTGCCTGACCTGCTGAGTTTCTCCAGCATTTTGTGTGTGTGACCCTGGATTTCCATAATCTGCAGGCTCTCTTGTGGAAGAAATCAGCAGGTTGAGCTGCATACATGAAGCCAAAGGGATAGTCGACATTTTGTGTTGATACCCTGAATCAGGAGTCAGCAGCCACTGCAGAGGCAAAGGTTTAGCCAATGACTAGACCTCACTTCAGAACCTCTTCTGCTCCAAACTATAGAATCTTCAGTCCTTGGTATCTCTAAGCATGACCCAGAGCCCTTCAGGCGAATGTAATCCAACAAATTAAATTGACACCATAAGACCATAAGACATAGGAGCAGAATTAGGCCATTCAGCCCAGTCAAGTAAATAGAAATTTGGGCAAATAACTAAAAATTTGCTCAAAGATAAGGAGGAAGAGAGAGAGGCAGAGTGTCTTTACAGGACCAGCAGAGGTTAGACCGTTGTCAGCCAAAGCTTTGGCTGCCTAAATGTGGGGTAGGCAAAAGGGCAGAGGGTTACAGTGATGGAGAAAGTGACCAAGATAACGCGAATGGATTGGAAACAAGGAAGCAAGTTATAAAATGAATGCCACACATTGAAGCAGGGACAATCTAAGTGAGCATGTTGTTTCTGTCACAATGGGGGGCATTGGAAGCAAGTTAAAGACACAACTGCTTCCTGAAAAGCTGTTGGAGATTTGTTTGAGTATTGTACTTACATTTGACAATGTTGTTAAAAATGCTTTGATTTCAACATTTCCCACAATAAGTGGATATCAAATCAAGTTTAATTATCATTCAAACCATACATGGACACAGTTGAATGAGAAAGTGGTCCTCTAAGGCCAAGATGCATAACATACTTTCAAAATAGTGAGAGAAAAAAAAGCACACATCGTTATGTAAGGAAACACATGTATAATCCAAGACCCTGAGTGACATGCATATCGATGGTACAGCTCCCGACAATCCAACTTGTCATTCCACCAGTCGAACACTGGAAGGCAGCACCTGTGAGAGAGACCAGTCCATAACCATGCATGAACACCATGCTACTCCACGTCCGGCACCTTCTCACCTCCACTGCAACAACAGGCAAGCCCATGGCAACTGAGGCCATGCTGCTGCCTTGCCGCCTGTCTCCCCACCAAATAAAGGAGACAGGCCTGCAACATCTTACATTATCAATGTCCAAAAGTGTCTTGCAAACACAAGAGAAATGTCAAAGATGGTCGTTCACAGTTATTCTGCATGCCACTTCCGCGCACCAACTCCAATGCCTTTGAGTAGCAGGAAGCAACATGGTCTGCACCCAAGTCAGCTCCTCTGAACCCTCTCCAACCCCTCTGCTAGCTTCTCCTTCCTCAGCCCATCCACTGGCTTCTCCATCTCCAGCCCAACTGGCGGCTTCACCTTCTCTAGCTCAGGCACCAGCTTCTCATTCTCCGGCCTGACCACTGGCTTCTCCTTCTCTGACCTGACCGCCGGTTTCTCCTTCTTCAACCCAACCTCTGGCTTCTCCTTCTCCGGATCAAATGGTGGTATCTCCTTCTCAGATCCAACCACTGGTTTTTCCTTCTCTGACCCATTCGTTGGCTCTTTCAATACCCCAGCTAGCTGCTTCAAACAATGAGAAGATTACTGATGCAGTAGACCTGCTCTACCCCTAGTTACTGGAGTCCAATGTAGTTTTATGATCATAAAAATCACATTATAAAAATAAAAGTTTTCCTTTTTTAAAAAGAAAAAGAGAAGCTTTTTCTTTTTAAAAAGAAAAGGAAACTTTACAGTTTCCCTTGATGGATGCTCACACCCAGAAGGACAAATCATTAAGCTTCAAGACCTCGGCTTCAATACCTCCTTGTGCAATTGGATCCTTGATTTCTTCATTTGCAGACCCCAGTCAGTTCGGATTGGCAACAACATTCCTCAGTGTAACACACATCAAAGTTGCTGGTGAACGCAGCAGGCCAGGCAGCATCTCTAGGAAGAGGTACAGTCGACGTTTCAGGCCGAGTCCCTTCGTCCGGAGTCTCAGCCTGAAACGTCGACTGTACCTCTTCCTAGAGATGCTGCCTGGCCTGCTGCGTTCACCAGCAACTTTGATGTGTGTTGCTTGAATTTCCAGCATCTGCAGAATTTCTGTTGTTTATATTCCTCAGTGTTAACATTTTGAAGGACCTGTTCTAGGCCCAGCACGCAAATGCAATTACAAAGAAAGCATGGCAATTCCTCAACATCCTTAGGAGTTTGCAAAGACTTGGCATGGCATCTCAAACTTTGGAAAACCCCTATAGATACGTGATGAAGAATATATTGACTGGCTGCATCACAGCCTGGTATAGAAACACCAATGCTCTTGAATTAAAAATGCCACAAAAAGTAGTTGACACGGCTCAGTTCATTGTGGGTAAATCACTTCCCACCTTTGAGCACATTTCCACAAAGCGTTGTCACAGGAAAGCTGCATCCATTATCAGGGACTGCCCACCACCCAGAGCAGGCTCTCTTCTCACTGTTGCCGTCAGGAAGAAGGTACATGAGCCTCAGAACTTGCACCACCACATTCAGGAACGGTTACTACGCTTCGACCATCAGGCTGTTGAACCAAAGGAGATAACTTCACTCATCTTCACTTGAAATGTTCCCACAAGCAATAGACTCACTTTCAAGGTCTCTACATCTCATGTTCTTGATATTTATTGCTTATTTATTTATATTATTGTTCTTCTTTTAGTATTTGCAGTCTGTTGTTTTCTGCACTCCGGTTGAATGCCCTATTTGTGGGGGGGGGGGGTCTTTCATTGATTCTGTTGTAGTTATTATTCTATAGACTTATTGAGTATGCCCACAAGAAAATGTATCCTCAGGGTTGTATATGGTGACATACATGTACTTTGATAATAAAATTTACCTACATCTTTGAATTTTGACTGCAACTTGGTTCTTGTTGGACGAGGTGCACCAATCAGAATTAGGCTTATTATCTCTGACGTATTGAATTGAATTGACTTTAGTTCTTACATTCTTCACATACATGAGGAGTAAAAATCTTTACATTATGTCTCCGTCTAAATGTGCAATATGCAAATTATAGTGATTTATAATAAATAGTATGTACAAGACAGTCAATATAACATAGAAATACAGTTGTAACAGAATGAATTAATCAGTCTGATGGCCTGGTGGAAGAAGCTGTCCCAGAGCCTGTTGGTCTTGGCTTTAACACTGTGGTACTGTTTCTCGGATGGTAACAGCTGGAACAGTTTGTGGTTGGAGTGACTCGGGTCCCCAGTGATCCTTTTTACACATCTGTCTTTGTAAATGCCCTGAATAGTGGGAAGTTCGCATCTACAGATGTGCCGGGCTGTCTTCACCACTCTCTGCAGAGTCCTGCGATTGAGGGAAATACAGTTCCCATACCAGGCAGTGATGCAGCCCATCAGGAGGCTCTCAATTGTGCCCCTGTAGAAAGTCCTTAGGATTTGAGGACCCATACCAAACTTCTTCAACTGTTTGAAGTGAAAGAGACACTATCGTGCTTCTTTCATCACACAGCCTGTACGTACAGACCACATGTGATCCTTGGTGACGTTGTTTTCTTGACACCACTGTGTCAGAGTGATGACTTCTTCTCTGTAGGCTGCCTTATTATTATCTTGATTAGGCCAATCAGTGTAGTATTGTCAGCAAATTTAATTAGCAGATTGGAGTTGTGGGTGGCGATTCAGTCATGGGTAGACAGAGAATAAAGAAGGGAGCTTAGGACACAGCCCTGAGTGGCACCTGTGTTGAGGGTGAGAGGGGCAGAGGTGAGGAAACCCACTCTTGCTACCTACCGGTGATCTGACAGGAAGTCTGGGATCCGGCTACACAAGGCAGAGTGAAGGCCAAGGTCTCTGAGCTTCTTGTCGAGCCTGGGAGGATTTATGGTGTTGAATGCTGAACTGTAGTTCAAGAACAGCATTCTCACATAAGCACCTTTCTTCTCCAGATGTGGAAGGACGGTGTGCAGAGCAGTGGCTATTGCGTCGTCTGTCGATCAGTTGTGTCGGTAGGCGAATTGTAGGGGGTCCAGTGTGGGAGGTAGCATTCTTCAGATGTAGTTTTTAACCAGCTTGTCAAAGCATTTGCTTATTATTGAGGTGAGTGTGACAGGATGCCAGTCATTCAGACATGTCATCTTGGTCTTTTTAGATACAGGAACAATGGTGGATGTTTTGAAGCAGGAGGGCACTCTATACTGGGAGAGGGAGTTTAAAAACATCTGTAAACACACTTGCCAGTTGTGCCATGCACAATCTGAGTACCTGGCCCTGAGATGCCGTCCGGTCCCGCAGCCTTGCGACTGTCCGCTCGTTGGAAACACCTGCGTACTTCAGCCTCAGAGATAACCAAGGTGCAGATCCCTTCAGTGGCTCTCCTCAGGGGCGCAGTGTTGGCAACATTAAATCCAGTGTAGAAATAATTCAGCTCATCTGGGAGAGGGGCAGTAATGTTGGAAACTCCACTGCGTTTAGCTTTGAAATCTTGATGTTATGCAGACCTTGCCGTAAGCTGTGTGTGTTGTTGGTAGAGCGTTGTGTCTGGATCTTGTCCCTGTATTGTTTCATTGCCTTGATGACTTTGCGCAGATCGTAGCTGCATTTTGTGAGTTCCTGGTGGTTGCCGGCAATGTAAGCTCTGTGTCATGCAGTAGTGCTGCTGGTATGGAACTGTGGATCCAGGGTTTATGGTCTGGATAAACCCTGTCTGATTTCTGTGGGACAACCTCCTTGATGCACTTCTGGATGAAACTCGTGACCCCTTCCGTGAACTCGGAGACATCCTCATCATGAAAGACATTCCAGTTTATAACAGCAGTTGTTGGCCTTTTAATATGTACTTATGATACTTTTTGTGGTAACCACCTGGTCCTGTATAGCCACAAGGAACCCGTCTGTTTCTTGGAAAAGATCTCCAGCTATGAGCCAGGTGTTCGACACTATCTCGTCAGCAGCTAGTCTGCACCTGTCATGAGGATGTCTTCCACAGAGGGTCATGCTCTTCCATTGGTTAACTTTTTCTTCAATACTGACAATTTCTTAATTTTTCTGGGTTGTGTTTTCATTTAAGTTGAATGGTGTGTACTTCTTATCAGAATTGCAAATGCTCACATCAGAGTGCAGAATTCTGTTTTTGTTGATGAAAGTATATTCTAAAATTTTTTATCTGGCTGTTGTGTAAATATTTTATGTCTGTTCTTACTCTTTCTCTTCCTCCTTCTGTCCTAGGCAGTGTTAATCGAAGTGCATTTGAGTGTGCATAGTGTTTTATAAAATTTGTCATTTAAGTTTTTATTTTTCTTTGAAAAATTTCCAGATTGAATGTGTTAATATGGGTGTAGTGAAAAAGTTTATTGCCTTTGTTATATTTTTACTATTGAGCTCTAGTTGGCAGGTTTTCTTAAGCCTTGAAGTAAAATTCTGTCAAAAGTTTTCCCTTTATCATACTATGATCTTTCCTTGTTGATATCCCAGATTCTTATATGTTTCATATTCATCCATCGGTTGAATTGTGTTCGGTTAGCTCTATTGCACCTTTTTTGTTTCATGTTCTGCACTTATCTGGTCTGAAGTTCATGTCTAAATCTTTTTAAAATAGTTCTACTATTTGAATTAATTGGTTTAGCTTTACTGATGAAGGGGTGTAGAAGGTGTGTCAAGGTATAATTCATCTGGTTGTTTCTGATTTGATACAGTAAATTAGAGAGCTAGTTTAAAGCTAGACAAAACCAAAGTGGGCTTAGAGGATCATCCTGGAAAATGCCTTGGCTTGTTTTCATAACAGTGGCTGTTCTTATTTTGTTGTTAATAGATAGGTTGATTACGGTACACCAATGCTTCATCAGATGTTGTTGAAATTTCACAAGTATTGGGTGTCGTTTATACATATTAAGGACTTCTATTAACCATAAGTGTGGAACACAATCAAATGCTTTTTTGTAGTCAATAAAACAACATGAAAGATTTCTGTGTTTCCTCCGGGCTTGATTTAGAATTACAGAATCTATTATCAGTTATCCTTTATATCATTTCATACCCTAATGGCATCCTTTCTGCTCTTCTATAAGTACATTGTGGTTATCTAATTGAGTTGTGACTAGCCACATGATGCATGGTGTTACAATTTTTATATTACTATTATTGATTTTTTTGTGTCTTTGTATTTACTATGAATGCCACAAGAAAATGAATCTCTGGGTTGTATATGGTGACACATGTACTTTGATAATAAATTTACTTTGAGGTTTTGAACTTTGAACTATCTGCTACCACTCTCTGGCTTCTCCACAAAGCCAATGTCTAATGCAGTTTACTACCTCATCCTGAATGCCACGTGACTGAACCTTCTTGACCAACCTCCCATATGGGACCTTGTGAAAGGCCTTGCTAAAGTCCATGTAGACAACATCCACTGCTTTGCCTTCATCAACATTTCTGGTAACAGCCTCAAAAAACTCCATAAGATTGATTAGACATGACCTACTATGCACAAATCCATGTTGATTCGATAGATAGATAGATAGATACTTTATTGATCCCAAAGGGAATTACAGTGTCACAGTAACATTACAAGTGCAGAGATATACAAATATTAGTACAGAAGTAAGAAAGAATAAAAAATGAGTGACTACAAGAAGTCTACAGGAGAGGGTCATCACTTCCCCAGCTATAGGTTGACTAATTATAGAGCCTAATGGCCAAGGGTAAGAACGACCTCATATGGTGCCTCTTTGGAATAGTGCAGTTGTCTTCATCTATTAGTAAAAGTGCTCCTCTGTTCAGCCAAGGTGGCATGTAGAGGGAGGGAAACATTGTCCAGAATTGCCAGGATTTTCCATGGGTCCTTTGTTCTACCACAGCCTCCACTGTGTCCAGTTTGACTCCTGTAACAGATGCAGCCTTTCTAATCAGTTTATTGAGCCTGTTGGCATCACCTGTGTTATTACTATTGCCCCAGCACACCTCTGCATAGAAAATTGAACTGGTGCCAAAAACTGGTAGAATTGTGAAGGAGAGGCCTGCATCCTCCAAAGGTTCTCAGTCTCCTCAGGAAGTAGAGGTGACTCTGAACCTTCTTGTACACAGTCTCTGTGTTTGTGCTCCATTCCAGTCTGTCATCCAGGTATACCCCCAGGTACTTGTAGATCCTCAACACATCCATGTCATCACCATCAGTAGTGCAAGGAGGAATGAGGGCTTAATCTTCCTGAAGTCCATCACTGATTATCCCCAATCTGTCTCTGTATTTCTAAATACATACGTATATATACAGTCCCTTAGAGCACCTTCCAATAACATATTCCAAATGATGTTAGGCTCACCAGCCTGTAATTTCCCAGCTTATTTTTAGAGGCTTTCTTAAGCAAGGAAACAACATTAGCTACCCTCCAATTTTCCATGGCTAAGGACATTTTTAAATATCTCTGTTAGGGACCTTTCATTTTCTGCAATAGCCACACACAAGGTCTGAGGGAACACCTTGTAAGGCCCTGGGTATTTACCCACTTTAATTTACCTCGAGACAGCAAACACGTCCTCCTCTGTAATCTGTATTTGCTCCATAATTTCACTGCTGTTTGGCCTCAATTCGATAGACTCTGTGTCCATCTTCCGAGTAAATAGACACGCAAAAAATCTATTTAAAATCTCCCTCATCTCGTCCTGTTCCATGTATAGATGATTCCTCCAATCTTCCAAAGGAGCAATTCTGTCCCTTTGCAATCCTTTTGCTTTCAATATATCTGAAGAAGCCCTTGGGATTCTCCTTCACCTTGTCTGCTGGAACAAATTCATGCCTTCATTTAGCTCTCCTGGTTCCTTCTTAATTCTTCTCTTGCATTCCTTATACACCTCAAGTACCCCATTTGCTCCTTCCTGCCTACAGCTGCTATGTACCTCCTTTAAAATGTAAACTGGGCCTCAATATCTCTCAAAAACTAAGGTTCCCTAAACCTGTTATCCTTGCCTTTTATTTTGAGCAGAACATACAAACTCTGTACTCTCAAAATTTCACATTTGAAGGTGTGAAATTTACTAAGTAGACCTTTTCTAGAAAAAGAACCTGCTCCAATCCACACTTGCCAGATCCTTTCTGATGCCATCAGCATTGGTCTTTCTCCAGTTGAACATATCAACCTGAGGACCAGACATATCCTTTCCCATAATTATCTTGATACAAATGGCATTATAATCATGTGATGTAAAGTGTAACTGTCCCCTACACAAATTCTGCTTTGTGTGGCAGACGAAGGGAAAGTACTCGATAAAGCAATCTCCCAGTCTATGTCAGGTCTCACTGATATACAGGGGGCCACACCAGAATTCCATCCACATTTTTTTCAGCATATTTTCCAGCTGGTCCAGATCCCACTGCAAGCTTTGATACCCTTCCTCACTGTCTTCTATGCCACATTCTTAATGTCATTGTAAATTTGCTAATCCAGTTTATGGCATTATCAGCCATATCATTGATATAGATGACAAACAAGAATGGGCTCAGCACCAATCTATGTAGCACATCACTAGTCACAGATCTCCAGTTAGAGAGGCAACCATCTACTATCACTCTCTGACTTCTCCTGAGAAGCAAATGTCTAATCCAATTTACAACCTCATCCCAAATGAAAAGCTGCTGAACCTTCTTGACCAACTTCCCATGTGGGACCTCATAAAAAGTCTTGAAAAAGTCCAGGTAGACAACATCCACTGCCTTGCCTTCATCAAACTTCCCTTGTAACTTCAAGTCCCTTAGAATACCTTCCAATAACTTACCCACTACTGCTATCAGGCTCACTGGCTTACAGTTTCTCAGCTTATTTTTAGAGCATTTCTTGAACAATGGAACAACATTAACTATCCTTCAAACCTCTTGCACCTCACTCGTAGCTAAGGATGTTTTATATATCTTTATAGGGTCTCAGCAATTTCTGCTCTATCCTCCCACAGGGTTCAATGGAACACCTTATCAGGCTCCACCCTAATTTGCCTCAAGATAGCAACATTTCCTTCTCTGTAATATGTATATGGTCCATGACCTCACTGCTGTTTTGCCTCACTTCTGTAGATTTTGTGTATATCCCATGCAAAAAATCCATTTGAGATCTCCGCTATCTCTTTCGGCTCTATGAATAAATGATCGCTCTGATCTTTGAGGGGACCAGTTTTGTTCCAAGCAATCTTTTTGCTCTTAATATATCTGTGTTATCCCTTGGGTATTTTTCCTTCACCTTGTCTGCTATGGCCTTCTTTTTGTCCTGAGTTTCTTCCTGAATATTCTCTTGCACTTCTTATACTCGTCAGGTACCTCATTTGTTCCTTTCTGCCTCTACTTGCTATGTACCTCCTTTTTTTAACCAGGAGCACAATATCTCTTGAGTTGAGATGAAATAAGTGGTGTCACAACAACAAACTTGCATTGAATGCCATTAAGACCAAGGAATTGATTGAGGACTTCATGAAGGGGATATCGAAGAAACACTCACCAGTCCTTATAGAGGGATCAGCAGTTGAAGTTTGATCAGTTTCAAGTTCCTGGGTGTTAACATCTCTCCTCATACCACCACATTGATGCAATTACAAAGAAGGCATGACAGCAGCTATGTTTCATTAGGAATTTATGGAGACTTGGTATGTCACCAATAATTCCCACTAATTTCTACAAAAGTACCATGGACAGCTTTCTAACTGGTTGCGTCACCACAGGATCAAAAAATCTGCAGAAAGTTGTTAAATCAGCCAGCTCCATCAAGGGCATCAGTCTACCCTTTAGTCCAGCATCGAGGACGCATACAAATGGCCATGCCTCAAAAAGGCAACCTCCACCATTAAGGGCCCCCATCACCCAGGACATGCCTTCTTCTCATTGCTGCCATCAAGGAGTAAGTACAGGAGCCTGAAGACACACACTCAATGTTTCAGGAACAGCTTTTTCCCCTGCACCATCAGATTTCTGAATGGACAATGAACCCATGAACACTACCTCACTTCTTTTGCACTAATTATTTAATTTAATCATTTATATAATTATCTTATTGTAATTTATATTTTTAATTATTATGTTTTGCAGTGAATTACAGCTGCAGAACAACAAATTTCACAGCACGTGCCAGTGATATTAAACCTGATTTTGATTCTTGTTTTGCTGGTCAAGTCTGCGATGAAAAAAATGTATCTACCTACTCATAGTGAATCACTATATTCACAAAGCCATTTGGTAGGCTTACGGCTGGAACTGATGAATAGAGCTATACATGGATGAAAAATGAGTGATGACAATTGGAAATGGAACCGCAGCTGGATGTAGATAAGCAATGAAATATGTATTTAAATACTGAATTTTTAAATCGTGATATGGCTTCAAAAGATATAATTCCACTGCAGGTATCTGAGATTTAACCATAAACGGAGTGATGAGCAGTGAGATTTTCAGAAGACCTGAGTGTTACGACTGTGATTGAAGTCACTGGAGAGACACTGAGGCTGGTGATGTAGAACAACAAGCAGGCGTTCTCATGGAGACTCTCAGTAGAAACTCACAAACTCAAAGTACATCACATTTTTATATCCTTAAGATCAATGGTAAAAGTAGGTGATTCAATAGAGTTTCAATAGTTTCATTGACATTGTTTACTTCAATGCTTTGGGCTGACAATGCTTCCTTTGAATTCCATACCTACAATGGGAGACACCTCTGAATGTTAAAATTCCTTGGCTAGGACACTTCCTTGAATTTATACAACGGTGCAAATTCCTTAAACCCATTGTTGGTGCAGGGCAATTAATGGTTTACATTTCGTTTTAATGTATGGTTGAAGCATATGCTAACTCTTAGTCTGTGGAGTAGCTTGGGCCTTATAACTTCAATTTATTGCTTGCAATTTACAAAAAAAAAATGAAGACTCTTTCTTCTTTGGACTAATATCTGCTGCATTCACATAACACCAGAATACTCCCTTACTCTGAGAATTACAGAACATGGCAGGACAGCCCAGAGTCCAAAATTCAAAATAAGTTTATTATCAAAGGATATATATGTCACCATATAGAACCCTGAAATTCATATTCTTGCAGGCATACTCAATAAATCTGAAGAATAATAACCAGAATAGAATCAATGAAATAGAATCAATCAATCAATGAATCAATCCAGCTTGGGCATTCAACCAGTGTGCAAAAGACAGCACATGGTGCAAATACAAAAAGGAAGAAATCATAAAAAATAAATAAATAAGCAATAAATATCAAGAACATGAGATGAAGAGTCATTGAAAGTGGGTTGTGGGAACATTTCAATGATGGGGCAAGTGAAGTTGAGTGAAGTTATCCCATTTGGTTCAAGAACCTGAAGCTTGGGTGGGGGGGGGCAATAACTATTTCTGAATCTGGTGGTGAGTCCTGAGCCTCCTGTACCTTCTTCCTGATGACAGCAGTGAGAAGAGAGCCTGTCTTGGGTGGTGAATGTTCCTGATGATGGATGTTGCTTTCCTGCAACAGCGTTTTGTGTAGATGTGCTCAATGGTGGAGAGGGCTTTACCCGTCTTGGGCTGGGCTGTGTCCAATACATTTTGTACGATTTTCCATTCAACAGCATTGCTGTTTCCATGCCAGGCTGTGATGCAGTCAATATACTCTTCACTACATCTATAAAGGTTTATCAAAGTTTTTGAAGTCATGCTGAATCTTTGCAAACTCCTAAGGAGGTAGAGGTGCTGCCATGCTTTTTCATAATTGAGTTCCCAAACCATTTGATGAATATGGATTCACTACTTCATCTGCTTTCCCTTCCTATTCAATTATTTGTCCATATGA
Source organism: Mobula birostris (assembly GCF_030028105.1). Classification (NCBI taxonomy): domain Eukaryota; kingdom Metazoa; phylum Chordata; class Chondrichthyes; order Myliobatiformes; family Myliobatidae; genus Mobula; species Mobula birostris. The sequence continues at coordinate 97,335,798 of NC_092380.1, read as the reverse complement.
GCATTGAACAACTTTTATCTTCTCAAACACTCCTTTGGAATCAGGGATGATTTACTTCCTCTTCAGTTCTCTGGGTTTTGAGATGGCTGAGAGGAAGATGCATGATCTGGTGATTCTTCTCTGGGTGGGCTGTAGGTGTTTGTTGGAGTGGGTAAGTGGGTGGTTTGGGAGGTGATGGACTCCTTTGGCCACTTTCATTGGGCTTCAGTGTGTTTCCAACATCTTGATTGAAGATATTCAATACTATCCCAGTGCTGCTTCTTCTCAGGAATTCCCACATCATTGGCCTGTTACACCTTTCTAAGGAGGCGTTGAGAACATCTCTTGAATCATTTCCTATTTCCAGGTCGGAATCATTTTCCATGATGGAGCTTAGAACAGAATTCTGTTATTCTGGGATCTGTCACTTAAACAACGTTGTTGCCATGGGAGACAGCTGAGTATAATTAGGGCCTGCGAAAGGACACTCACATTGGTTCACTGAATCTGCCAATGGTTTGGGGGGACTTTGCAGAAACAGGATTGGTGGTGTCTCTACACTTAGATTGCCTGCTACGGGTGGTCCAAATTTCAGCAGCATACAGTTTAGTAGGGATCATTAACTTGGAACATAAAATATAGGAGCAGAATTAAGCCACTCAGCCTATTGAGTCTGCTCTGTCATTCCAGCATGACTAAATTATTATCCCTCACAACCCTATTCTCCTGATTTCTTCCCATAACCTTTGACGCCCTTACTAACGAAGAATCTGTCAACTTCTGCTTTAAATATATCCAATGACTTGGACTCCACAGCCGTCTGTGGCACGAATTCCATAGATTCACTGCCCTCTGGCGAAAGAAATTCCTCCTCATTGTGGTGGTTGTCCGTCGTGTTCGATGATGACAGGAATCCTGTACAAGAGTTTTTAAAGTGGGAAAAGTCATTGCACTGGGACAGTTCCATTTTCTCAACTCAGAAGTCCGTCCTGTGATATGAACAAGCGTCACAACTGGGGTCTTCCTTGGTTGCATTTGGATGACTGTGACCTCTTCTGTTACTTGTCATGCCCTTCGCTCTCCAGGGAGCAATGCAGAACTGTCTTCCTGTCCATTGGGATTCACTGTACATCTCATTTGCCCAGTCCGCTGGAGCTGATTTTTCATGCTAGGACAGGCATGTCCCTATCTCACTGGGGTATGAGGCTCACCAGCTATCCTCACATGGTTTAGTCTGCCTGTCGAGGTGGTGTACCAGGGTGTAACCACTGTCACATGTCAACACTGACTTGGAGCCATAGTTGAGAGCTGTGTGTCTGGTGGGGACAAAAGGTGAGTAAGCTGCCCTGAATGGACATGAAAAGCCCCTTCACCAGAGGTGCTAACCCTCCCTGGACACCCATACACCCCATCCTTATTACCATCTGGTAAAGTACAAGCTTTGAGATCTTGAACTTCAAAAATCTGTTTTTGTCAGATAGCCAAAGGCAATATGATTACACCAAAATTATTGGTGAATTTCATCATCGACATCTGCCTTTAGTAAGATGTAAACTTGAGACATGGGAGTGGTTTGATCTTTTCAGAGTGTGATTGGGGGTCTTTATTGTCATGTGGTGGTGTTGTCCAACCTAAGCAGGTTGGATTGTATATGCTAAGTCAAATAACCATTCTTGGAATTGGAATTGGTTTATTATTGTCACATGTACCAAGGTACAGTGAAAAGCTTGTCTTGCATTCTGTTTATGCCGTCAATTCATTACACAATGTGTCGAGGTTGTTCAAGGTAAAGCAATAATAGAATGCAAAATAAAGTGTAACAGCTACAGATAATGTGTAGTGTAGTTAAATTATAAGGTGCAAGATCATAATGATGCAGGTTGTGAGATGAAGAATCAAGTCTGATCTCATATACTTCAGTAAGTGAGTTGATAATGTCTTGGAGCCCTGAATGTGTGTGTATGCTATCACTATTTGCATACAGCAACTCAGGGACTGAGGCTGAGCTTGTTGGTGTCACAGCACTGCATCAAGAGAGATCAAAAAAAGTGCTGATTGACATCAGTCTGTTGTGAACCTCTCAGTGAAGATCATCACCTGCACATCCTTATCTGGCAGATGTACAAAGGAAAGTTTTGCAGGCAGCCAGAAAGATACTTTGATTGTGGGAGTCAAAGGCTTTGTGGAGTCAAAAAAGGCCAAGTAATATGACTGATACAGCTCCCTGCATTTGTCTCAGTGTTGACATATTGCTGAATACTACTGAAAAGAAACTTATACTTCAGGATAATTCCTTGAACTTCAATTATTAGTTGCATGTACTCTAGTCCTAAACCTCCTGCTTGATAAAATTTTCTTCAGCTCATTCTTAGAAGGACAACTTGGCTACATGTTCCAGAATCTTGTGATTGAGAATGCATTTACGTAAAAGAAGTGCTTAAATGTACAATTCCATATGTGTTTGCCAAAAAAACTATAACTCGATGTTGATTGTATTTGTTCTCATCCAGCTCTTTCAAAATTTCACACACATACTCTACTGCGAGGCTGTAAACAGGTGACTAGCAGTTTTTGCTTTGTGATGATGTAAGGAATTTGATTCTCCACAGGGATTTCCCTTAGGCCTGTGAAAGCCCCAGAAAAAAATTGCCTGAACCACTGCCTTGGGACTGGATGGCAGCTGTTCACTGAACCTATTGGCCCAGAATCTAACTGAGCCATAAATTATACCGATGAAAACATTGTAAAATTGGGTCAGCAATGCATCCTGTGTCAGGCGATGAGTTGTTGATTCTTAAATCAAAGGATGGAGAATAATTCTTTCATCATTCTTCCACAGACAACCTCTTGCAGTGTGGTTTGTTTGGTAGCTCAGGTTTCAGCAGGTTCCATGTTCAAAATGTCTTCTAAATTTAGGTTGCATTTTTTTAAAATGGAATTTGCTTTAATTACAATCTGTAAGCTAGTGATTTTGAAGTAGAGTCAAACAAGTGGAGTACTTTTGGGGTGCACTAACTTCTGCGTTATATGAATATGCCTCTTAGTATTTTGGAGTACTTCTGGCAATCTTATACTGCTGGACTGCAGATGCTGTGGGAATCGTAGAGCAATACAGTATGGGGACAGGCCCTTTGGCCATGGGTACAGGCCCTTCAGTCTAACTAGTCCATGCCGACCATGGTGCCCGTCCATGCCAACCATGGTGCCCACCCAACTAGTCCCAGGAGGGTGGAGTTGTTTCTCAGCAGCCAGAGCAGGAGAGGCAGACTGCAAACATTGTCTAGATGAGACCAAAATGGATGCACTAAAATCTCACAACTAGTTGATATTCTGCCTTACAGCTTCAGCTTCCCAAGTTCATTCCTGAGCCCTGGTGCTCTCTGTGTGGACTGACTATTCTCCCTTTGATTATGTGGGTTTCATCTGTCTTCTCCAGTTTCCTGCCACGTCTCAGAGTCACGAGTGTTGATCACTTTAACTTGCCTGAAGTGTGCACATTTGCAGCAGAATCTTGGACGGGTGGAGTTAGGAAAGTGGAGATAATCAAATGGAAGTGAATGTAAATACATACTTGTTGGTCAGCAGAGTCATTTGGGGCAAAGAGCCTGCTTTGGTGATGTAGACTATGATTCTCCAACAAGGTTAAACCAGCAGACTTAAAATGGGTGTAATCAAACTTCGAGTTATGAACATAAAATCCACTTAGTAGTTCTGGAGAGTTGGTGTGGAGAGATATGGATCTGAAGCTGGGTGCCCCTTCCCCATGCCAATCCATAGCATTCATGACCACAGTGATCTGTGTCAGCTTCGGCAGGAGCAGGAGCTTGGAGTTGTTGTTCTTCCTGTTTGTGCTTTATGGTGCATTGGGTAGCAAGATTGCCATTTCTTTAGTCGCCTCAACGTCCTGTGTGGATTCTACAACACCGGCCAGTGAGTTTGGAGTTGGCTGGCCTGGAATGTATGGATGAAGAATTGCCCTCCCTGTAGCACAGGGTTTCCCAACCCTTTATTTTAATCCCATAGTCCCCTACCATTAACAAGGGGTCTGTTGACCCCAGGTTGAGAACCCCTGCTGTAGCACCTTGGTTAAAGTTTCTCTTGAGCTGGAGCGTGCTTATTGAGAAAAATCTCTCACTTTTTGTGGGCAATTGCTTCTGATGGAGGATTATTACTTTTATCGACATTCACTGAATAACTCCAAAAATGTCTTTGAAATTCATTCGTATCCTATCATGTGAGCACACACTTAGCCTCTCATCTCTGCTCTTTTAAGAAATTGAAAATCTGTGCTGAACTTCTTCTCTCTTTTCATCCACTTGATTGCCAATACCGCATAATACCCTTGGTCAGGAAAATAACGTCAAAAATCATCAGCAGCTTCACAAGAGGTACTCGTTATTCCTGACACATTCACACAATACATATACATATGTGCATACGAATGTTTATAAAATTACATATGTACATATATACATTGCGTATGTAAATACACACACACACACACACACACACACACACACAAACACACATTTTGTCTGCACAGTCGCACACATTATATATGCAGAAGTGAATTTCGGTTGTACTTTTAAATATTAATCTGATATTAGATAACAACATGTCATTTTCATTGGTTTCAGTTGAAGGTAAAGGAGGCAATAATGAAACAAAAATTGTCAGCAGATCTCTGCTGGGAGAGTGAAAGGGAGTTACTTGTGAGCTCTGCTGAAATTCTGTCTGCAAAAAAATTCTCAGTAGGAGGGATAGTAATAAAGTTTTCAGAAAAATGCATAAGATTCTTTACTCCTTGTTGTAAAATATCTTAATAAGATTTGTGATTACTTCCATCTATTGAGAGAGTTATGTCAGAAATAGCTTTCCATGCATAATGGTGACCTGCTTTCCGGCTGCAAAATATGCTGCTGAATGTCTCCCACAATATTTATTTTGAACTGCAGTAATTTGATATTCTGTTCCCCATTTGCTTTGATTTGTTTAGTATCTGACAGACCTGAATCAGTATCTGCGTGTCTCTGAACATGGAGCGAGGGGTCATTTTAGAGTGTTGTCCAAATAAATGACTTCCTCGATGTAACGTGGATAAGCGGAGCACCTTCCCACAAAGCACATCAATGTCGGGGGAAAAAGCCAGAAATTTGCTTAATGGTTCCATGGTTTTCTTTGTTTCATGGCCGGCTGTGGAAAGAGAAATCTCAAGGTTGTATATTGCATACATATTTGATAATAAATGTACATTGATTCTTTGAAGCAACTCCAAAAGTGATGGTGCTGTGTGAATCAAAAGTGGATGGACTCAACGTGGAGCAATTTTTGACCTTCAGGGAACCTGTCTCCTCAATTTTCAGTGGGATTTTCATACTGTTTGGCATTGCTTATGTGTGAAAACTGCCTTTTATGTTTCATGATGTAGACCGTATGGAAATGAGGTGGTCAAACAGTGCACTATTATCCAAAGTGTATTGCAGGAAGTGGTGCACTACATCATTTTAAATACAATGTACTGCAGAAAGTAACAGCAGAGGACTGCAGTATTGCCTGGAGAATGCACCAGGCAATGTGGAGCACCAGAGGACTGCTTTGGGCTGGATGTCCTGCAGACTTTACTATTGTATGCTGGATGTATGGCATGAGAAAGCACCAGCCGACTGCATGATAACATATGCTGGTAACTGTGAAACTTGGAATCTATCAGTAGGACCTGCTGGGCTGGAACTTTCAAACCAACATGACACAGTGAAACACAAGCTTCACATTTTAAGGTGAATTTTACAGACAACCGTAGGATAACTAATATTGCTGATTTAATGCTAAAAAACTTGGAACTATTTCAAAGCCAAATTTTCAAAACTGAGACCAGTAGATTGGTAAGATTAATTAAGCTATAAGTCCAAAGTAGGTACCTAGATAGAATTAATAACTAATTAATTGGTCAAAAAGGCTTGAAGAGCTCACAATTGATCCTCTCAGTCCACAGAATAAGCAGACACCTATTTATTTATTATTTAGATATACAACTTAGTACCAGACCCTTTCAACCCATGAGTCCACACCACTTAATTCAAAGATCAAAGTACATTATCAAAGTATGCATACATTATACAACCTTGAGAGAGAGAGCGAGAGCAACCATGAGAGAGAGAGAGAGAGAGAGAGAGCGCAAGTGCGCCATGGCTGAGTGTTCCAAAGAAAGAAAATATAAAACATATGTCACCCCAGACTACCCTAAAGTGTACCCCTGCCTAATAGGGGTCAAGATAATGACAGTGTTGCTCACTGCACTGTTTGCAACAGTGACTTTTCTATTGCCCATGGTGGGTTAAGACTGTAAAAGACATGTTGAGGTGAGTTTAACAGGTGTCATTCGTTCATTAGCATAGCTAACGTTATTTAAACTAGCTGGCTCGCTGCTAAGGAGCTACTCTATTGCAGACATCCCACCTCTCCTGGAAGTTCCGGGAGTCTCCCGCAAATTGATGGTGCTACCTCCCTGAAATGAGTTTTCGCAGGGTGGGATGTCTGCTACCATTTGGTGACTCATTCAGGTCCGATTAATTCAGATGCTGAATTGTGGATCGAAGTGCAATGCTTAGGCTGCTTATTAAATCTTGCGAGATTCTTCAATTCTGTGATGCAGAGTGCAACACAATGTTACTCTTCAATTCCATAACTTCAGCTGCCCTTCTTTCTGTTCTGTTTGTTGGATTGTTTACGCTCAGAAAATGATCAGTATATTTTCAGGCATCAGGCCCTAAAGAGATGTGAAAAAGAAATTGCGCATAAATAAACTGTCTTTTTGAATTCCAATCCATGATTCCATAAATTAAAATACAAAAGAAATAACTTCACAGAAATTTTAAGTTCAAAGGGAAAATTATTGTGAAGTGTACTACAAAAGTTTTGAGTTGTAGTGATTACTGTGCCTATGGCAGTAGCAATATAAGAAAATTCATCTCCCTCAGTTCTTCTTAAAGGTTTTTGTTTGCTTTTTCATCCTGCAGAAAGTATCATAAGTGCATTCCTGCTACTTTTTCTATAACTAAAATCTATTGTGAGTGATGTTGTCCCTAAATATGAAGAGTTATAACCTTTCATTTGCTGGTCTGGTGGCAATATCCATTTAATAGCCTGTTCTCCCTTCTCTTTTTCATGTCTTGCAATAGGCCTTCAGAAATTAGAACATCTTCATGTCTCAGTGCCGGCAGTCCAGCAATTTGATTTGAAGTCATAGACAAATCTAGACTAGGCTGAGCAGAGTTGCTTCAAGGCCTGGCTGCTAAACAAGAAATGGAAATGAATTAAACATGACTGAAAATAATTACCCTCTCTCTTTTTGTTCTGTTATCAGTAACATTGACAAGGGTATCTTTATGTCCATCAATAATCTAGTGGTTTAGGAATTTACAAATAAGAAAAGGCTTTCCATCTCATGGAGTCTGTTCTAGCAATCCATTGGATTAAAGTTTTTCTGTAGCCATGGTCTGTTTGTCTGACCCCGATCCATAACCCCGTTCCTCCCCACATAAAGGAAGCTGTCGATCAATCTTAAAATGATCCACAGACACTTTGTGGGAAGCTAATTTCATATGTTCGCTCACATATTAATTAGATATATTGAAATAAGTACTGCAAAAACAGAAATTAAAAATGTAGTGAGGTAGTGTTTATGGGTTCAATGTCCATTAGAAATTGGATGGCAGAGGGGAAGAAGCTGTACCTGAATCACTGAGTGAGTGCCTTCAGGTTTCTGTACCTCCTTCCTGGTGGTAACAATGAAATAATGAGAAGGGGCATGTCTTGAGTGGTGGGGTGGTAGTGGTAACATCTTTTTACTATTTGAAATACCTCAGTCTTCTGAGTCAGGAGTTTTGTGACCTCTCCTTGTAGCTTACCGCTCTGAGCCCTGCTTTCGATGTCTGTGTTGTACTGGTAAATGTGTGACACACACCTTCCAAAACCAAGAGCATCTTCCTGAGGAGTGGGAGGGGGTAGCAAGAATTGAATGCAATATTTCAGCTATGATCTGTCTCAATCTTGCACTACATGAATCATATCTTTTTGATGCGTACAAAAGTTCCCCTAAAGGTTAATATTATATGAGTCTCGGTGACAATATTTTCCTGTTGTCCAACATCAGTCATCTATACAGATCTGACAGTATCCTTTCATGAGCCCAAGTTGTGGAAAAGTTATTGGTTGTGGAACCATTTCATAGAAACATAGAAACGTAGAAAATAGGTGCAGGAGTAGGCCATTTGGCCCTTTGAGCCTGCACCGCCATTCAGTACGATCATGGCTGATCATCCAACTCAGAACCCTGTACCTGCCTTCTCTTCATACCCCCCGATCCCTTTAGCCACAAGGGCCATATCTAACCCTCTTAAATATAGCCAATGAACTGGCCTCACAACAACAAACAACAGGAATTCTGCAGATGCTGGAAATTCAAGCAACACACATCAAAGTTGCTGGTGAACGCAACAGGCCAGGCAGCGTCCGTAGGAAGAGGTGCAGTCGACGTTTCAGGCCGAGACCCTTCGTCAGGACTAACTGAAGGAAGAGTGAGTAAGGGATTTGAAAGTTGGAGGGGGAGGGGGAGATCCAAAATGATAGGAGAAGACATGAGGGGGAGGGATGGAGCCAAGAGCTGGACAGGTGATGGGCAATAGGGGATACGAGAGGATCATGGGACAGGAGGTCCGGGAAGAAAGACAAGGGGGTGGGGGGACCCAGAGGATGGGCAAGAGGTATATTCAGAGGGACAGAGGGAGAAAAAGGAGAGTGAGAGAAAGAATGTGTGCATAAAAAGATGGGGTACGAGGGGGAGGTGGGGCCTTAGCGGAAGTTAGAGAAGTCGATGTTCATGCCATCAGGTTGGAGGCTACCCAGACGGAATATAAGGTGTTGTTCCTCCAACCTGAGTGTGGCTTCATCTTTACAGTAGAGGCCACATCGGGCATATGTAGCACTTGTTCCGCTCACACGGATAAGTGCCAGGAGGGAGATCAGTGGGGAGGGATGGGGGGGACGAATGGACAAGGGAGTGTATGCCCTTACACTTCCTCCCTTACCACCATTCAGGGCCCCAAACAGTCCTTCCAGGTGAAGCAACACTTCACCTGTGAGTCGACTGGGGTGATATACTGCGTCCGGTGCTCCCGATGTGGCCTTTTATATATTGGCGAGACCCGACGCAGACTGGGAGACCGCTTTGCTGAACATCTACGCTCTGTCCGCCAGAGAAAGCAGGATCTCCCAGTGGCCACACATTTTAATTCCACATCCCATTCCAATTCTGACATGTCTATCCACGGCCTCCTCTACTGTAAGGATGAAGCCACACTCAGGTTGGAGGAACAACACCTTATATTCCGTCTGGGTAGCCTCCAACCTGATGGCATGAACATCGACTTCTCTAACTTCCGCTAAGGCCCCACCTCCCCCTCGTACCCTATCTTTTTATGCACACATTCTTTCTCTCACTCTCCTTTTTCTCCCTCTGTTCCTCTGAATATACCTCTTGCCCATCCTCTGGGTCCGCCCCCTCCCGTCTTTCTTCCCGGACCTCCTGTCCCATGATCCTCTCATATCTCCTTTTGCCCATCACTTGTCCAGCTCTTGGCTCCATCCCTCCCCCTCCTGTCTTCTCCTATCATTTTGGATCTCCCCCTCCCCCTCCAACTTTCAAATCCCTTACTCACTCTTCCTTCAGTTAGTCCTGACGAAGGGTCTCGGCCTGAAACATCGACTGCACCTCTTCCTACAGATGCTGCCTGGCCTGCTGCGTTCACCAGCAACTTTGATGTGTGTTGGTTGAATGAACTGGCCTCAACTGTTTCCTGTGGCAGAGAATTCCACAGATTCACCACTCTCTGTGTGAAGAAGTTTTTCCTCAGAGTTAAGGAGAGTGAAGTTATCCACATTGGTACTGGAACCTGATGGTTGAAGAGTAATAACTGTTCTTGAACCTTGTGGTGTGGAGTCTAAGGCTGCATCGAGAAGGGAGCATGGTCTGAATGGTGGGGGTCCTTGACGATGAATGCTTCTTTTGGTGACAATGCTCCTTGGAAATGTGTTCAATGGTAAGGAGCTCTTTTTCTATGATGGGCTGGGTTGTATCCACTACCTCATGTGGGCTATTCCGTTCTTGCACATTTTCAGGCCATGATGAAACCAGTCAGGATGTTCTCCGTTGTGCATCTATAGAAATTTGTCAAAGATTTAGATCTTCACAAACTTCTAAGCAAGAATTTTCTTTTTTTTTGGCGTGTGCCTGTGTGCGTGCGAGTCTGTGCGTGGTTGTCTGCGTATCCGTGCGTGCGTCCGTGATGATGTCCTTTTCATGGCTTTTCCAAGGCGCGGAGTGAGAGACAGAGAGAGAGAGACTGTGTGGCGAGCCACTCCTCACACAGACATTTTCGAGTATTTTCCCCTTATTTTACGAGGCCGAATTGCGATCTCGACACTCAACCCAGCACGGATGGAAAGCGTACTCGGGAGCGGACCCGACTAGTTTCGAACCCGAGAACCTCCGCTCCCGGGTGCAGATTCGGCACCGATGCCGTTGCGCCACCAGCTGGCCCAGCAAGAATTTTCTAAGAAATTTCTCTCTCCTCCAACCATTTTTCTAAGGTATGTGTGCTGGCTTCTTGCATCACTTTACAGTATTAGTGATCGCTGACCAGGGTTCAATTCCTGCTCCTGCTGGAAAGGAATTTGTATCTTCTCTCTTTGACTGCATGGGTTTCCTCCGGGTGCTTCACTTTCCTCCCATATTCCAAAGTTAGGGTTGATAAATTGTGGCCTTGCTATGTTGCCACTTGAAGCGCAGTGACACTTCAGAGCTGCTTAGCATAATCCTTACTGATTTGATTTGATGTGAATGTTTAATTTCAATCCGCACGTGACAAATAAAAATAATCTCTCTTAATCTCCCTCTTGCTCTGTTAGGGCATCTCAAAATACTTTACAGTGCATGAAGAACTTTTCAAACATAACCTCCCTTGTAATGCAACACGGCTGCCTTTTGGCACGCATCAAGATCACACAGTCTGCAACATGACAGACACCAGATAAACTGTTGGTGTTAAGCAAAGCATATTTCCTGTTATGTTTTAAATAGCATTAAGCAGGTGTACAAGGTGACAAGAGGCATGGTTTGAGTGGACAGCCAAAGATTTTTTTCCCAGAGCAGAAATGGCAAATACCAGGAGGCATTATTTTAAAGGGACTGGAGGGAAGTATAGGGGGTTATATAGGAGGTAATTTCTTTACATAGAGAGTGGTAAGTGTGTGGAATGCCCTGAGAGAGATTGTGGTAAAGGCAGATACATTACGAATATGTAGGAAATTCTTAGATAGGCAGATGGATGATAGAAAAATAGAAGGCTATATAGAAGGGAAAGGTTAGATTGATTTTAGTAGGTTAAAAGTTCAGCCCAACATGGTGGACCAAAGAGCTAGCATAATGTTGTAGCATTCTATGTTCTGTGTGATTATATACTCACCTGATAGGGAAATTCAATATCTGTGCAAAAGATATTAGCTCCAACATTTCAGCTATCCCTCACTAAACTGTAAGCCTGGAGTCTTGCCCTTGTCTGTGGAGTGGAACATCAGCTCACAGGCCTTCTGATCTAGCAGGTAATATCTGCTGCCATTTCACCTTGAAAGACCTCCTGAAAGCCCCTCCCTTCACATCCCCTGCCAAGCTCCCTCTCTTGGCTCAGCACCCAATTTCGATCTGTTGATGTGTGAACCACCTTGAAACCTCCTTTAAAAAGCACTACAAATCCAAGCTGATTATGGTTATCGTTAAGTCTGAGAGCCAAATCAATGCTTGCCAACTACATTGTAGGAGGGTGCATTGTTGAGGCTTTAGAAAAGGCTGAATCATTGCAAAGTAATAAGAAAATTGTGAGGATACTGTAAAATGAAAATCAACACTTGATGCCAAAGAAAATGAATATATTAATTCAGGAAGGGAGAAATTCATGAGAAATGAAGCAGTCATATAAAAAAGTAATTTTAAAATGTGTAACCATGAAATAAGAACAATAAGTAACTTATTGTCTTCTGTTCCATATTGCAGAGTTTCAACTTTTTTTATATATTCTTTGGAGCTTGACATTTCATGTTCTTGATACTGTTCAAAAGGCTGTTAATTTTATTCATAAATTTTAATATTTCACTTCCTTTATTGCACTGCCTTTTGTCATGTATTATTAAAGCTATAAATATTTAATAAGATTTTCATTATATTGAATATTTTTCATTTACATTTTTACAAATGATCTTTAAGCCCACACTTGCCTCTCATTCAAAGTCCTTTGAGGGGCAGGGTCATGATGAACGAGGAAGGGAGTGGATGGGAGGTTTGGCATCTAAAGAGTAGGTGCAATAGGTTGAATACAGGGCACACCCCAGACACTTTGTAATCACTCTCAGCATGCCCTACCTCTAACCATCAAAAGTCATTTAAAGCGCCATTCACTTGGGCCTGTAAGTACACAAAATGGCCTCTCATGTGAAGCAACAATAAGGTTAATAAAATACAATCTGATATCTTGTGCTCGTTCAAGAGTACCTGTCTTACTTTTCTTCCTTTACCTGTTTCAGCAGCTTATTTTTCCCCATGAATCTCTGTGACCAGCTTTGCCATACCCCTGATAATTCCTAGTTTTCCAGGAAAGTACTGAAATTCCACATCTTTATATTTTAATTAATCATTTTCAGAGTAACTTTATTAGGTATCTCCCATACCTAATTAAAAAAGGCACTGAGTGCATGTTTGTGGTCTTCTGCTGCAGTTGCAGTTTCAAGGTTCAATGTGATATGCATTCAGAGATGCTCTTCTGCGCACCACAGACGTGATGTGGTTATTTGATTTACTGCTGCCTTCTTGTGTGTTTGAACCAGTCTGGCTCCTCCTCTGGCTTCTCTCATTAATAGGCATTTTTGTCCACAGAATTGCAAATCACTGGATTTTTTAAATTTGTTTTTTGTACCGTTCGCTGCAAACTCTAGAGACTGTTGTGCATAAATATCCCATAAGATCAGCAGTTTCTGAGATAATCAAACCACCCCCTTGGCACCAACAATCATTCCACCGTCAACCTCACTTAGATCACATTTAAACCCATTTCTGATTTTTCCCCGAACAACAACTGAACCTTTTGATCATGTCTGCATGATTCTATGCATTGAGTTGCTGTCATTTGATTGGCTGATTAGATATTCGCATTAACCAGCAGGTGTGCGGATGTGCCCAACAAAATAGCCACTGAGTATCATGTAATTTGTTGTCTTGTGGTAACAGCACAGTGCAAAAAATTAAAAAAAAACACTGTGAGTTATATTAATAAATAAATGGATGGCACAAAAGAGGAATCGTGAGGTATTGCTCATGGACCATTCAAAAATCTGATAGCAGAAGGAAAGTAGTTCTTCCTAATGTGTTGAGGGTGGATCTTCAGGCTGTAAAGAGGGTGTGTCCTGGATGGCGAGGATCTTAATGATGGATGTCACCTAACTGAGTCACCGTCTGTTGAAGATGTACTCGAAGATGGGGAGGCTTGAGCCCGTAGTGGGAGCCGTCTGAGTCTATAAGTCACTGTAGCTTTTTTTGAGCCTATGCACTCAGGCCTCCATAGGAAGCAGTGATGCTACCAGTCAGAATGCTCTCCATGGTGCACCTGTAGAAACTTACTGGAGTACTCGTGATGTACCAAATCTCATCAAACTCCGAATGACATACAGCTGCTAGCATGCCTTCTTCATGGTTGTGTCAATATGCTGGGCCAGGATAGGGCCTCTGAGATCTTGACGCCCAGGAACGTGAAGCTCTCATCCTTTCCACTGCTGATCCATTAATCTGCATTTTATTTTCATTGCATTTTTTTTCACACCTTGTGTCAAGCTTGCAGGCATCATATCATGAGTTCAAAACGACCTCAGACATAAACAAAATAGGTTCTAGTTCTCAGCTGACTGCATGCAGTTGCAGAGGGCACAGTCATTTGTAGAATGTTTGATATATGCAATGGGTGCATCTTTGGAAAGAATCAGTTAATGTGTTTGAACTTGATTCGTATATTTAATAGCCATGTTGCTGGCTGGAATAGTGCACATTTATGTCATATTGATATCCTTTTATAGTCCATTTAAAACCCACTAGAAGAATCAATTACCACCATCTTCACTTTTAGTAGAGATGAGATACTGGAGTTCAACAGATCTTCTAATCTTCTAAGAATGGAGTGTTTGGGCTGGTGTAGATGAGATTAATGTTATGCTAAGGGATTTTAGTTTTCAAATAAATGCACTTACTCCCCATTAGCCCAGATAAAAGTACAGCAATTGATTATTCTCTAGTATTTCTCAGTGAAAATAGATACGCAGGCCATTCCAGAACTGGCTGCTCAACTTTCATTAATGTTTACAACTCAAAAGATGAACTTGACTTTCTCCTTGAATTCCTTTGTTTTTCTGGCTGGGAGATCTCTGCCTTAAACATGTCAGTGTTTAGGTAGTTATTAATGGAGAGATTTTTCAGCTTTTTTAAAAATTATGTTTGCCTTTCTGTACAGATTATTTTAACAAAGCACCCAGTTTTGTGCTTTATAAGCTTATTGGCTGCATGAATGATGGTTGACATATATTTGATGCAATGTACTCTCCACGTGCTCCACCATTCTCACAGTGGTATGCCCTCTCAATCATCATTTTCCCTCAATACTTCTCTCTATGACCCTCTTCCCAGCCTTGTGATTCTATCACTTCTTCTGATCCTCCCCATATCTTGCAATCCTTTTTCCATTTCACACCCATTCTACAATACACACCCCTTACAATGATGGGAGGAATCTGGAAGAGAAACATCGTGCCTTCTCTTTTGCACCCAGCTATTGGGCAATATAATTGATTGGTTGTCATTTTGTTTCTTATCCAATAAGGACAGTCTGAAACCTGCATGGGAGAGTTTTTAAAGCAGGAAAGCCTTTCTACCGGGGCAGTTCCACTCTCTCAATCTCGGAGGTCTGGGTCCAGTGGCATGAGTAGTTGTCACTACTGGTGTCTTTCTTCATTGTAGTCGATGACCATGACTTCTGAGCCTCATCATGCTTTGCATGGAACATTGACGAACTGCCTTCTGGCCTTTGGATCTCACTGTATATCTCATCTGCTCAGTCTTCTGGAGCTAACTTTGCGTGCTAAGATAGGCATGTCCTTACCTTACCCAGGTAGGAGGCCCATCAGTTATCCTCACTAGGTTTGGCCTGCCTGTTGAAGCAGTGTACTGGGGTGAGGCCACTGTCACAGGCCAACATCTACCTGAGCGACATACACAACAGAATATTGCAGGTCTGCATAAAGTAGGCATGGCTCTTCCATCTCATGGCTGGTCATGATGTTTCTGGTAAATATTGTGGTGAGAACAGAAGATGGAAGCAGAATGGTTGTGTGCACTTGGTTCCTGATTCCCTCCCCTTCATAGGGGTGGCCCCACCAACGACTTTGCAGCAACTGTATCTGTAATGGACAGAGGAGTGACCACTGCACAACTATCACACAGCCTGAAATGTCTCCCTTACATCACTCCATTCTCCATGGAAAAAAAATAGAAAGACAGCCAAAGAACAACACCTTTTTGACATTGCTTGTTAGTTGCACATACTGTAGAGTTTACTTCAACAGATAAACCAGGTCTTTTTTTTCATAATTTGTGATGGATAGGACTTTGTTTTCCTCTGACACTGTAATATATATCCTGTTAAAGAGGGAAATTATACTTCTTATCTATTGACTTTATCTTTCACAAAAGGATTCCTTACAATTTTTCTGACACACTTGCAAGCTTAACACTAACCTCATAATCATTTGAGTTGGAGAAGGTGGTGTGTAGATTGTGAGGAAACTAAATGAGAGGTTGTTTGTAATTATTGATATTCATTGAAGATTGAGTGATGGGAAGTCAATTAATAGAAGATTGCAGTCAATCCTCTGAGGCCATTGTGCTTTTGACCTGCAGTCAAGCTGGGAGGGAAAGCAAATGAGCAAAGAGAAATCCATTTTCCAGTGACCTCCAAGGGAGGTCAGTGATGAACCAATCTTGGTTGAAAATATGTGTACGGGCTTTGTGCCTGGCCCATCTTTATAAACACAAGTCATACTCTCAGTGGCCACTTTATTATGTACATCCTCTACCTAATAAAGTGACACTGAGTGTAGCTTTGTGGTCTTCTGCTGCTGTAGCTCATCCACTTCAAGTTTTGACATGCCCTGCATTCAGAGATGCTTTTCTGCACACCACTGTAATAATGCATGGTTATTTGAGTTATGGTTACCTTCCTGTCAGCTTGAACCAGTTTGGCCATTCTCCTCTGACCTTGCTCATTTACAACTGTTTTTGCCCTCAGATATTCCATCTACTGTTTTTTTTTTTGTTTGTCACACATTTCTTCGTAAACCCTAGACACTATTGTGTGTGAAAGTCCCAGGAGATCAGCACTTTTTGAGATACCCAACCATCCCATCTGGCACCAACAATCACTCCATGGTCAAGGTCACTTACATCAAATTTCTTCTACATTCTGATGTTCGGTCTGAACAGCTGAGCCACTTGGCCATGTCTGCATGCTTTCTTCCATTGAGATACTGCCGCAAGATTGGTTGATTAAAATATTTGCATTACAGAACAGGTGTACAGGTGCACCTAGTAAAGTGGCCACTGAGGCTACGTCCACAATAGACCGGATAAATCCGTAACCGAAGCTTTTTCTCTTCGTTTTGGCCCTCCATCCACACTGAAACGGCATTTTCCTCCCCCGAAAATGGAAATTTTCTAAAACACCCTCCAGACTGTGTAAATTTGAAAATGCTGATTGTGCAGAGTAGTGTGGATGGGGTAAACAAAAATTTTTAAAAACGCTGTCATGACGTGCCAGAACAGATTGTGGCAACGTGGCATTTCATTGTTTTCTTGAACGCAACCCCCCACACAACCTAACAATTTCAGAACAAACGGCAACGAGACTGAAGCCAGAAGAGTTAGAAGTGTACTCACCAAATACTTTGACCCATAGCTTACTGAATAATTAAGTATACTCACTTTGCCCTATTTTCTGTCCTTGCTTGTATGAAGATGCTTTACCTATTTATGCAAGTACTTCTCTGACAATAGATGTGTAACAGCCTAATGTAACGTTGTATGGAAATATAAGATTAACACTGATGCAGACATATTTTATACATTTAACAAGGTGCTTTATTAATGCAACAGAGTTAGTCAGTTTTTCAATGTTCGTCGTCAACCGGGTCATACGTCTGTGAACTCCCTGTCGGTTGCCTCCATACGCTCCAGTATTTGTTTTTTTTTTAGTTTTAAGTCCTCCTGCGTGAGAGCCAACAGCAATTCCTTTTAAGTTTTTCTACTCTGTAACTGGATAAACGCGCACTAAGTATACCGTTTCCTCTTCGCTTGTTTTCCTTGTGTCCTGCGCATGCCCGGTAGGAGGAGATTCGCCCAAATATCCTTTCTAATGTGGGCAGAGATAGTTTCAAAAACGCCTGGTGTGGACGCCTATCATTTTTACGCAAAACCGGCGTTTTCAAAGTTATCCGGTCTAGTGTGGACGTAGCCTGAGTGTAGGTTTGTTCCATTTTCTCTTTGAAGAGTTGGTGACACTTGTAAACAAGGAGAGATTCTGATGCTGGTGAAGTACCACAGATTGGAATTGATGATTGTTGGGAGGAAAATTAAGTCTCTGCAGATTTCTGTGGAGAGGAAAGGAAACTTGTACTGCTCTAAATCCTTGATGTGATGTTGTTTTGCATTAACTGAATCTGTCTACAACAGATCAGAAGACTAATGATACAACGGGCAGTATCTCTACATACCTTGTCCCTTTTGTTGAATTTGAAAAGTGGTGAGATGAAATATTTAAAAGGTGCAACTGATTTAAAGGATTCAAATAAAACAAAGAGACTCTCTTGGTTACACTAGGGCAATATGAAACCAAAAATTGGTCAGTTACTGCAGTAGGAGGATGATAAATCTGATGGTTTACCATTCCTCTCATTTTAAATAATTCATTCATTAGGCATGGAAGTCTCTACTAAAGGCTACACATACTGACTATCCCTAAAACTGAAAAGACAATGAAGAATCAGCTGGACTCTTGTCATTCTGGAGTCACATCAAATGGGGAAAATTTAGTTTCAATATCCTTGAGAATATTCACAAACCACTTAGGTTTTGATGGCTCTGATCCTGTACTCATTGGAGTTTAGAAGAATGAGGATGGATTTCATTGAAACCTATTGAATGTTAAAAGGCCTAGGTAGAGCAGATGTGGAGAAGATGTTTCCTGCTGTGAGGTTCTAGGACTAAAGGGTATAGCCTCAGAATAGAATGACTCCCCTTTAGAACGAACATGAGGAGGAACTTATTTATCCAGAGGATGATGTATCTGTGGAATTCCTTGCCAGCTATAGAGGCTGTGTCACTGGGTATATTTAAAGCAGAGGTTAATAGCTTTTTAATTAGTATGGGTATCAAAGATTACAGGGAGCAGGCAGGAGAATGGAATTGAGAGGGCTAATAGATCATAAATAGCCAAATTTTGTTCCTTTGTTTTATGGTCTTTCAGTTTTCATCATAATCTGCTAGCTTCAGAGTCACTATTAGTAAGTCTAGATTAAGCAAATCATTGCTATGATGGTATTTATGTCCCCAAACGTCTGAATTACTAGCCCCATACTTTTATAATTCACTGTAAACTCTATATGGTGATGACAAAATTCTATCATCCTACCTCATTAACAATTCGTGAGAGTTGATCCATGTTTATTCTCAGGTCCAGCTCCCACAAACCTTGAACAAACTTGGTCAGTTCCATGGTCCTGTAAGAATTCCTTGCCCACATTACAGGAAGCACAAATTAGAGCACTTTAAGGACATCAGAACGTCGAGACACAACAATGAAGTACTTGTAGCACATTGCTAGCAAGGTGTGAGAAATAAACCAATAATAGCCCCATTAAACCAAATTCACTGGCTAACAGAATATAAACTGATTCTTCAGATACAAGTATATAGTTACAAAATTATTAAATGATTAATCTAATGGGCAAAGCTGAGGCAAATGAATTCCAGGTATAGGGAATGGTTATCCATTTTGTGCACAAAAATGATGAAGTACTTTCTAAGAATAAAATAGTGCAAAGTATAGAGACTTATAGGTGCAGGTAGAAAATCATTAAGAATAACACACACAATGCAAGAGGAACTCTGCAGGTCAGGCAGGATCTATGGAGGGGAATAAACAGCCAGTTTCACGCTAAGACATTTCATCAGGACTAGAAAGGAAGGGGGAGGAAGATGAGAAGGTGGGTGGACAGGATGGAGTACAAGCGGGCAGGTGACAGGTGAAGCCAGGTGAGTGGGAAGGTGGGTGAATAGGGGAGGGGGGGGACTGAAGTGGGAAACTGGAAGGTGATGGGTGGATGAGGTAAAGCACTGAAGAAGGAGGAATCTCATAGGACTGGACAGTGGACCATGGGTGAAGGAGAAGGAGGAGGGGCACCAAAATGAGGTGATGGACAGGTGAGGAAAAAATATGCTTTTTACACAGAGTGGTGGCTGCCTGGAATGCGTTGCCAGGGGTGATGATAGAAAAAAATTTGATAGAGGATTTTAAGAAGCTCTTAGATAGGCACATGAATATGCAGGAATGGAGGCATATGGATTGTATCTAGGTAGAAGGGATTATGTGTAATTATCTTACCTAGTTTGGCACAACCTCATGGGGCGATAGGTCTTTTCATGTGCTATACTACTCTGTATATTCTATGATGAAGGAAGAAAGGGGAATCATAGAAAAAATGCTAAAATATTGGTCCTTGCAAAAAAAAGACTCAGAGGAGTATGGAAAATGTAGGATTGAAGTCATAAATGAAAATCAAAAAATCCTGTAAATATGTAAAGGAAAATGGATAGTAAAGAAAATAATAGGATATATTAGTAAACAACAAAAATAGTAACTTGTGCGTAGCAATGGAAGGCATGTATGTGATTCTGAATGAATATGTTTTGTCAGTCTTTATAAAGCAAACTGACAATACCACCATTGCCAAGGGACAAGTAGTAAGGATAGGTTGTTAGATAGCTTCAAAGGAATAAACAAAATGACTTATTCACTATGCAACAAATAGTGATGTTTCACGGAGCACAGTGCTAATATGACAGCGCCACAATTTACAATTCAGACTTTGGATATAAGAATGCAATTCTTCAATATGCAAAGGTACTAAATTGGGAGAGATAGTAAACAATGAGGAGTTTTAAAGCAAGTTACATAGGACAATAATAAGTTCCATAATGGATGAATAATTTCCAGGTAAAGGCAAGAATTACATTTTCAGAATCAGAATCAGAATCAGAAACAGGTTTATTATCACCGGCATGTGACGTGAAATTTGTTAACTTAGAAGCAGCAGTTCAATGCAATACATAATCCAACAGAGAAAAAATGTCCTGGGTACTTTGTAGGCTAGTACCCAAATGGAGCTGACTAGATTTACAACCTTCTGCAGCCTCTTTTGGTCCTGTGTGGTAGCCCCTCCATACTAGACAGTGATGCAGCCTGTCAGAATGCTGTCCACGATACAACTATAGAAGTTTTTGATTGTATTTGTTGACATGCCAAATCTCTTCAAACTCTGAATAAAGTATAGCTGCTGTCTTGTCTTCTTTATAACTACATCGATACGTTAGAATCAGTTAGATCCTTAGAGATCTTGACACCCAGGAACTTGAAGCTACTCACTCTCTCCACTTCTGATCCCTCTATGAGGATTGGTATGTGCTCCTTCGTCTTACCCTTCCTGAAGTCCACAATCAGCTTTTTTGTCTTACTGGTGTTGAGTGCCAGGTTGTTGCTGCGGCACCACTCCACTAGTTGGCATATCTCACTCCTGTACGTCCTCTCATCACCACCTGAGATTATACCATCAATGGTTGTATCGTCAGCAAATTTATAGATGGTGTTTGAGCTATGCCTAGCCACACAATCATGTGTATATAGAGAGTAGAGCTGTGGGCTAAGCACACACCCCTGAGGTGCACCAGCGTTGATCATCAGCGAGGAAGATATGTTATCACCAATCCGCACAGATTTTGGTCTTCCAATTAGGAAGTCAAGGATCCAATTGCAGAGGGAGATTCAGGGGCCCAGGTTCTGCAACCTCTCAATCAGGATTGTGGGAAACATGGTATTAAATGCTGAGTATAGTTGATGAGCTGCATCCTGACCTGAGTGTTTGTGTTGTGTAGGTGGTCTAAAGCCGTGTGGAGAGCTATTGAGATTGCGTCTGCTGTTGACCTATTGTGGCAATAGGCAAATTGCAATGGGTCCAGGTCCTTGCTGAGGCAGGAGTTCAGTCTAGTCATGACCAACCTCTCAAAGCATTTCATCACTGTCGATGTGAGTGCTACCGGGCGATAGTCATTAAGACAGCCCACATTATTTTTCTTAGGCGCTGGTATAATTTTGGCAGGAAGAATAGAGAGGATGCTTTTTTCTCAAAAGATCTTTGTCAGGTGGAATAGAGGAAGTAAGGGAAATACTGACCAGCAAGAAGTTAGCAAGGTTATGGAAAAGCAACCAAACCAGGGCTTCACTTATTTCTAGGTGAATAGAATTGAAAAGTTGAGCTTATATTACACCTGTATCAAATTTTGGTGGAATCACAAGTGAAGCTCTGACAGCATTTCTGGTCATCATATAATTAATATGAAAAAAGTTCGTTCATTCATTATGTGCCATGTCGTATAATGTGGGTGTTCATGGTCCTTCCATGACCATGATTGTCCTTTGGCAATTTTTTCGATAGATTATGATTATGCCATTGTCTTCTTCTTATCAGTGTTTTTACAAGATGGGTGACCCCAACCATTATCAATACTCTTCAGAGATTATCTGCCTGGTGTCAGTGGTCGCAAAGCCAGGACTAGCGATATGCACCAGCTACTCATTCGGCCATCCACCACCTGGTCCCATGGCTTCACATGATCCTGATCAGGGGGATAAAGCAGGTGCTACTCCTTGCCCAAGGGTGACCTACAGGCTAGCGGAGGGAAGGAGTGCCTTACACCTACTTTGGTAGAGACATATCTCCACCCCAATACTCTGGAGAAGCTGTAGGATAATAACAGAAATGTCAGAGTTTAGTTTTCAGAAAAGGATAAGCTGTGAGTGTAAGCTAACTAAGTCCTTTACCTTGATAAATGTCTAAAAGATAAACTAATAATGGGAGGATTTGAAGCAGCAGACGCAGAGAGAATGTTTAGCACTCTTCTGTTTAAGTTTGTCCGAGAGATTGGGAATTGATTATGTTCAATGGGATCTAGATATCCAGGTACACATGTCAATGAAAGCCAACTTGCAGGTTCATTGAGTAATCAGGATGGTAGATGGTATTTTGGTCCTTATAAGCAGAGGGATTTGTGTATAGGAGCAAAGATGCTTATTAAGGCTATGGTGAGACTGCACCTTGAGAATTATGAATAGATTATATCCCTGAACCAAAACAAAGAAAAACGTTATGCGTACCATTGAAGGTAGTGCAGTGAAGATTCATTATATGGATTCAAGGGATAGCTGGCATTCTGTATGAGAAGAGGTTATGTACAATACACCAGTATTCTCTAGAGTTTCAAAGAAATGAGAGTATAAAAGTTTGTAATTTGCAAATTGTTTACTCTGCTCAACAGACTGAATGTAAGGGAACATTTTCACTGGCTGAGTAATCTGGAAGCTGAGAGAGGCTGTTTAGGTCTGAGATGAGGAGGAATTTCTTCTTAAAGAGAGTGTTTGATCTTTGTACCCTGAGCGTATCCTGACATTAAGTTCATTCAAAACAAAAGTCAAGAGTTCTTTTTTGGATCTTAAGGACATTAAGTGTTTCTGGGCACAGAGCAGGAAAACAGTGTTGACGTGAAAGATCAGCCATTATCATGCTGAATGGGATAGCAGTTGTGAAGGGCTAAGTGGCTTTTTTGTGCTCCTATTTCCTTTCCTCCATAATTATCATCAGCACAATGCACCATAAAGCTGTGGGCTTAGCTCCCCTGTTCTACTTGTGGTAGCAAGGCTGAGTCCAACCCCCAAGCAATACTTGAGTTTGCTGGTGACACCACTGTTGTTGCCATATTAAAGAGGGTGATAAATCATCATATAGCAGGGAGTTTGAAAGTCTAGCTGAATGGTGTCACAACGAAAATCCTCTCATTTAATGTCAGCAAAACCAAGGACCTGATTATTGTGTATAGGACGGGAAATCAGAAGTCCATGAACCAGACCTCATCAGGGGATCAGAGGTGGAGAGTGTCAGCAAATTTAAATTCTTCAGTATTATAATTTCAGAGGATCTCTTTTGGGTCCAGCACATAAGTGCCATTACAAAGAAGGCACGGTGTGCCTCTACTGAGACGTTTGCTCAGGTTTGGCATGTCATCTAAAACATTGACAAACTTCTGTGGATGTGCAGTGGAGGGTATACCAACTGGTTGCAACGCAGCCTGGTATGGGATCACAAATTCCCTTGAATGGAAAAGCTGATGAAAAGTAGTGGACCTGGCCCAGTCCATCGCAGGTAAAGCCCTTCCCACCATCGTGCACCTTCACAAGGAGCGCTGTCACAGGAAAGCAGTGTCTATCATCAAGGATCCCCACCGTCCAGGCCATGCATGCTCTCTTCTCACTGCTGCCAATAGAAGGAAGGTACAGGAGCCTCAAGTTCCACACCACCAGGTTCTGGAATAGTTATTACCCCACAACTATCAGGCTCTTAAGTCAAAGGGGATAACCACTCACTCCAGCAATGAACTGATTCCACAGCCTTGGACAACCTATGGATTCACGTTTAAGGACTATGCAACTTGTGTTCTCAATATTTATTGCTTATTTATTATTATTATTACTTTTTCCCTTTTTTGTATTTGCACTATTACATGGCTTTTGCACATTGGTTGTTTGTATTAGTTATGTGTGTTTTCATTGATTCTATTGTGTTTCTTTGTATTTATTGTGAATGCACGCAAGAAACTGAAACTCAGGGTTGTATTGGAATGTATATGTAATTTGATAATAAATTTACCTTGAACTTTTCAGTTGTGAGGAAGAACATAACTAAGGAATATGAAAATAAGATAGTCACCAAGAAATCCAGATGGGAATTCAAAGGGAACTTCTTTGCCCAAATATTGGTGAGTTGTAGCAACATTACCAGAGGGCATTGTTGAAATGAGAAGTACAAGTTAGGCTAGGTTAGGTTAGAATAGATTTGTTTCAGGAGGATATTTTTAAGAAGAGAGTTGAGAATAGAGGAAAGATGGAAGGAGGCTTGTCTGACGTGCACTACAAAGGCTGAATGGCCTTATGTAGGGCTATACATCATTTGGTATCCTGTGCAGACTGTGAAGCAATATATCTAATAGAACTTTGAAGGCCTATCAAGGGAGCCAGCATTTTTCAAGTGGATATATCACTGAGTCTATTTCATACTGCTTTCCATTCCCATAAATGTCTAAATTCCTGAGAACATAATTCTTTGTTGCTTTGAAGTAACCATCAGACAAAAAGATGGGGTTCCATTAAATTATCATGATGGAGATCCGAATTCAATTCATGGGAATGAGTTAAGAATACAAATTTAGGTGAAGGTAAACACATCAATTAAACTTAGCTTAGGCTTGATATGTTTTTAGAACAATCCATCATATCATTCTGTTAGAAATATTTTCTTTTGTGAATAAAATAATTTCATAGACTCAGCACAGTTTGTCAACAGCTTCCCCGATAGATGACAGCAACACAACTCTTCAGTAAAATTGAGGCCAGTTTTTAATAATGTAGCATAATTTGGGTATGAAAGGAGCAATGTTCCTTTGGTAAAACTGTAGTAAGACATTGTGTAATTACTGCCTTACAAGCAAAGAGAGAGAGAGTATTATTAACAATATTAATATTTTAATATTTAAATAGTAATTCTAACCATAAAGATAAAGATTTGCTTTATTTGTCACACGTACATTGAGACATACAGTGAAATGCAAGGTTTGCATCAAATCAAGCCAGCAAGTGTTGCCACAATTCTGGTGCCGATATACCATACCCACAATTCTTTAACCCTGGCCGTACATCTCTGTAATGTGCAAGGAAAGCAGAGCACCTGGAGGAAACCCACATGATTCTCCCCCTTTTCTTCCTTTCATGGCTTTCTGCCCTCTCCTAGTCAACTCCCCATTCCCCAGCACTGTTTTTCTTTCATCACTCAACTTCCCAGCTCCTTACTTCATCCCTCCCCCGTCCTAGTTTCACCTATCACATTGTGTTTCTTCCTCATCTCCACCCACCTTCTAACTCTGACTCCTCACCTTTTTCTCTCCAGTCCTGAGGACGGATCCTGGCCTGAAACATCAACTATTTACTCTTTTCCATAGATGCTGCCTGGCCTGCTGAGTTCCTCCACCTTTTGTGTCTGTTGCTTGGATATCCAGAATCTGCAAACTTTCTCTTGTTTATAAAGATTATTATTGTTTGATAGCAAAATGCAGTTCAGGTGTATTGAACTCAGGTATTTCAGGAAGGTTTGTATTTTTAATGCAGAGATGCAGCACGGTAACGGGCCCTTCTGGCCAATGAGCCTGTGCTGCCCAATTGCACCCATGTGACCAATTAACCTACTAACCCATATGTCTTTTGAATGCGAGAGGAAACCAGTGAAAACTGGCATGGCTACAGGGAGTGTGTGCTTAGCCCACTGATCTACTCTCTATATACACATGAATGTGTGGCTAGACATAGTTCAAATACCATCTACAAATTTGCTGACGATACAAGCATTGTTGGTAGGATCTCAGGTGGTGACGAGAGGACGTACAGGAGTGAGATATGCCAACTGGTGGAGTGGTGTCGCAGCAACAACCTGGCATTCAATGTCAGTAAGACAAAAGAGCTGATTGTGGACTTCTGGAAGAGTGAGACAAAGGAGCACGTGCCAATCCTCATAGAGGGTCCAGAAGTGGAGAGAGTGGGCAGTTTCAAGTTCCTGGGTGTCAAGATCTCTGAGGACCTAACCTGGTTCCAACATATCGATGTAGTTATAAAGAAGACAAGACAGTGGCTATACTTTATTAGGAGTTTGAAGAGATTTGGCATGTCAACAAATACACTCAAAAACTTCTATAGTTGTACCATGGAGAGCATTCTGACAGGCTGCATCACTGTCTGGTATGGAGGGGCTACTGCACAGGACCGAAAGAAGCTGCAAAAAGTTGTAAATCTAGTCTGCTCCATCTTGGTACTAGCCCACAAAGTACCCAGCACAACTTCAGGGAGCTGCATCTCAGAAAGGCAGCGTCCATTATTAAGGACCTCCAGCACCCAGGGCATGCCCTTTTCTCACTGTTACCATCAGGTAGGAGGTACAGAAGCCTGAAGGCACACTCTCAGCGATTCAGGAACAGCTTCTTCCCCTCTGCCATCCGATTCCTAAATGGACATTGAATCTTTGGACACTACTTCATTTTTTAAAAATATACAGAATTTCTGTTTTTGCACGTTTTTAATCTATTCAATATATGTATATGGTAATTTGTTTACTTGTTTATTTAATATTTTTTTATTTTATGTTTTTTTCTCTCTACTAGATTACGTATTGCATTGAACTGCTGACGCTAAGTTAACAAATTTCACGTCACATGCCGTTGATAATAAACCTGATTCTGATTCTCATTCTGAGAATGTGCAAACTCCTTAGAGACAGCAACAGAACTGAACCCCAAGTCACTGGTGCTGTAATAGTGTTACACTGAGCCCTACATTACTGTGAGTGGACGGGTTGGAGTCTACCGCTCTACTTTATTCCAACACAGAGCCTAACTGTACCCAGTTGGACCAGCTGCTCATAGTTTTGTCCTTGCTGATGACTGA
Organism: Mobula birostris; assembly: GCF_030028105.1. Taxonomy (NCBI): domain Eukaryota; kingdom Metazoa; phylum Chordata; class Chondrichthyes; order Myliobatiformes; family Myliobatidae; genus Mobula; species Mobula birostris. The sequence continues at coordinate 97,308,808 of NC_092380.1, read as the reverse complement.
GAGAAGAGATTCAGAGGTAGGTCCCATTAGAGAGTGAGTACGTGAGAAAAAGTTTTGAGGGAGGCCCTATTTAAAGTCTATTTAAAGATTTACTTAAAAAGCTGTGGAACTTTAAAAGGTAGATCAGGTAGATTGTGAGGTCAAGAGACCATCTTATCATATTAGGGGACTGTTTGATTTTCTTTCAACAGTGAGATAGAAGCTGCCTTTAAGCCTGGCAGTACATTCTTACAGGCCTTGGTATTTTCTGGCTGTTCGCTGGGGGTGGTGTGGTGGAGAAGAGAGTCTCTATCCTGAAAAAGGTTTAATTGGCCTCTTAATTATGTGGCACCAAAATTCCAGGAAGTTGTGGAATTCTAATGTTGGAGGCCATTCAGCTCTGTCAAACCCAGGCTACCTCTGCTGATAGGAACAATCCTATCAGTATCAATCTTTCCCCCTCTTCTTTCACGCCTTCATTTGTTTTTTTTCTTTTAAGTATCTCCTAGTTTTCTTTCGAAAGCAGTGATAGAATCTTAAACACGAGATTCTGTAGATGCCGGAAATCCAGACCAACACCCCCAAAATGCTGGAGGAATATTAAGTTGGATAGCAAAGATTATTGTGAAATATTGCCTTCAAAGTTTAAAGGTCAAAGTAAGTATTTTATCAGGGTATGTACATATCCCTAGATACTACACTGCAATTCATTTTCTTGCAGGTATTTGCAGTAGGACAAAGAAACACAATAGAATCAATGAAAATCTACACACAGACACTGGTTGACAAACAATCAATATGCAAAAGAAGAAAAACAGTGCAAATACAAAAATAAACTAATAACAATAATCATAACACGAGATTCTGCAGATGCTGGAAATCCAAACCAACGCCCACAAAATGCTGGTGGAACTCAGCAGGTCAGGTAACATTCATGGAGGGAATAAACAGTCATGCTTCAACAGGGCAAGTCTATGTTGTAGACATGGACTTTTCATGTGAAATTCCTTGGCAACTTGTGAAACTGGAAGAGGACTGAGTGGATTATTGTGAGCTACTGAATCCTTTTGCCTGACGTGCTACCAATGAAACAGCAGATGGAAGCTGATAAAATGTTGATGCATAGGCATCCCAGGTTAATATCTGTGTCAACATTAATAAGGCTGTCAAAGTCCAAAGTGAACAACCAACAACAAATGTGTTTACTTCAATCTTAACCATCTGTTATTTATAATAAAATATACAAAGATTTCCTTCCCTCTCCACTTCACTAAATAATTGAAGTGATGATGATAATTACAAACAAAAACAACTGGGAGGAAAGTGGACACGAACAGGTGCAAAACAGCTGCAAGTGCAAGTTTTCTTAACTAGTTCTCATGATGAAAAGAATGCAGCTAAAATAAGTAAACTATAAGCTTAACTGTGGTTTAGACCTCTAATTAGATGGGGTGATTTAAGAATGAAATTCTTTATTGCAACCAGTTATCATGATCTGGAATTCTCAGTAAGAAAGGGTGATGCCAGCAGATTCTACCACTGACGAAAGATTCTGACCTGAAAGGTTGACTGTTTACTCTTCTCCATTGATGCTGCCTGGCCTGCTGAGCTCCCCCACCATTGTGTGTGTGTGTGTGTATGTTGCTCTGGATTTTCAGGATCTGTGGAATCTCTTGTTTAGAATTTGCTACAACACAGATTCCTCTCGCACAATCTTAACATGCATTTGATTTCAACTGTTAAATGTTCAGCTTGTTAATCAGCGATAGGTCCTTAGCCTCGGTTGCTTAGAGTCTCTCTCAGAATAACATAGTTACATTGAACATAGAAATCTACAGTACATTACAGGCCCTTCAGCCCACAATGTTGTACCGATGACGTAGCCCACTCTAGAAACTGCCTAGAATTTCCCTACCACATAGCCCTCTATTTTTCTAAGCTCCACGTACCTATCTAAGAATCTCTTAAAAGACCCTATTGTATCCGGCTCTGCCACTGTTGCTGGCAATGCATTCCATGCACCCACCACTCTCTGTGTGAAAAACTTACGTCTGACATCCCCCTTGTACCTACTTCCAAGCACTTAACCCTATGTCCCCTCGTGTTAGCCATTTAGCCTGGGAATTTTATCTGGCTTCCATTTCTACTTCAAATATTTAGACCAACTAAAACATTTTTAAATCCAGAAGCTCTTGTCTGGAATGAACACCTTGCATAGACTCTGTCTATAATTATTGTCCTCTTGATAAAGCAGCCTAAATAGCCAAAGATCACCCCAACAATATCATTCTCGCTTCATCCCTATCCCATCATGCAGAAAATATACCAGCCTGAAAGCACATACAACCAGGCTCAAGGACAGCTTCTATTCCGCTGTTATAAGACTATTGAACTTCTAACAATAAGATGAACATTTGACTTCACCATCTAACATGTTATGGCCTTGCACCTTATTGTCCGTTTGCACCGCATTTTCTCTGTAACTATAACACTTTATTCTGCATTCAGTTGTTGTATTGCCTTCTACTCCCTCAGTGCACTGTTGTAATGAATTGATCTGAATGAATGGTATGCAAAACAAACTTTTTTTCTCTCTCTGTACCTCAGTATATATTACAATTAAAAAAAGCCCTGGGCCATCTCCCACTGAAAGTCTTCTGTGCTCCTTGTCATCTTTAAACTCCACAATTCCTTTGCTCCAACACTCCGGTCATGATAAACACAAGGTCACCAAACCTCACAGTCTTGTCCTTCACCAAAGTACCCCCGATAACACCTAACTGATGGTAGGACCATATCCCTTCAAAGACTCAGATTTATTGCAAAATTCCTGCAAATATTAAGTTGGATGGCAAAAATCATTGTGGAATATTGCCTTCAAATGATTTCAAAGTTCAAAGGTCAAACTAAATGTATTACAGTAGACTATAGGGGCAGGAGTAGGCCATTCGGCCCTTCGAGCCAGCACCACCATTCACTGTGATCATGGCTGATCGTCCACAATCAGTATCCAGTTCCTGCCTTATCCCCATAACCTTTGATTCCGCTATCTTTAAGAGCTCTATCCGTCTCTTTCTTGAAAGCATCCAGAGACTTGGCCTCCACTGCCTTCTGGGGCAGAGCATTCCATATATCCACCACTCTCTGGGTGAAAAAGTTTTTCCTCAACTCCATTCTAAATGGCCTACCCCTTATTCTTAAACTGCGGCCTCGGGTTCTGGACTCACCCATCAGCAGGAACATGCTTCCTGCCTCCAGTGTGTCCAATCCCTTAATAATCTTGTATGTTTCAATCAGATCCCCTCTCATCCAGAGATTCACAGTAGAACAAAGAAACACAGTAGAATCAATGAAAATTTACACACTAACACTGACTGACAAACAACCAATATGCAAAAGAACAAAAACAGTGCAAATGCAAAAAAACTAATAACAATAATCATAAGTTAATAATAAATAACTAATATTGAGAACATGAGTTGTAGAATCCATGAAGGTGAGTCTAATTCAATGTCAGTTCAATGTTGAGGTGCTTAGAGCCATCCATGGTTTTTCAGGAGCCGAATAGTTGAAAGGTAGTATCTGTTCCTGAACCTGGAGGTATGGGGCCTAAGGCTGCTGTACCTCCTTCCTGATGGTAGCAGCAAGAAGAGAGCATGGCCTGGATGGCAGGGGTCCTTGATGATGGTTGCTGCTTTCTTTGTAGCTGTGCTAACTAATAGGGAGGGCTTTTCTTGTGTTGGTGCCCACCATTTTGGGTTGGCTCTTCCATTCTTGGTCTTTGGTGTTTCCATACCAGGCCATGATGCAACCAGTCAGGATAGTCTCCACTGTGCACCTATAGAAGTTCAACTAAATTTCAGATGCCATGCTGTACATGCTCACACTTCTAAGAATATAGAGGAGCTGCCGTGCATTCTCTGAAATGGCATTTGCACGCTGGTTCTAGGAAAGATCCACTGATACGGTAACACCTGGGAATTTTATATTATTGAGCCTCCGCATCTCCAATCCCCTAATGAGCACGAGCAAATGGACTTCTGATTTCTTCTTCCTGCAGTCAATAATCAGCTGTTTGGTTTTGGTGACATTGAGTGAAGGGTTGTTGTTGTGGCACCACTCAACCAGATTTTCAATCTCCTCCAATATGAAGATTCATCACCACCTTTGCTTCAGCCAACAATTGTGGTATCATCAGCCAACTTAAATATTGCGCTGGGGCTATCCTTAGCCTCGCAGCCATAAGTATAAAGTGAGTGTAGCAGGTGGCTAAACACACAGTCCTGTAGAACACCTGCACTGATGGTGATTGTGAGGGAGGTGTTGCAGCCTTCTGTACTGACTAAGATCTGCAAGTGAGGAAAATGAGGTTTTGTAAGGTCCACACCAGATGCAGATTTCTGCTAGAGAATGACAGTGGCAACAGAAGAAGATAAGAAGCAGGATACACCAAATCTGTTCTGCTGTCCAGTGTCACAAATAACCCTGGAGCTCAATTTTTTTGCCCAATCCTCAGCTTGATTTCTATATAAATCAGAAATTCATTGAACTCAGCCTTTTGTAAACAGAATGAGTTAGGAGATACAAGCATATGAATTAGAAATAGGCTACTTGTTTCCACAAGCCTCTTTCAGCCATCAATCAGATTATGGGCAATCTGTTGATAGTCCCAGTTCCGCAGTTCTATCTGCCCATGGTAAGCTTTCATAGTTTGCTTAACTCGCTGCTGCTTGTACAAAGTTTGTATGCTCTCCCTGTGGGTTTCCTCCAGATGCTCCGGTTTCCTCCCACACTCTAAAGACATACCAGTTGGTAGATCAGTTGGTCATTGTAAATTATCCCATGATTAATCTAGGATTCAATTGGGCGTTTCTTGGCAGTGTAGCTCGAAGGGCCAGAAGGGCCTATTCCACACGGTATCTCAATAAAATTAAAAAATACATAACACCAATCTAATAGTCAAAGTGTCTGTTTCCACTACTCTTTGAGGAAGAGTTCCAAAGACTCTCAGTCCCATAAGAGAAAAGAACATTGCCTCAGTTCTTTCTGAAGATTCATTCACTGCCACCTCCTTGAAGAAATTTCTGTTCCTTTCTACCTTGAGTTTCTCTTATCATCTTCCTAGTCACTCCGCTTAGAATATTCAATGCCTTCTAGAATTAGGAATCACTGTTTCGAAAAAGAATAATAAGTGGTCATACATTTCAAACAGAGAAGAAACAATGTTCTATTAGGGGATTGTTTTTTTTTGTAAATAGCTCCTCAGTCAGTTTGATGACATTTGTGATGATAAGTGGAGTCAACAATGAATCTTGGTGGACACCCTTCATTGAAGTTCACCCAGCATAAAAATCTGGAGCTATTTTAATGAGCCCTAACTATAATTTAAAATTTAACCCTGACCACAAATAGTTCTCCTGTATCAGCATGGCCGGTCGAAGTAAGGGATATCTAGATATCTTCACAGCTCCTTGGCTTGTTGAACATTTGGTACACTTTCTTTTCACATCTTAAATTCCTTAAGGATTTGTATTTACCTACTCGTGTCTCCGATTTTTTTTTAACCATTTTGAAGTTGAATGGGGAATTTTTTGCTACCTTGATCGATGTTTATCCCTCAATCCACATACTTAGTCATTGTAACATTGTTGTTTGTGGAAGCTTGCTATGTATGAACTAACTTCCACAATTTCTACATTACAAGGGTAACTACAATTATAAACTAATTCAATTGCTGTAAAGCATTTTGTGATGAGTTGAAAATATTGCAATCAGTAAAACAGTTCCTCAGAAATCTTATCCTTGAACTTACAGCCCTTAAAAGTCATCTCCCCGCCCCCCACCCATCATCTTCTCTTTCCCATCCAAATCCTGTAACTACTTATCATTGATTTCCATGTTAATCTTAATCTAGTTTGGTTTTCTACCTTGTCACAGTACCAACTAGACTTTAAAAATCAGGTTTTATTTATTTATAAGCACCTTCCAGACCTTCGAGCCATGCCGCCCAGCAATCCCTCAATTTAATCCTAGGTAAACATGGGCAAGTTACAACGTCCAATTAACCTACCAACTGGTATGTCTTTGGTTTGTGGAAGGAAACCCATGTGGTCATGGGGAGAATGTACAACTCCTTACAGGCAATGGCAGAAATTCAACCTGTGCCACACATGACACTGCTTAACATGATATTACAGGGAAGATACCAGCATGGATAAAGCAGTGGCTGATTGGCAGGAGGCAAAGAGTGGGAATAAAGGGAGCCTTTTCTGGTTGGCTGCCGGTGACTAGTGATGTTCCACAGGGGCCTGTGTTGGGACTGCTTCTTTTTATGGTATATGCGAATGACTTGGATGATGGAATTGATGACTTTGTTGCTAAGTTTGTGGATGATACGAGGATAGGTGGAGGTGCAGGTAGTTCGGAGGAAGTAAAGAGGCTACAGAAGGATTTAGACAGATTAGGAGAATGGGCAAACAACTGGCAGATGGAATACAGTGTTGGGAAGTGTATGTTCATGCACATTGGTAGAGCAAATAAAAGTGCAGACTATTTTCTCAATTGAGTGAAAATTCAAAAATTTGAGGCACAAGTGGACTTGGGAGTCCTTGTGCAGGATTCCCTAAAGGTTAAGTTGCAGGTTGAGTCAGTTGTGAGGAAGGCAAATGTGATGTTAGCATTCCTTTCAAGAGGACTAGAATATAAAAGCAAAGATGTCATTTTGAAGCTTTATAAAGCACTGGTGAGGCCCTCACTTGGAGTATTGTGAGCAGTTTTGGGCTCCTTATCTTAGAAAGAATGTGCTGACATTGAATTCCGGGACTGAAAGGTTTGTCACATGAAAAACATTTAATGGCTCTGGGCCTGTACTCACTGGGATTCAGAAGAATGAGGGGCAACATAATTGAAACGTATCAGCTATTGAAAGGCCTCAGTAGAGTGGATGTGGAGAGGATACTTCCAATGGTGGGAGAGTCTAAGACCAGAGGCCACAACCTCAGAATAGAGGGGTATCCTTTTAGAATTGAGGTGAGGAGGAATTTCTTTAGTCAGGGAGTGCTGAATCTGTGGAATTTGTTACCACAGGCAGCTGTGGAAGTCAAGACTTTAGGTGTAAAGACAGATGCAGAAGCTGATTGATTCTTGATTTTTCAGGGCATGAAGGAATATGGGGAGAAAACAGAAGGTTAGGGCTGAGAGGGAAAATGGATCAGCATTGATGAAACGGTGGAGCAGACTTGATAGGCAAAATGGCTTAATTCTGCTCTTACATCTTATGGTTTTATGGCCTTTTAGTAACTAGGTTTGGCGGGAACCTGTTATAGTAATTAACAAATCCTAAAAAGGATCGCAACTGTGACATGTCCTCTGGCCTTGGGGCATTCACCACTGCTTGATGTTTCTCAGCACACTTGTGTGATTATTGTCCATCAAACATGTGACCACAGTAAGTGATGTTTGTTTTAAAGAATTCAGACTAGTGGTGTGCCTATTCTGGCAATAAAGTCCTTTGTGAGTCTGTATGGTGAAAAACACTTTGGATTGTTCTTACATCCCCATCTGTTGGTAGTCCTTAGCGAAGTCCACTTTGCTGAAGTGTTTTTCTCCAGAAAGGTTTGCAAAGATATCATCTATCCTGGGCAGGGGATATTGATCTATTCTCAGTACTGGGTTGATGGTAACTTTAAAATCACAATTCCTGAAAGGCCCATTGTTCTTGGCTACGGAGACTACTGGTGTTGCCCATGCACTCCACACAACGTTGGAAAGAATACCTTCAACCTCCATGCAATCCAGCTCACAGGATACTTTATCACAGATGGTATGTGAAAACAAATGGGGTTTGTAAAACTTGGGTATGGCACTGTTATTTAATACTATATTACTATTGATAAGTTTGAAATTTCCAGTGCCATCCTTGAACATTTCAGTTCAGCCATGTAAGCCTTTGAATCTACTTGTGAAACCTAAAGCATTCTGCAATCAACAATGGTTTGGTTCAAAATGTTCCTGAATTATGTTCACGATATCAACAAAGCTCATTTTTGCTGGTTTGCTTGGAGAAGGTAAACATCTAAGTAAACTGGGTGCTTTTTCACCTGTTGCATTTACTAACACTGGCATTCACTTTTCATCAGCTATTTCATTTGCTTCAAAACTCTGCTCATTTAATATTTCAGTGCACGTCATTCAGTTACCTGTTGTGTAATCAAACATGTCAATCTTTCCAATGTTCCAGTCAATTCTGCTTTTTTTAAAAAACTATTATCATCCAATACTCACTCTTTATGAACCTGTGGCCATACTTCTTGCATGTTAATTTTGTCCAATTTCTGCCTTTGTTTTAAACTTGAAGTTTTCTGTCCCCTTCTGAAGAAAAAAAATGGGCTGCACTTCAACAGGTAGATAGTTGTCTCAGGTTTGTCCTAAAACTTCCTCATTGCCATTGTTCTGTTTTGTAACTCCAGAAATTAATCAAAAGAAAAACACAGAAGCCCGCAAACAAATGTCTCCATATTTTCCTTTTCTTTAGTGATGCACTCACGTATGACGTGGTGATGTAATGACTTATGCCATTCATGTACTTCTGACATATAACCCATAAAGAATTACAAAAACAAAGAAAGCTTACTCAAACAATATATTTACAATGTTACTCAAATATCGCTGAAATATCAAATACACAAGAGGTATCAAAGTGCAGCAGGAAAATAAGGAGAGGGAAATTGAGACTTGGCATTGCTATGCTGGGAAGGGTATTATTGAAATGGGATAGGTGGCTTCAGAATCAAAATCAGAATTAGGTTTATTATCATTGATGTATGTTGTGAAATGTGTATTATGGCAGGAGTACAGTGCAAGACATCAAAAATTACAAGTTATAATAAAAATATGTAAAAAATAAATAAATAGTGCAAAAAGAGAAGAAAAGCTAAGGAAGTGCTCATGGGTTAATGGTCTCTTCAGAAATCTGATGGAGAAGGGGAAGAAGAGGGGCTTAATGGTGGGGGAGGCTGGTGCAGGTTGAGTTTACCACCCTTTGCAGTTTTTCTTCTGTTCATTGATTAATCGCTCAAGAGGTACTTCATAATGGCATAAATGCAACTAAAATGGATGCATCAGCAAGGGAAATGAGGCTGAGTACAGGGCTATGGTAGCAAACTTTGTCACATGGTGTGAGCAGAATTATCTGCAGCTTAATGTGAAAAAGACTAAGGAGCTGGTGGTAGACCAGAGGAGAGCTAAGGTACCAGTGACCCCTGTTTCCATCCAGGGGGTCAGTGTGGACATGGTGGAGGATTACAAATACCTGGGGATGCGAATTGACAATAAACTGGACTGGTCAAAGAACATTGAGGCTGTCTACAAGAAGGTTCAGAGCCGTCTTTATTTCCTGAGGAGACTGAAGTCCTTAAACATCTACCGGATGATGCTGAGGATGTTCTACGAGTCTGAGGTGGCCAGTGCTATCATGTTTGTTGTTGTATGCTGGGGCAGCAGGCTGAAGGTGGCAGACACCAACAGAATCAACAAACTCATTCGTAAGGCCAGTGATGTTGTGGGGATGGAACTGGACTCTCTGACGGTGGTGTCTGAAAAGAGGATGCTGTCTAAGTTGCATGCCATCTTGGTCAATGTCTCCCATCCACTGCATAATGTACTGGGTGGGCACAGGAGTACATTCAGCCAGAGACTCATTCCACCGAAATGCAGCACTGAGCGTCATCGGAAGTCATTCTTGCCTGTGGCCATCAAACTTTACAACTCCTCCCTTGGAGGGTCAGACATCCTGAGCCAATAGGCTGGTCCTGGACTTACTTCATAATTTACATATTACTATTTAACTATTATGGTTCTATTACTATTTATTATTTATGGAGCAACTGTAACAAAAACCAATTTCCCCCGGGATCAATAAAGTATGACTATGACTATGACTATGAATATGACTAAAATCAGAACTTTTCTGAAATTCCTAGTTTCTATAGAAGAGATGCGGCGTCTATGGAAGAGATGCAAAAGTGAACAGATTCGTTAGTTAATTACAGGTTCTGAGGTAAAATCGTTGACTTGAAACATTCTCTTCCACACACTTGAGATGCAACCTGACCCATTGAGATTTGCCAACACTTTTTGTACCAGATTTCCAGCACCTGCAGTTTTTTTCTCTTCTCAATTGCATAGTTGCAAGCTCCTGTTACAGAGTGTGATACTTCTTCACCTCTGCAAATAGATACTTGAAGATAGTGAACTCAATCTCGCAAAATTATTGAATGTCCTTCACAAGTTAGTTGCAGCACATCTTCCTTTTGAGAATCACATCTGATTTAGAGAACCTCTGCTCATCAACTGTATTGCGATTGGGAATTGCTCTCTTCTCGCTGCCGCCGGGAAGAAAGTACTCGAGCCTCAGGACTCAGATCACCATGTTCAGGAACAGTTATTACCCTTCAACCATTAGGCTCTTGAACCAAAGGGGATATCTTCATTCAACTTCATTTGCCCTATTACCGAATCACTCCCACAACCTATGAACTTACTTTCAAGGACTCCTCATCTCATGTCGCGATATCTATTTATCTATCTATGATTATTTCTTCTTTATTTAGTATTTGTACAGTTTGTTGTCTTTTGAACACTGGTTGTATCTTCAGTTGGTGAGGCCTTTCATTCATTCTGTAATGGTTATTGGATTTATTGAGTATGCCTGCAAGAAAAGGAAGCTCAGGGTTGTATAAAGTGACATATATGTACTTTGATAATAAATTTACTTTGACATTATTGAACTTTGAATACCTCACAACCCTGTATTATTTGGGAGATGAATTACTATAATATCTGCCAAACCACCAATCCGTCATTTTTCAAATGAAATAGATCAAGTTATAAGTTAGTATATGTCAGCTGATGTTCCAGATAAATGGCTTGATGAAAAGGGCACTGAAGATCAAAGGAACAAGATAGATAAGAGACCATTTTCAGTGAAGCAATCAATGTATTTTGTATTGCCATATCCTTCAATCTTGATGGGCCTCTGTGGCTCAATAGTTATTCCTCTTTTCCAGGGCTATACTTAAAAAGCTCTTTTTTTTTTATATAAAGTCTCTTTAAATTTCTTTTCAGTTTGAATAAACCACCAGAACTATCTCTTGAATAGTAATCATCTCCATCTCTTTTTTCCTTTCGGTGAGAATAAACTTTCATTTTTGGTCACAGAAGCAACCTCTGGAAAGCTTATTGTGTGAAGCAAACTTGTTTGTACATTGTGCTCCTTTTGAAGTAAATTTCAGTTTCCAATCAGAGTGTGTTTGAATTTCACTAATATTTAAATAATGCTTGCTTTTTTCTTTCACAAATTTCTTTTGCTGCTCAATCTATTATTATGTATCATGTTTTCCTTTGAATTGTGTGATAGTTTGGTTTATTTGGAAATGTGTTAGTTGCTGTAATAGTAATCTGCGTTCTTTTATATTAGATCATGAGAATACTCAGTCCTTGTTTATTGTCATTTAGAAATGCATACATGCATTAAGAAATGATACAATGTTCCTCCAGAGTGATATCACAGAAAAACAGGACAAACCAAAGACTAACACTGACAGAACCACATAATTATAACATATAGTTACAGCAGTGCAAAGCAATACCATAATTTGATAAAGAACAGACCATGGGCACAGTAAAAAAAAGTCTCAAAGTCCCGAGTCGATCAACTCCCGTGTCCCCAATAGCAGGTGGCAAAAGGGAGAAACTCCCTGCCATAAACCTCCAGGCACCGACAACTGCCGATGCATTGGAAGCACCCAACCACAGCCGACACTGAATCTGTCCATCCGACAACTTCGAGCCTCCAACCAGCCCTTCGATACACCCTCCCGAGCGCCTTCGACCTTGCCCCGGCCGCCGAAACAAGCAAAGCCCAGGATCTGGGGCCTTCTGCTCTGGAGATTCCGGACCACACAGTAACAGCGGCAGCGAAGCAGGCATTTCAGAAGTTTCTCCTGATGTTCCTTCGTACTCTCACGTCTGTCTCCATCAAATCAGAATTGTGCATGGTACCCCACTTGACAGATTACAGATATCATTCACCGGAGAGGCCGCGTGCACTGCGTCGCGCCGCCATCTTCTCCTCCTCCTAATATCCTAATACTTTCTTAACACTTGCCATTTGCAGCTTCTTACCTTTATATATTTTTTGATTTCAGCCATGGCATTGTAAATTGTAAGGTGTGGTCCCCGTCATGAATTAGGAAATGTGACCATCTGCTTGTGTATAGCAGCGTCCACACACAGTCATGAGTTAATGAACTGGAAATGGCCCAGAAAACTGTCTGTGCCTGGAAGGGTGTACAATGAATGTTTGAGAATTTGCCATTGAAAAATTCTATTGCATTGCATACATGACTTTGAGCTTTGCATCAGATCGACAGTAATGTTGAATGCCACTTTCTCACCAATAGGTTTCAGGCAAATCTGTCAGTTTCAGACATAGTCATAGTCATACTTTATTGATCCTGGAGGAAATTGTTTTTTGTTACAGTTGCATCATAAATAATAAATAGTAATAGAACCATGAATAGTTAAATAGTAATATGTAATTTATGCCAGTAAATTATGAAATAAGTCCAGAACCAGCCTATTGGCTCAGAGTGTCTGACCCTCCAAGGGAAAAGTTGTAAAGTTTGATGGCCACAGGCAGGAATGACTTCCTATGACGCTCAGTGCTGCATCTCGGTGGAATGAGTCTCTGGCTGAATGTACTCCTGTGCCCACCCAGTACATTATGTAGTGGATGGGAAACATTGACCAAGATGGCATGCAACTTAGACAGCATCCTCTTTTCAGACACCACCGTCAGAGAGTCCAGTTCCATCCCCACAACATCACTGGCCTTACGAATGAGTTTGTTGATTCTGTTGGTGTCTGCTACCCTCAGCCTGCTGCCCCAGCACACAACAGCAAACATGATAGCACTGGCCACCACAGACGCGTAGAACATCCTCAGCATCGTCTGGCAGGTGTTAAAGGACCTCAGTCTCCTCAGGAAATAGAGACGGCTCTGACCCTTCTTGTAGACAGCCTCAGTGTTCTTTGACTAGTCCAGTTTATTGTCAATTCGCATCCCCAGGTATTTGTAATCCTCCACCATGTCCACACTGACCCCCTGGATGGAAACAGGGGTCACCGGTACCTTAGCTCTCCTGTGGTCTACCACCAGCTCCTTAGTCTTTTTCACATTAAGCTGCAGATAATTCTGCTCACACCATGTGACAATGTTTCCTACCGTAGCCCTGTACTTGGCCTCATCTCCCTTGCTGATGCATCCAACTATGGCAGAGTCATCCGAAGACTTCTGAAGATGACAAGGCTCTGTGCAGTAGTTGAAGTCTGAGGTGTAAATGGTGAAGAGAAAGGGATACAAGACAGTCCCCTGTGGAGCCCCAGTGCTACTGATCGCTCTGTCGGACACACAGTGTTGCAAGCACACGTACTGTGGTCTGCCACTCAGGTAATCAGGAATCCATAATACCAGGGAAGCATCTACCTGCATCGCTGTCAGCTTCTCCCCCAGCAGAGCAGGGCGGATGGTATTGAACGCACTGGAGAAGTCAAAAAACATGACCATTACAGTGCTCGCTGGCCTGTCCAGGTGATCGTAGACATGGTTCAGCAGGTAGACGATGGCATCCTCAACTCCTAGTCGGGGCTGGTAGGCGAACTGGAGGGGATCTAAGTGCGGCCTGACCATAGGCCGGAGCAGCTCCAGAACAAGTCTCTCCAGGGTCTTCATGATGTGGGAGGTCAATGCCACTGGTCTGTAGTCTTTGAGGCCGCTGGGGCGCGGCGTCTTCGGCACAGGGACGAGGCAGGATGTCTTCCACAGTACAGGAACCCTCCGGAGCCTCAGGCTCAGGTTGAAGACATGGCGAAGTACTCCACATAGCTGAGGGGCACAGGCTTTGAGCACCCTGGTACTGACACCATCCGGTCCTGCAGCCTTGCTTGGGTTGAGACGTTTCAGCTGTCTTCTCACCTGTTCAGCTGTGAAGCCCACCGTGGTGGTTTCATGTGGGGAAGGGGTATAGTCATGAGAGCAGGGTGGGGGACTGTGAGGAGGGGTAGGAAGGGAGAGTGGAATATGTGTTGGTTGGGGACCGACAACAGATGGCTCATGTGTGGGATGGGCAGGGTCCACAATGTCAAATCTGTTCATGTCAATGTCAAATCTTCATAGCATTGGGTTAAAATACGAGCCAAAGAGCTAACTTCCAGAGGCAAGGGTAGAGTGACTGCCCTTGAATTCAAGGTAGCAGTTAGCTCCGCCACTTTAAGGAGCATTGATAAGACACGAATCTATCAACGTCAAGGAAAGAGTTTGAGTTACACTATACTTCAAAGTCAAAGTGAATTTATTATCGAAGTATGCATATGTCACCATATACAACCCAGAGATTCACTTTCTTGTAGGCATTCACAGTAGAACAAAGAAATACAGTACAATAGAATCAGGGACATACTACAAACAACTAATGTGCAAAAGAAGACAATCTGTGCAAATAAAAATAAATGAATGGATAAGTAAATAAATAATACTTAGAGCATGAGTTGTGAAGTCCTTGAAAGTAAATCCTCAGATTATGGAATCAGTTCAGAGTTGAGATGAGTAAAGTGAAATTATCCACGCTGGTTTAGGGTAATATTGTGCAATTGTCAGTGAAGATTCTCACTTCTGACCTCATAATGAAAAACAGGCCCCTGAAGAAAGAGCAGAAGGTATTTAGGCCTAAGACACAGTGCTGCGTATCTCCTATGGTGATTCCGAAGCCTGGTAAGATTAATCTCCAACAGCAAGCAAACATGTTGCTGCCATGTACTGTGGTACGGTAGAAAAACTACAAAAAATAGGGAAGTGAACTAGAACTCAAATGGGCAAAATATGACTCATAGTATCTAGATAATAGTATACACACCCCCATATCTTGCTATGCTTTGTTGGTGATATTATCATTGGGCAGCAATGTAAACATAATGAGTGGAAGCAGTGATTTAGAAAGACAAATTCTTGCTGCAACTCTGGTACATGAATTTTACTGCAAGCAAATACATGATTCAAGATTGTTTATTGCTATTCTTCAATACACTAGTGTAAAGGAGAACAAAATGATTGTTTCTCCTAATTTGATGCAGCATAAAAAGCCAGAACGAGCTAAAAATACAATTAAAAACCCAAAACACAATATAAATATAAAAGCAATCATATAAAAGACAATGCACAAATAACTGTTAAGTACATAGTCTGATTGCAATATGTAAAGTGACACTGGATGATGTATATGTAGTGGTGGTAGGGTGGTGTGGTGTGTTAATGGTGGAGGTGTTGATCTGCCTGGCGGCTTGGGAGAAGTTATTGTTTTTGAGTCCGGAGGTCCTGGTGTGTAAGCTGTGTCGCATCTTCCCTGATGGGAGTTGGACAAGAAGTCCATCAGCAAGTCATCTGCTGTGGACCTAAAGAGGAACGAACATAATGTGAAAATTTAGAAGCCATGGATATCCAAGAGACTTAATGGTCTGGATACAAAGAGATTTACAATGTCCTCAGCAGAGAGAGAAGGGACAGTGGAACTCCTCTGTCCTTTACCAGCTTCATTCTTTAGTTATATCCAGCATACATTCATTACCAGGTATAAAGAATGACAATCTTTACTAAGGTAAAAATGGTTTGAGAAGTGCTCTATCTATACAAAGCCCTGATGTGAGTATTTATGGGGATTGCATCTTAGAAAAAAGTTCAGCAGATACTGTATATAACAGAGTTCCAAGGATTAGAATATATCGACAGAATATGCAAATTACAAGTTTGTAGGGATATGATTGAGTGTTCAAGATATTAAGAAGAATTAATAGATTTAGGATGAGCTTTTACCACTGATTAATGAGTTTAGTAATAGTGAGTGGTTAAAAATGGAGCTGGACTATTCAGGAATGAAGCTGAGTAATGCTTCTTCATGCAGAGCAGCAACTGGTAGGTCAGTCCTGGATCAATTTTTCTTAATTAAAAGGTATCAAAGGATAAAAATCAAGATTTTATAAAAATAAAGTTGTTAAATTAAGCTAATATGAATTGTATGCATTCTCTGCAGGTGCATATTAAAGATAATTTTATGCTACTCCTGTATTAACATTAAAAAATAACAGGACTTGCCCACAATGTTGCCAGCAGAACCTTTGTTCCAAAAGCTACATGAGCTGGTTGTTGCTTTATTAGTGGTATGACATAATCCCAACTATGCTTTTTGATCAGCTTTCTTGGTATTGATTATCAAAAGCATTTCTTTGCTTGTCTGTGAAAAGACTTTAATTTGGTATTTCTTTTCAATTCAGAGATTCAGGGCTAAACCCATTGTGATTCACTGGGGTAGTCAAACAGCCAGTGATTGAGCTGGATGGGCTCCAGTGGGTCAGAATGCTTTGACTCTGTTTTTCAGCAGGGATTACATGCTGTTCTTCGTCAAGCAATAAAATCTGTTTTTATTTTACACATTACAAAAGAAGAAAAAGAAGAATAAAACAATTTTTCCTCAGAACTCCTCCCTGCAACTCCAAAAACATCTCACTTATCACTTTAAACTTCACCCCTTAGAGTTCAACACTTCTGCCTAGGAAAAGTTTTTTTTCACTTCATATCCTAACTGTGTTATAGTGCTATATGACCCTATATTGGCATGTTATAATTTTGTATACTACTATCAGTATCTTCCAGTCAGTCTCCTCATATAGATATATATAACGTAGATACTGGAATTAGAAACACATGCTATAATATTATTCAGATGGGGAGTATGCAGGAAAATTGTTAGGGACAAAGAGGCCCAAAAATGCATATAATATAGAGGTTTTCCCACATAACATTGCCCCCATTCTCTAGTCAGCAGCTAACATGAATATAATGAGAAAGATAAAGAGAATACTGACAAGATTTATACGATGGCCTCGAGAGGACTAAGAACGGTGACAAACTCTTTAGGTCAAAGAGCTGAACAGCTCAGCACTGATCACAATAGGTCCAAGGAGACTGAGATCAAAAACTGGCCCTTCAGTTTAAAGAGAAGTTTAATTGCTTCAGGTCATCTTATGGTGCTGCCAGTGGGATGTGCCTTTAATATTGATGTGTCATGACTAAGCTATGCACTGTCTGACAAAGAGTGCTGAGTTAGCTGAATTCTTCTCCATTTGCCTCCTTTGTGCTATTACTTGACTCCAGGTATTGGGACTGCAGCCATTAAATGTAAAACAGCCAAGTAGAAGGAAATGTTTGGATCCCCATCACCTAGGTCATGCCTTGTTCTCAGTGCTACCATCAGGAAGGAGGTACAGAAGCCTGAAGGTACACATTCTGTGATTCAGGGACAGCTTCTTCCCCTCTGCCATCTGATTTCTGAATGGATATTGAACCCACGAACACTACCTCCCTACTTTTTATTTTCTATTTTTCAGTTCTTTCTCTATTATTATGTATTGCATTGCATTGCTGCTGCAAACTGAACATATTTCACAACCTATTCCAATGATATTGAACCTGAATCTGATTCTTATGCTTGATGATCAAACATCAGTTAGCAACTGTGAATGGATTTTATACATATATCTTAGAGCTGATAGATGTGTCCAATCCGCATGGATGTGATTAGTCTGTATCCATGCAGTTAGGTAGTGACTCCATGGACACATGTACACATCTTCCAGATATTTCAGTATGTTTGGAATATTACTGTTTTTATTGAGGGAAGGTACTGTAGTCCATGCTTCCTCTATTCTATAATTGTCTCAATTTTCCAAAATTGACATATTTTGCTCTATGCTTGACCATCGATGAGACCCACCCCACTTCCAGCTCACTGGGCGAGAAAATGTTGTGAATAAATATTCTGAGATAAAATCTAGAGATCACATCTTTACTAACATAACTGACCTGCGTTTTGCAATGACTTACTCTGTCAAGTATGGATCTAAGTTGGTTGAAGCATATTTTTTCAGTTGGACATGTTTTCAAAAGCAGTTAATAATTTGGGGACTTTACAAACTTATGGATTCATAATGAATAAAGAACTTACTGGAAATTTCCTTAAGTGGCAGGGACGACTTGGAACTGAATGACAAAGGGGAGTTTGAAACTGATGACATTGGTGTATTTAAGGAGAATGCCAGTGCAAATGGCACAGCTAGTAGGGCGAACGGCTCACACTCCAGCAACCTGAGTTCAGTCCAGATACTGGGTGCTGTCTGCATGGAGTTTTCACGTTCGCCTGCTGCCTGTGTTGGTCTCCGCCAGGTACTCTAATTTCCTCCCACGTTCAAAGATACGTGAGTTAGTAGTTTAATTAACCAATGAAAATTGCCCCTCGTGTGTAGGTGAGTGATGGGAATGGTGGGCGTTGGAGGGTGTGGAGAAATAAATGGGGTTAATGCAGGGTTAATTTAGATAAGTACTTGGTGTGGGTGTAGACTTAGTGGACTTGTTTCCATGTTCTGTGACTCTGCGACATGGAAGGGAAAAGGGCAGAGTGTGGAAAGGGTTGGTGACAATTGGACAAATAGACTCCATATATGCTAGGACTTGGAATCAGAGAGAAATGGACAATTGGATCTGGAGGTACTGGAATATGGACTCATTGGTATGTAACGCTCACTGTGATTCAGAGCCAGTGGAAGGTTGATAGCATTAAATAATGTTGCATTTGTACATAAAGAACTAGAAAGTAAACCGAATCATCGCTTCACTAAAAATATGGAGGACGCCATACTGAAAATGATGCAGGTATTGCATCAAAGAATTGCAGTTTGTGATTTTAATGTGATTAATTGATGTACAGTAAAGTCAGAAAAAGGGCAAAGGAAAATGGTGAGTGGGTGGAGCAGACTGGGCGAAGAGGATGAACCTATGTAGAAATTATATGGTCATTTCCTTAAAATCAAAGTACCGTTGTACCTACTGAAAGTTTGTAATAGACCAGGAAATGCTGAAAACAAAAACGTTAGACACAGTCTGTGGATAGTGAAACACAGGTAATGTTTCAACTCCATGATCTGTCATCATTGCAACCTTGCAAAGAGTTAAATCTATTTATAGATATACTGTAATTTACGCGAATAGATACCGACTTCTACTTCACATAAGTGGGATAACATTTAACTCAACGTGTCCAGTGGCAAGCTAAGTGAATGAATCAGCAGATGATGAACCAGGTGAGGTGCAAAACAAGTGCATAAGATCAAAATTTGTGTGCTTTAATTATGCTTTCACGTTGTGACCATCCCAAAATAACCAAAAGCTGATGGCATTGCAAGCTTAATTTTCAGATGATTCAAACCAAGTAATTTGTACTGAGCCTGCCACTGTATTCCTATATTGATTAGCTAGAGCTGTCACTATTTTTAAAACAAGAGCATGAAGAGGTACAAGTCCATAAAGACTCCTATCAATTTAGTGCTGTGACTGTTTGCATTCAACGCTCTTCTGGAGCAATTCTAAACAAACCGTATTCCACCTCTAACTCCCTCTCCTCTTTTCCTACTATAGTTGTAAAGATTCCTAGTCTAAGAAGTCTCTATTGCAAATCATTTCACGCTCCAGTAACCATTTGTCTAATTATTTTTCACTTTCTGAATGACATCTTTAAAAAGGTGATTCCTTGAGTTTCATTGCAAAAATGGAGGTAATAATCTTTTCCTATTCACTTTCAAAATCCCTTCATACAGTGAAGGGAAGTTTAATCTCCTTGTTCATTGATAATGTTCAAATATTTCAAGTTTCTTCGCATAATAAACATTGATGTCATTCTCATGAATGTCTGCCTTGTGCTTTAAGTATTGCCTTACCTTAAGTCCATCATTCCTACTGAGGTATAGGCCACTGATAGCCGCTTCTCAGCGTCCTCTATCCTGGGTTAGTCTTTCAAGTTGTCCCAGGTATAGTCCATCTTCGAAGATCCTTCCTCTCCCAGGGATGAGGTCTTTGGAACTTCTGTTGGCATTTCTGCAGCACTGGGTTTTTATCTGATGGGGTTGCTAGTCCCCTGCCCATCCTTTCACAGTCAGGTTTGGGACCGTCCATTGTGGAGTTGCTTTAAGGAATGTTAATACCAAAATAATCATAAAACTTTACAAATGAATTTCCACACCTTAACTGCTGTCTATTCTGATTTATTCTTGTACGCCATGACCTTTATTTAAAACTGTTATTGTTTTTGAATCCTTTAGTCTGTCTTTTCATCCAATACTTATCCACACAGAAACTGCACTTTCAGACCTCACTGTATTAAATAGATCAGCCCAGCAGGTTCATTGATTTATCACATGCACAGTGAAATATACAGTGAAATGCATCACTTGTGTAAACAACCAACACAATCTAAAGATGTGCTGGTGGCGGACTGCAAGTTCTGCCACACATTCTGGAGTCATGTAGCACGCCCGCAATGTTCAGCAGAATCATCACAAGCATAAGCATCAACATCAACAACAACAAAACAAGCCCCTCTTCTCCCACCCATCCACACGTCATACACACATACAGCTCCTCAACCCCAGGACAGGCTGTCTCCGGGCTTCCAGTCTCTAGTGAACTCACAGACTCAACATCTATCCACATCAGATGTCCACACCGCTGGCCTTTGTACGTAGAGCATGGAACAGAGGCTTAGAGTCTGGGCCGACCTCTAATTCCCCCCACAAACCTGTCCCTAAAACCCAAGCTCCTTTCTCTGCCTCTAAAACGATGCTGATGAACTAGTTGACCTGCTAACCTGTTGAAAACACTTTTACTTTCCTATTCAGCCCAAGACATGCACACAGTTTTTTGACCAGTATGATTGTGCAAAGCAAAATACTACAGTTGCCAAGAAAATTAAATGAAACAGTTTTGATGAAAGCTCACTGTTTTCAAATCTTGTCCTTATTTCTTTTCCATTGACGTTCTTTGATCTACTATTTCTGAATTCAAAATTGGAAGCAATTTTATTTACCTAGAAACCAAAAGCATGCAACTACCAAGTAACTTGATGTTATTCTTTACCATTTTTCCTTTCATGCTGTTACCTTTTTGCTTGGATTTTCCCTTCATTTCTTACCATTTTTTGTAATCACATTATTGAATATTGTCTTTTAAAGCCAGATGTGTTACATGCAATCATTCTACAAAACATTCCTTCAAAAGGTGTCTTGTTAAATTTGACCTTCTTTTGGTGTTTTCATCATGGCTGTTCTTGAATAACCAATAATTTCAAATTGCTAACTTTATCTCCCTGATGACATATTTTGAGACTATAAAACATAGGAATAGAATTAGATCAGTCAGCCCATCAAGTCTGCTTCACCATTCCATCATGGCTGCTTTATTATCCCTCTTAACTCATTCTCCTGCCTCCCCCCCCCCCAACCTTGAACCCCTTACTAATCAAGAACCTCCACTTTAAACATTCCCAATAACTTGGCATTCACAACCATCCATGACAATGAATTCACAGATTCACCACCTTCTGGCTAAAGAAATTCCTCCTCATCTCAGTTCTAAAGGAAAGTCCTTCTGTTCTGAGGCTGTGCCAACTGGTCTTAGACACCCCAATGTAGGAAACATCCTCTCCATGCCCACTTTATCTGTGCCTTTCAATATTAAATTGCTTTCAATGAGATCCCTCCCTCATTCTTCTAAACTCCAATGAATACAGGCCCAGGGCCATTGATCACAGCTCATTCATTAACTCTTTCATTCCTGGGATAATTCTCATTCATCTCCTTTGGACTCTCTCCAATGCCAGCACATATTTTCTTAGATATGCATCCCACAATTGCTCACAATACTTCAAGTGTGGTCTGACCAATGTCTTTTAATCCCTCAGCTTTTATATCCTTGGTTTTACATTCTAGCCCTCTTGAAATGTATGCTAACATAGGATGTGAACATATGGCCTTGATTAGTTTATGGTACTGATTATCCATCCTCTCTGTTGGTGAACAATGATTTCCACTAGTGACTTTCTAGTCCCATAATGCAAGTTCTGCTATATTCTCACTGATTTCTTTCAGCATTTAGCAAAATTAGGCTTAGCGGGATGAAGGGAAGCTGATTTTCTCAGCAGATGATTTGAGGAACAAAAGAGCTGAGACAAAATTTTGTCAAAGGGTCTTTGTCAGACTGTTAAATAGCTGCTCTACCTGACTCTGCTTTTAGACACTTTTAACTCGCACTGGACACTATAACTTGATTTTAACTGACATGTGGCTGTTGTGTTTTACTATTTATTGTTATGTTTATTATTTAGTGTTGCGTTTGTTATGTTATGATTGCACTGCTCCTGGGAAACGCTGTCTCATTCTGCCCTGCAGAGCTGATGTATGGTTAGAATGACAAAAAAGTTTTTTTTTTGAATCTTGAATCTTGAATCTTATGGGTTGTGGTTAAAAAAACTGTGTTCATAGCTAGAACATGTAATTCTCTGCCTTTAAGGGTGGTGGAAGCAATCCGTTGGTATTTGCAGAAGGAAACTGGATATGCACTTGAAAGAAAGTATTTTGTAGGGCCACAGGGAACATTTGGAGGAACATATTGATGGTATTGTTCTAACAGGAGCAACATACAGTAGATTCTATTGGTCAAGTAGCTGCCTTCAGAAACACAGCAATTCAGTGATACTGTAATGGTCTGGTCAGGGCCTGGTACCTTATCCACCTTGTTTTCTAAGGATTATTCTCATATAGTCACCTCCAAAGTTGCTTCACGTATTTCTCACTTCCATTATCATTCGTAACTGTTCGTAATATTTCCGCGTTTCCTTTGTGCTTCATAAATGGACTGTGATTCTTTAACCTCAAGTTGTTCTACATTTTCCTTGTATCTTACTGTACATTCACATGGTGTTGCTACCATTTAAATGCATATTGCATACTTTCTTGTTTCGTCCTTCCAATGATCTTCCAATTCCAGCCGACTTTTCCTTGATTTCTTGTGATTCCCCAGATATGTGTTTCCACATATCTGTGGAATCCTACTTTAATTGTACACTTTTCTTGTAATATTCAGATTAGTTTTCAGTGTAATTTTGAGCTCTGAGGTCCCCAATTCTCACGATGAAAGCCTGTTAATGTTGTTAGGGACTATCTAGGATTATGAACTGTTGGATAACATAATTATGGATTAACTGAAAATGAGAACCAGTCTTTAGGAAATAAATAATACTGTATTTAAAAACGCAAACACGAGGAATTCTGCAGGTGCTGGAAATTCAAGCAACACACATCTCGGCCCGAAACATCAACCGTACCTCTTCCTAGGGATGCTGCCTGGCCTGCTGCCTTCATCAGCAACTTTGATGTGTGTTGCAATAACCTTGTATACAATTTAGCTTCCAACATAAGAAAAGATAATAGATGAATGCTCCTGCTATTAGCACAGTCTTAAAGGTGTGTCCATATCATTTAAGGCACAGTTTAGGACAGATCTGTTTTGTCACATAACCTTCATATTGATTCTATATTGATAGAACCATTCAAAGGTTCAAAGTACATTTATTATGAAAGTATGTATGCTGAGATTCATCTTCTCCACAGACAGAAAAAAAAATGGAACCCATTCTAAGAGAAAAACATCAAACCACACCTCACCCCTACTCCACGCACAAAAAAAATCATGCAAATGGCACCAAAAAAACGAGTGAAAAACACAGAATATAAAACACGAAAATTGAAAGAGTCCAGACATACAGTATTCAATTAATCTCAGTGTTCGTTATCTGCAGGCCACCACAATTCAAAATCGACCAAAAGAGCAACAAAAAAGGAGTGACCAGCAATCAGGAACAGTTCACAGCAGGAACTACAGAGTTCCATCCACAAACCGCGTTGATTAATCCTTGCCCAAGGTGCAAGCCATCCTTCAACACTATAATGAAACAGCAGTATTCTGGGTGTTTGGAGTTTGTACTGAGAGGCATTGGAACAGATACCATTAGTGGATTTTCAAAGGAGTCCAGCTAGTTGAGATGTGCTACCACTATAGATATGTAATTCTGTACATTTACCTCACTATATTCAAAATGTTAAAGTTAAATAGGTGAATGTAGCAAAAGAGATTAGTTAATCATTTATTGCTCCCTTTGTGTTGAAAAAATATAAAACATCGTGCTAAAAGAGTGAGATTCTCTTGGATTCTCCTGGACTGACTCTCTATCAGAGGCTTGCATGTGAATAAAGACCTATTTCCCAGTTACAGCTTCCTCAAGGCTCAGTTTAGTTAGTCATAATAAATTCTGTTCTCATACTATATTTGGTGAAACATGCAGCGTTGGCCTTCTGTGTGATCAATTCATTATTAGATCATGTTGCTCTGTCAGTTGCATGTTGATTTGCTTTTTAGTATTTATTTTTAATTTTAAAATTTATCTTTATTTAGAAAAAAAATGTTTACAAAGGAAGAAACGGTGCACAGATTTAACATTCAATAGTGATAACTTATTTTTAAAACACATTACTCGACCAAAGAGCAAAGATCTGACTGTGGACTTCAGAAAGGATAAGATGAAGGAGCACAAACCAATCCCCATAGAGGGATCAGAAGTGGAATGTGCGAGCAATTTCAGGTTCCTGGATGTCAGTATCTCCAAGGACCTAACCTGGATGCAACATATTGATGCATCTGCATCCCAGAGTGCTTAAGGAAGTAGCCCAAGGAAAAGTGGATGCATTAGTGATAATTTTTCAAAACTCTTTAGATTCTGGATTAGTTCCTGAGGATTGGAGGGTGGCTAACGTAACCCCGCTTTTTAAAAAAGGAGGGAGAGAGAGACCGGGGAATTATAGACTGGTAAGCCTGACATCGGTGGTGAGGAAAATGCTAGAGTCAGTTATCAAAGATGTGATAACAGCACATTTGGAAAGCGGTGAAATCATTGAACAAAGTCAGCATGGATTTGTGAAAGGAAAATCATGTCTGACGCATCTCATAGAATTTTTTGAGGATGTAACTAGTAGAGTGGATAGGGGAGAACCAATGGATGTGGTATATTTGGATTTTCAAAAGACTTTTAACAAGGTTCCACACAGGAGATTAGCGTGCAAACTTAAAACACATGGTATTGGGGGTATGGTATTGATGTGGATAGAGAATTGGTTGGCAGACAGGAAGCAAAAGGAATAAACAGGACCTTTTCAGAATGGCAGGCAGTGACTAGTGGGGTACCGCAAGGCTCAGTGCTGGGACCCCAGTTGTTTACAATATATATTAATGACTTAGACGAGGGAATTAAATGCAGCATCTCCAAGTTTGCGGATTACATGAAGCTGGGCGGCAGTGTTAGCTGTGAGGAGGATGCAGGGTGACTTGGATAGGTTAGGTGAGTGGGCAAATTCATGGCAGATGCAATTTAATGTGGATAAATGTGAGGTTATCCGCTTTGGTGGCAAGAACAGGAAAACAGATTATTATCTGAATGGTGGCCGATTAGGAAAAGGGGAGGTGCAACGAGACCTGGGTGTCATTGTACACCAGTCATTGAAAGTGGGCATGCAGGTACAGCAGGCGGTGAAAAAGGCGAATGGTATGCTGGCATTTATAGCAAGAGGATTCGAGTACAGGAGCAGGGAGGTTCTACTGCAGTTGTACAAGGCCTTGGTGAGACCACACCTGGAGTATTGTGTGCAGCTTTGCTCCCTTAATCTGAGGAAAGACATTCTTGCCATAGAGGGAGTACAAAGAAGGTTCACCAGATTGATTCCTGGGATGGCAGAACCTTCATATGAAGAAAGACTGGATCGACTAGGATTATACTCGCCGGAATTTAGAAGATTGAAGGGGGATCTTATTGAAACGTATAAAATTCTAAAGGGATTGGACAGGCTAGATGCAGGAAGACTGTTCCCGATGTTGGGTAAGTCCAGAACGAGGGGTCACAGTTTAAGGATAAAGGGGAAGCCTTTTAGGACCGAGATGAAGAAAAACTTCTTCACACAGAGAGTGGTGAATCTGTGGAATTCTCTGCCACAGGAGACGGTTGAGGCCAGTTCATTGGCTATATTTAATAGGGAGTTAGATATGGCCCTTGTGACTAAAGGGATCAGGGGGTATGGCGAGAAGGCAGGTACAGGGTTCTGAGTTGGATGATCAGCCATGATCATACTGAATGGCAGTGCAGGCTCGAAGGGCCGAATGGCCTACTCTTGCACCTATTTTCTATGTTTCTATCTATAGAGAAGGCAAGACAGCGGCTATGTTTCATTTGGAATTTGAGCAGATTTGGTTTGTCAACTGAAACACTTGAAAACTTCTACAAATATACCTTGGAGAGCATTCTGACTAGCTACATCACAGTCTGGTTTGGGGGGAGGTGGGGCTACTGTACGAGATTCAAATACTTTCCAGAAACTTGAAAAACTAGTCACCTCCACCATGGGTGCTAGCTTCCATAGTTTCCAAGACGTCTTCAAGGTGTGGTTCCTTAGGAAGGTGGTGTCAATCATTAAGGAACCTCACCATCCCGGACGTCCCCTCTTCTCATTGTTACCATCGGGAAGGAGGTACAGAAGCCTGAAGGCACACACTCAGCATTTCAAGAACAGCTTCTTCCCCTCTGCCATCTGATTTCTAAATGGACATTGAACCCATAAACACTTTTCACTACTTTTTTTATTTCTGATTTTGTTTCCACCCCGTATTTTGAACTTAAACATTTAATAGACACACACATATATATACACAGTGTAATTTAGTTTTTTTTTCTCTATATTGATTTATCATGTATTTCATTGTACTGCTGCTGTAAAGTTAATGAATTTCACAACATATGCTGGTGATATTAAACCTGGCTCTGGTTCTGACCGTAACCACTTTACGTGTCCTCCTGGGGTGATACACCATTTCAGAATTTGAGGGATTTTCCCATCCGACTCGGCTATGCTACAACTTTGCCAGTTCTTTAACTCAGGTATACCTGATGTGCCGCAATGATTTTCTGCCCGATTCTTTGAACTCACGTTAATTCCTTGGCTTGAAATGGTAGTATATAGGAGAATAGTTGAGTGAACAGATTGCCGCCAAGTACACCAATTGTTTATCTTTTAGTGCATCTGACAAGCATGTACCTGCATGAGGTGAACACATTGTTGTTTCCTGTTAATAATTTGGTCACCCTATTTCTGAGTTTGAACTCCAATTGCCTTATGTAAGATAAAAGGGAAAACAGATGCGCACACTTAAGTTTTCCTTTTCAATGAAATTTGACCTATTTCTGAAGGGCTGACTGAAGTTTAATGCATCATAGAGCATAAAAGAGTGCAAATTGCACAGAACAAAACCTTATGGGTTATAGCTGAACTCATTATCTGTAAATAGTGAAATCAGAAATGAAAGTCTGGGGTTTTAATGTCACAGAGAATCTTTTTTATGAACCACTTGGAACACTTTTGACAAATAACCATTTAAGAAGGTATAGCCATTGGGTCATTAATCACAGATTAACAGACCTATTTAGCTTCTTGTTTACCTACTCATGCTGTGTTACACAAAACAAATATAGTCAAGGAACTTTCAAGGGTTGATATTCTGTTCCCATCTTAAATAAACTGGCTACAACCACAGTATTATGGTGAAAAGGGCTTAGAAATCATAATATGCTTCTGTTAAGGGTGATGTGAAATTACAGAGCTGTCCCTCATGTATGTCCTATATTTTTTTGTGAGACAGATATTGATGAGTGTGCTGAAGGCATCATACAGTGTCACAGACATGCTCGTTGTGTCAACCTACCGGGGTGGTACCACTGTGAATGCAGGACAGGTTACCATGACAATGGCAACTATTCATTCACCGGTGAGACCTGCGTTGGTAAGTAATTAAACAAAACTATCTTCATTTCAATAGGCACCTGCTCTCCTTATGTCTGGTCAAAATCTTCCTATCTTATAATTTCTGTGTTTCCTTTAAATTGCTATTGGAATTGAGGAAAAAAAATGGAGAGAAGTATTGCTCTGCAAGAAAGACATGCAATTCCGAATGAGCTTTAATAATTTTTCATCTTAGTTGCACTTGAATGTCATCCTGTGCTAACTCAGCTTGCCAAGGGAATTTCAGTTTGTTCCTCTTTTATAAGATTATGATTGCACAAATTTAGTTTCAGCTTCAACAGATGCAAGGATGTGGCTGGAGAGGTCCCAGCCACCGACCATTGCTAATACTCTACTTCTCCATACTAATATGAAAGGATTTGCTTACACCATATTAGAACTACCCAGGACAATTATGGCACAAATCTTGATGCTGCTAAAGCTTCTCTGTGGAATCAACTTTCAGCCATAGAAATCGTAATTAAAAACTGACTATTAAAAGAATCCGATACCATTTGAGCAGTGCTTTGAGGAGGGTGGTGATCAACACTGAATCGCTGAATAGAATATATTATTGTGGACAGAAGTTGCCATTCATTTGTAGGCAATTGATTGATATGATTCCTGATGAAGGTACTGTTCTCATCAATCATTCTGCATAACTCCCATCATTAGGCACAGGAAATTGATTAACCGGAACTGACACCATGCTTCACTTATGCTTTGAAAAGACCATTATTTATTTGCTCCCTTTCCTTATTTTCTGGTTGCAAGAGTCTTTCAGAAAATATTTTGGCTACTTGCAGTGCACATTTAAGTATAAATCACTGAAGATTAGAGGTTTAAGTCCCGTTGGAAGTATCCTGACTGGTTGAAACTCAACTACACAGGAATGTAAGAAACTGCAGAGTGGTGGAATCTGCCACCACATCATGGGCACTTGCCTTCCCATCACTCGTAGTATCCACAGGAATCAGTGCCTCAAGAAGGCCACACTCATCATCAAAGAACCTCACCATCCAAACTATGCCATCTTCTCACAGCTAACTTGGGGCAGAAGGTACAGAAGCCTGAAGTCCCATTCTACCAGATTCACTTTGCTCAGCCATTCGGTTCTTGAACTAACTGGCAAAACACTGATCATTACAAGTTAGCAATATTATGATCTGTTTGACCATTTTGCACTAACTTGAAATTATTTGTATTCTAATTGCAGTCTTCCTCATAAAAATTGTGTATTATTTGTTTTTTTTTACCCTGTAAATCTTGCATATATGATGTCATGTGCCTGTAATGCTCCTGCAAGTTTTTCATTTCACCTGTGGGTATATGGAATTGTGCATATGACAATAAGCTCGACTCTGACCTATGCTGAACGTTAGTACTGGAAAAATCTACATTGAGGATGAATAGCAAAGTTAGAGTCAGGGAAAATTGGGCGGTGAGGGGATGGTCGATACTTGAGTGTTAAATTGTATTGTACCATATCTGATCTGAAACAGCATGTCAGAAATTTATTACCCACCACATGATATTTTTACTTGCAGACCATTGGAAAATGTTTCTTCCCAATAGATTTCAAAAATTCACACTTCGGTAAAAGGATAAATTCGAATAAATCTCAAAAGTCAGCTGTATTGCAAAGACGAAATAGTCTTCCCCACAAATGTCTTTAATTGGACTGACTCTTCCGTTGACATATTGCTTGCAGTATCTGTAGGTAGAGGAAAATATCTGAATCAATGGTATCAACTATCTTCCTCCATCATCTTTCTCCTGTAAGTGGAAACCCTCTTCAGTAATAATTGTTCTCTACCTTCTATTCTTGCAGTATCTGTAATGAAGCAAATTCTTATAATGTCTGTTGAATCTGTTTTCTGTTTGCTCAGATGGTGTTCAGATTAGAGGATATCCAAAATTAAGAAAAAGACAAAACCATAAATGGTGTTAAAACACACCAGCTCAGCCAACATCTGTGGAAAGAGAAGCAGTTAATATTCAAAGAGGTGCCTCATTCTGATGAAGGGTCTTTGACTTGAAACAGTAAATGTTTTTCTTTCACGAACAGGAAGAAATCTGCAGATGCCTGAAATCCAAGCAACACACACAAAATGCTGGAGGAACTCAGCAAGCCAGGCAGCATCTATGGAAAAAAAGTAACAAAGTGTTGACTGTACATTTTTCCACAGAGGTTGCCTGGCCTGCTGAGTTCCTCCAGCATTTTGTGTGTGTTGCAACATTTTTCTTTCCTCAGGTGCTGCCTGGTCTGTTTAATTTTTCCAGCATTCTCTAATATTATTATTTCATATTTCCTTCATCTGCAGTTTTACTTTTCATTTATAGATGATATCTACTGGTTTTTGTATCTTGAATCTCAGATGATGCACTCAAACTGAGTTGCAATATTATTATTAATCTGTAGCGTTTAAATGTGTGGCTGTCAGATTTTAGAGACATTCAAGTATTTGCTTGCTGGGCGATAGATCTCAGTAAGCAACTGCAGGGTTGTCCATTCACTAGAATGACACCTAAGGATTTTTTCTTGTTCTGTTTGAGTTCTGAAAGGACAGGAATTCACAAACATCAGAAAATGTGTGAAAGATGGTGACAAGGAGCCCATCCATCATGACCTGTGCAACTGGGATATCTTGAGTATCACAATAATGACAGCCCCCATTGTTTTTGAGAGCACTGTTTTTTCACTGTCCCCAGTTCTGTTCTGGCATGTCTTCTGTTAACAATAATAGAAACTTCTGAGAACCCCAAACAGCTCAGGTAACATCTATCAAGTGAATACAAGCATTCTGAAGTATCATAAGAACATAACTCTTTGAATTTAATCAGCGGGTGAGGTCTCAGCAAGAGGGAAACACAGAGTCTGATTTCCACCAGACTGGAAAAAGGAAGAGGGCTAACAAATAATAAATTGCAGAGGAAGTGAGACAAGGAAAAAGAGATAGAAGAGTGAGATGACAGCAGATAGGAACAGCGAAGGATAAACTGGTATGATAGTGTAATGATGGTCAGGAAATTGGTAAGAACCAAAGACGGACTTACTGGAGGTGAAAGTGGGAACAGAGAAATCAATAGCTGTTCTCAGTATCATTCACTCATTTATAAATTTATCTATCTATTTATTTTGGAAGGCAGGATAGAGAGACCTCTCTGCCAAAGGAGGTGTAAGGCATTCTTTCCTACTGCTAGCCTGCAGGTTACCCTTGGACAAGGTGTAGAACTTGCTTAGACCCTCAGTCAGGGTTACATGAAGCCATGGGAGCAGGTGGAGGATGGCCGTATGAGCAGTTGGTGCATACCCCAAGTCCTGGTTATGCGACCACTGACACTAGGTGGATAATCTCTGAACAGTATTGATAATGCCGGGGGTCACCTGTCTTGTAAAGACATTGCCCAGAAGAAGGCAATGGCAAACCACTTCTGCAGAAAAATTTGCAAAGGACAATAATGGTCATGGAAAGACCATGATCACCTATGTCATACCAATGCGGCACATAATGAACGAATGATCTATTTATTTATTTATCTATCTACTTATTTAATTTATCCATTTTCTATTTATTTATTCATGTATATATTTGCACAATTTGCCTTCTTTTGCACATTGTTTGTCAGCCTTTGTCTGTAGTTCTTCATCGATTTGTGTTTTATTTCTTTATTTTCCTGTGAATGCCTGCAAGAAGTGAATCTCGAGTAGTATATGGTGACATATACCTGCTTTGCACTTTCAACTTTGAACTTGTTGAAACTAGGCAGCTAGGTTGAGATGAAAGCTTCAAATGGCAAATTTTCCTGAACAAGCGATAAAGTACTTTTCAAACATTGAGGAAGTGTTAGTATTTGTTTTAACAAGTGGAATGCAGTAATTGCTGGAAATTCTTATTGGATCAGGCAGGAAAACTGAAAACAGAACTTCAGATTAATGGCATTTCACCAGGTCTTACAGGTTAAGTGTATTGAAAAGGAATAGAACAAGAGAAAAAGGCAGGGAAGACGATGAGGGTGAGCTGCACTTATGAAATACAGAAAGACACAAAATAAATTGCCGTCTGAACTACAGAAGTAAAGAACAGAAAAGGGTTCATTTGAAGAAATTTGCGTAATTGGCAAGAAACAATGGCAATTTAAGGAACATGATCAAAAATTTTGAATCTTAATTGTGAAGAGACTCCAATTGGCAGTCAGCCTTTACATGTTAACCCATGAACTGGAATTCAAAAGCAGAAGAAATAGACCATAAGACACAAGAGCTGAATTCGGCCCTCTGGCCCATCGAGTCTGCTCTGCCATTCAATCATGGCTGATCCTTTTTTTCTCTCCTCCTCAACATCAATTCCCAGCCTTCTCTCCGTAACCTTTGATGCCATATCCAGTCAAGTACCAATCAATCTCTGCCTAAATACACCTGGCCTCCACAATTGCATGTGGCAACAAATTCCACAAATTCACCACCCTTTGGCTAAAGACATTTCTCTGCATCTCTGTCTTGAAAGGGAGCCCCTCTATCCTGAGGGTGTGCCCTTTTGTCCTAGACTCTCCCACCATGGGAAACATCCTTTCCACGTCTACTCTGTCTAGGCTTTTTAATATTTGAAAGGATTCAATGAAATCTCCCCTCATCCTTCTGAATTCCAGCTAGTACAGACCCAGAGCCATCAAACGTTCCTCATATGATAACCCTTTCATTCCAGGAATCATCCTTGTGAATCTCCTCTGGATCCTTTCCAATGCCAACACATCTTTTCTAAGATGAGGGGCCAAAAACAGTGCACAATACTCAAGGTGAGGCCTCGCCAGTGCCTTAAAAAGCCTCAGCATAACATCCTTGCTCTTGTATTCTAGACCTCTTGAAATGAATGCTAACATGGCACTTGCCTTCCTCACCCATCGACTCATCCTGCAAGTTAACCTTTAGGGTGTTCTGCACAAGGGCTCCCAAGTCCCTTTGCATCTCAGATTTTGGAATTTTCTCTCTGTTTAGAAAATAGTCTGCACATTTATTTCTACTACCAAAGTGCATGACCATGCATTTTCCAACATTGTATTTCATTTGCCACTTTCTTGCCCATTCTCCTAATCTGTCTAAATCCTTCTGAATCCT
The DNA here is from genome assembly GCF_030028105.1 of Mobula birostris. Taxonomy (NCBI): domain Eukaryota; kingdom Metazoa; phylum Chordata; class Chondrichthyes; order Myliobatiformes; family Myliobatidae; genus Mobula; species Mobula birostris. The sequence continues at coordinate 97,275,843 of NC_092380.1, read as the reverse complement.
ACCTGTTTCCTCAACACTACCTGCCCTTCTTCGTATCATCTGAAAACTTGATGACCAAGCCATCTATTCCATCATCTAAATCATTTACATACAGCATAAAAAGAAGTGGTCCCAACACCGACCCCTGCGGAACACCACTAGTCACTGGCAGCTAACCAGAAGAGGATCCTCTTACTCCCAGTTGCTGCTTCTTACCAATCAGCCAATGCTCTAACCATGTTAGTAACTTTCCTGTAATACCATGAGCTCTTAACTTGGTAAGTAGTTTCATGTGTGGCACCTTATCAAAGGCCTTCTGAAAGTCCAAATTTACAACATCTACTGCATTCCTTTTATCTATTCTGTCACGAACCACATGATGGGAATAAAGAACCAGCAGAGATGGAAAACACTTTGGAATCCAGTATTGCTATTACCTAATAATATTTATTAGTAACTATGCAATACAGTAATATAAATGTAGATAAATCAAACAGGTTAGTTAGCAATGATTATCTATATAAGTGAGTATATCAGTAAGTGTGGAAATATATGTATGAAAAACCAAACTTCTTTAAGTCTAGGGGTAAAAAGATACAGTCTTACAATGATGAGTAAAGTTCAGTTCAGTTCAGTTCGTGGTATTGAGTTGAGTAGTGATGGAGAGAGAGAGAGAGGGAGAGATTTTAGTCTTCAGGTGAGCTGACGCCGTCGATCTTCTCGTTGTCCTTCGAAATCCTTTAAAAGTCACCAACTGTGACTTTAGCAAAGGGGACCAGTTTTCTGTGGTGGAGCTATCCCCCAGGCGAGGGTGGACACATTGACAACTCCCCACCAGTCAACCCTTTTCCACGTTCCACTGCAAGAGCAACTGATCAGTCCACCTGATGGATCCTCTAAAACCCTCTTTTCCTGCTGCAACAACAATGCTTATTCAGTGTCCAGAACATTTCTGAGGTCTATCATCTGACCTCCTATTTTATCTTCTGCTGCTGAGCATCAACTGTCATTCAAATAACTCCTCCTTCCTCTCTCTGTGAAGAAATGCAAGCAGGCAAAAGTTCTTGAGAACTGTCAACAACCTGCCGAAAATCATAACCTCAAGTGTCCATTAAATAACACTGCCTTCGGTCACCATAGCAACTTACGAGCTGCTCGGTGCCTTCTCCAACTCCAACTCCAACTCAGCAGAAATCCAAAAGTTACTTCTAGTGCCTTAAAGTGACAATCCAACAGTTAGTCTTCATCTCTCTCTCTCTCTTTTACATACAAGTTGTCGGTGTTAAATAACTGTCTCTCTCTTTTCAAAAGCACAGTTAAGAGGGGTAAACGAGCACAGTTCATAGGGGTAATTCAGAACCCTGTCACAATCCTACTTGTAATCTCCTCAAAGAATACCAACAGGTTTGTTAGGCAGGATTTTCCCTGAAGGAGATGCTAAAAAGGAATTTGCTGTAATTATTTCTACATTGATACATAAAGTCAAAAATTTACCCCAGAAAACACGAGAATAACTGAAGGGGAAGTCTGTGTACAATGGCAAGCATGGGTAACTGACAAAATCCCCTGGAAACTGACGAATGAAACCAGCTATCTGTCCTCATGGGATCAAACTATCCAAGTGTGCTGGTGTGTCTGAAGTGGTGACCCCACTCCATGTCTCGACCCACACCTCTCCGGTCACTTCCAGAAGCATCAGCGGCAACTACTGGAAAGGAAATGAAAGGCATTTCAATTCTGAAGCTGTTGAAGTCCATTTGTTGCTGGGGATAGATTATAGAGAGGTATAACAAATAAAAAGAAATGGATGAGTATGTAAAAGTCCAGAAGTTAAATCATTAGTCTTTTGTTTCCTTACCATTGCCTTTTCATTTAATTTGAATGGCTCAGTCTATGTGCAGAGCGATAACTCCTCCCATCTTCCATGACAGGTAACATAGAGCACACAGTGAGGAATTAACTTGTGCCTTTAAGGTACAAGACCGTAAATGTGATTTTTTAATCTTTTTAATCCATTATAAAATCATATGTGGCACTATTTTCACATACGACATTAACTGCTTGGAACTCGTGGCTTATAATTGACATTCACCTGAAAGACTGAAGTCAAACTGTTTTAATGAGTTTTCCTGATTCCTGCTGCGACAATTCTTTGAGTTGGTGAAAGTAAATATACCCTACAGTATATGAAAAGTCTTTAAGTGTTTTACTATTTTCGATTGAAGATAAAAGCAAGACAGATTTATATGATAAAACAACAGGAATTCTGCAGATGCTGGAAATTGAAGCAACACACATCAAAGTTGCTGGTGAATGCAGCAGGCCAGGCAGCATCTGTAGGAAGAGGTACAGTCGACGTTTCAGGCTGAGACCCTTCGTCAGGACTAACTGAAGGAAGAGTGAGTAAGGGATTTGAAAGTTGGAGAGGGAGGGGGAGATCCAAAATGATAGGAGGAGACAGGAGGGGGAGGGATGGAGCCAAGAGCTGGACAGGTGATGGGCAAAAGGGATACAAGAGGATCATGGGACAGGAGGTCCGGGAAGAAAGACAAGGGTGGGGAGGGACCCAGAGGATGGGCAAGAGGTAGATTCAGAGGGACAGAGGGAGAAAAAGGAGAGTGAGAGAAAGAAAGTGTGCGTAAAAATAAGTAACAGATCGGGTACGAGGGGGAGGTGGGGCCTTAGCGGAAGTTAGAGAAGTCGATGTTCATGCCATCAGGTTGGAGGCTACCCAGACGGAATATAAGGTGTTGTTCCTCCAACCTGAATGTGGCTTCATCTTTACAGTAGAGGAGGCCGTGGATAGACATGTCAGAATGGGAATGGGATGTGGAATTAAAATCTGTGGCTCCTCCCACTTCCTCCAAACTAAAGGTGTAGCTATGGGCACCCATATGGGTCCTAGCTATGCCTGCCTTTTTGTTGGGTTTGTGGAACAATCTATGTTCCGTGCCTATTCTGGTATCTGACCCCCACTTTTCCTTTGCTACATCGACGACTGCATTGGCGCTGCTTCCTGCACACATGCAGAACTCGTTGACTTTATTAACTTTGCCTCCAACTTTCACCCTGCCCTCAAGTTTGGTCCATTTCCGACACCTCCCTCCCCTTTCTAGATCTTTCTGTCTCTGTCTCTGGAGACAGCTTATCCACTGATGTCTACTATAAACCTACTGACTCTCACAGCTATCTGGACTATTCCTCTTCTCACCCTGTCTCTTGCAAAAACGCCATCCCCTTCTCTCAATTCCTCTGTCGCTGCCGCATCTGCTCTCAGGATGAGGCTTTTCATTCTAGGATGAGGGAGATGTCTTCCTTTTTTAAAGAAAGGGGCTTCCCTTCCTCCACTATCAACTCTGCTCTTAAACGCATCTCCCCTATTTCATGTACCTCTGCTCTCACTCCATCCTCCCGCTACCCCACTAGGAATAGGGTTCCCCTGGTCCTCACCTACCATCCCACCAGCCTCCGGGTCCAACATATTATTCTCCATAACTTCCGCCACCTCCAACGGGATCCCACCACTAAGCACATCTTTCCCTCCCCCCCCCTCTGCATTCCGCAGGGATCGCTCCCTACACGACTCCCTTGTCCATTCGTCCCCCCCATCCCTCCCCACTGATCTCCCTCCTGGCACTTATCCGTGTAAGCGGAACAAGTGCTACACATGCCCTTACACTTCCTCCCTTACCACCATTCAGGGCCCCAAACAGTCCTTCCAGGTGAGGCAACACTTCACCTGTGAGTCGACTGGGGTGATATACTGCGTCCGGTGCTCCCGATGTGGCCTTTTATATATTGGCGAGACCCGACGCAGACTGGGAGACCGCTTTGCTGAACATCTACGCTCTATCCGCCAGAGAAAGCAGGATCTCCCAGTGGCCACACATTTTAATTCCACATCCCATTCCCATTCTGACATGTCTATCCACGGCCGCCTCTACTGTAAAGATGAAGCCACACTCAGGTTGGAGGAACAACACCTTATATTCCGTCTGGGTAGCCTCCAACCTGATGGCATGAACATCGACTTCTCTAACTTCCGCTAAGGCCCCACCTCCCCCTCGTACCCCATCTGTTACTTATTTTTATGCACACTTTCTTTCTCTCACTCTCGTTTTTCTCCCTCTGTCTCTCTGAATATACCTCTTGCCCATCCTCTGGGTCCCTCCCCCCCCTTGTCTTTCTTCCCGGACCTCCTGTCCCATGATCCTTTCGTATCGCTTTTGCCTATCACCTGTCCAGCTCTTGGCTCCATCCCTCCCCCTCCTGTCTTCTCCTATCATTTTGAATCTCCCCCTCCCCCTCCAACTTTCAAATCCCTTATTCACTCTTCCTTCAGTTAGTCCTGACGAAGGGTCTCGGCCTGAAACGTCGACTGTACCTCTTCCTACAGATGCTGCTTGGCCTGCTGCGTTTACCAGCAACTTTGATGTGTGTTGCTCAGATTTATATGATGTTCTTCATGATATCAAGGGCTCCTCAGTAATGCTGCAATGGATGGAAACCTTCCTTAGGTATAATAATAATAGTAATGATGATGATGATAATAATAATAAATTATTAATAATAAAATTCCCACAACATCTGATGAAGTATTAGAAACATAGAAAACCTGCAGCACAATACAGGCCCTTCAGCCCACAAAGTTGTGCCGAACATGTCCCTTCCTTAGAAATTACTAGACTTCCCCATAGCCCTCTATTTTTCTGAGCTCTATGAACCTATCCAAAAGTCTCTTAAAAGACCCTATCGCGTCGGCCTCCACCACCGTTGCTGGCAGCCCATTCCACACACTCACCACTTGCTGAGTAAAAAACTTACTCCTGACATCTCCTCTGCATCTACTCCCCAGCACCTTAAACCTGTGTCCTCTTGTGGCAACCATTTCAGCCCTGGGAAAAAGCTTCGGACTATCCACATGATCAATGCCTCTCATCATCTTATACACCTCTATCAGGTCATCTCTCATCCTCCGTCACTCCAAGGAGAAAAGGCTGAGTTCACTCAACCTATTCTCATAAGTCATTCTCCCCAATCCAGGCAACATCCTTGTAAATCTCCTCTGCACCCTTTCTACGGCTTCCACATCCTTCCTGTAGTGAGGTGACCAGAACTGAGCACAGTACTCCAAGTGGAGTCTGATCAGGGTCTATATAGCTGCAACATTACCTCTCGGCTCCTAAGTTCATTTCCATGATTGATGAAGGCCAATACATTGTGCGCCTTCTTAACCACAGAGTCAACCTGCGCAGCTGCTTTGAGCGTCCTATGGACTCGGACCCCAAGATCCCTCTGATCCTCCACACAGCCAAGAGTCTCACCGTTAATACTATATTCTGCCATCATATTTGACCTACCAAAATGAACCACTTCACACTTATCTGGGTTGAACTCCATCTGCCACTTCTCAGCCCAGTTTTGCATCCTATCAATGTCCCGCTGTAACGTCTGACAGACCTCCACACTATCCACAACACCTCCAACCTTTGTGTCCTCAGCAAACTTACTAACCCATCCCTCCACTTCCTCATCCAGGTCATTTATAAAAATCACAAAGAGTAAGGGTCCCAGAACAGATTCCTGAGGCACTCCACTGGTGACCGACCCCCATGCAGAATATGACCCGTCTAAACCACTCTTTGCCTTCTGTGGGCAAGCCATTTCTGGATCCACAAAGCAATGTCCCCTTGGATCCCATGCTCCTCACTTTCTCAATAAGCCTTGTATGTGGTACCTTATCAAATGCCTTGCTGAAATCCATATACACTATATCTACTGCTCTTCCTTCATCAATGTGTTTAGTCACATCCTCAAAAAATTCAATCAGGCTCATAAGGCATGATCTGCCCGTGACAAAGCTGACTATTTCTAATCATATTATACCTCTCCAAATGTTCATAAATCCTGCCTCTCAGGATCTTCTCCATCAACTTACCAACCACTGAAGTAAGACTCACTGGTATATAATTTCCTGGGCTATCTCTACTCCCTTTCTTGAATAAAGGAACAACATCCGCAACCCTTCAACCCTCCAAAAGAGGTCCCAATGATCCAGAAACCTGAATCCCTGCCCCCTGCTCCAATCCCTCAGCCACAGATTTATCCTCCACCTCATTCTGTTCCTATACTCACTGTCACATGGCACAGTCAGTAATCCCCAGATTACTTCCTTTGAGGTCCTGCTTCTCAACTTCCTTCCTAACTCTTTGTAGTCTGTTTTCAGGACCTCCTCCCTTTTCCTACCTATGTCATTGGTACCAATATGTACCACGACCTCTGGCTCGCCTCCCTCCCACTGCAGGATATCTTGGATGCGATCTGAAACATCCCGGACCCTGGTACCTGGGAGGTAAACCTGCCATCTGAGTTCCTTTCCTTCCTCCACAGAATCGCCTGTCTGACCCCCTAACTATAGAGTCCCCTATCACTACTGTCTTCCTGTTCCTTTCCCTACCTTTCTGAGCAACAGGGCCGGACTCTGTGCCAGAGGCACAGTCACTATTGCTTCCCCCAAGTAGGCATAATATAACCATCCTATCTATTAACAACCAAAAAAACCCAACCTTGGTTATCAAAATAAACCAAGCCATTTTCCAGGGTGACTCTTCAAGCCCACTTTGGTTTTGTCTAGCTTTAAACCTGCTCTCTAATTTACCAAATTGGGAGAAGCAAGGGTTACAAGACGGTAGATTGGGAGATCAAGAATTTGAGAGCTCAGTAGGCAATGCTGTTTAAGGAACACAACAGTGAGTCACTTCACAGCAAACCCTTGCAAGTGTGAACCCAATTGTGTTGGATGCGGCCGATGTTTGTAAAAGTAGTGAGCAGCAGCCTGCCACCACTTGGTAAGTAAAGTCCAGATTTAGAAAGTGGTGCTGCAAGACTAGTGTGAGCTGAGCAGTGAATGTCATGCAACAATCATTCTGCTGAGTGACCAGATTCCAGAGCCCAGAACTGTCAGGATTACTTACAATTGCACTAGGGATCTTCATTCGCCTTCCAATGCCAGCCAGACCCAGTGTTGAATTGTCATCTTTCTTGACTTGAATGAGAATTCATGATTTAAATATTGGAAGGAATAAAGTGAGTTAATTATAATTGTTTTTATTCATTTTTTATGTTTTTATGTACTTTTAATTGAACTTTTTAAAAATTTAACTTCTTTTGCTTTAGTAATTTTAATATTCCTGAACATCTGAGAAGCAGAGATATTTAAGAACACTTACAAAAGTTACCAGCCACATATCAAAAGGTGTCAGGGTGTTCCTCACTTGTACATTGTCTGGGGCTTTGCCACTACTGATGCTTCACTGCACTTCCCTGTTGGACATCCAGCACTGAAGAGACAGCATGCCTGGGCGTCTGCATCCTACACGGCTGTGAGAATGGTAGTGAGTTTGGGTAAGAGGGTGCAATTGGGTTGATTCACCCAATGTCAAAAGTCAAAGTCAAAGTAAATTTATCATTAAAGTGCATATATATCACCATACACTACCCTGAGATTCATTCTCTTGTAGGCATTCACAGTAGAACAAAGAAATACAAATCAATGAAAAGCTACACACAAAGACATCCAATGGGAGCCCATCACCAAGCACATATTTCCATCCCCCAACTTCCTGATTTCTGCAGCAATCACGTCCTATGTGGTTCCCTTGTCCATTCGCCCTCTCCATTGATCTCCCTCCTGGCACTTATCCTTTCAAGCGGAACAAGTGCTACACCTGCCCCTATGCCTCCTCTATCCACTACATAATGTACTGGTTGGGCACAGGAGTACATTCAGCCAGAGACTCATTCCACTGAGATGCAACACAGAGCATCATAGGAAGTCATTCCTGCCTGTGGCCATCAAACTTTACAACTCCTCCCTTGGAGGGTCAGACACCCTGAACCAATAGGCTGGTCCTGGACTTATTTCATAATTTACCGGCATAATTTACTTATTACTATTTAACTATTTATGGTTTTATTACTATTTATTATTTCTGGTGCAACTGTAATGAAAACCAGTTACCCCCGGGATCAATAAAGTATGACTATGACTATGACTCCCTCACTACCATTCAGGGCCCAAAACAGTCCTTCCAGGTGAGGTGACACTTCACCTGTGTATCTTTTGGGGACATATACTGTGTCCAGTGCTCCCAGTGTAGCCACTTGTATATCGATGAGACATGACGTAGATTGGGAGAGCGCTTTGCCAAGCACCTACCAGAAGAAGCGAGATCTCCCGGTGGCCACTCATTTTAATTCTACTTCCCATTCCCATTCCGATATGTCAGTCCATGACCTCCTCTACCGTCATGATGAGGCCACAGTCAGGTTGGAGGAACAACACCTCATATTCCGTCTGGGTAGCCTCCAACCTGATGGCATGAACATCGATTTCTCGAACTTCTGGTAGTGCCCACCACCCGACACCCCCTCCTCAACTTCTCCTTCACTATTTCACTATTCCCATTCTCCTACCTGATGGAGAAATCACAAGTGATCCATCAAAATATCATCCTATTGCTTGTTTACAAACTATATATAAAATTGTAATGGCATGCATCTCACTTAGATAACCACAATATACTTACAAAGAAGCAGAAATTATGGTGTAAGGGTATGAAAAGATGTAATGAACAACTGATAAAAGATTCCGTAATTCTAAATCAAGACTGGCAGAAAAGTAAAAATCTTTCATGTTGTTATATTGACTACCAATACGCATTTAATTCTGTCTCACACTCATGGTTAATAGAAGTTGTTAATATATATAAACTGCACACAATATTTGTGAAATTCCAGCAACATGTGGTGAAGCATTGGCATACTACAATCACCTTATCGTTTACCAACCAAAAAAGAACAACCATCATTATCAAAATAAACCGAGGCATTTTCCAGGGTGACTCTCTAAGCCTATTATGGCTTTGTCTAGCTTTAAGACCATAAGACCATAAGATATATGAGCAGAAGTAGGCCACTCAACCCATCGAGTCTGCTCCACCATTCAATCATGGCTGATGCAATTCTTCCAGTCATCCCCACTCCCCTGCCTTCTCCCCATACCCTTTGATGCCCAGCTAATCAAGAACCTACAATTGGTGTGCTGGTTATCCAACTCACGATTGGTGCACTTTAAACCTGCTCTCTAAAATTGGGTATCAAATCAGGAATAACGGAGTGAGTTACACCTTGACACACCTTGTATACATGAATGATTTGAAATTGTATGCTTCTTCATCAGCAAAGCTAAAGCAATTAATTCAAATAGTGGAACTATTTTCTAAAGATATAGACATGAACTTTGGACTAGATAAGTGCAGAACATTAAACATGAAGAGAGGTGCAACAAAGCTAATAGAATACAAAACAGAGCAGCAGAATACAATGGATGGATAGATATGAAATATACACAGTTCAAAGCTGGGATATTAACAAGCAAAGAAAATAGATCGTAGTGTGATCAAGGAAAAGCTTCCAACAACGTCACTTCAAGGCTTCAGGATATCTGCCAAATAGAGCTCAGTAGAAAAAATATAACAAAGGCAATAAACATTTTCACTATACCCTGTTAACATATTCTTTTGGCACGATATCTTGGTCTAAACCGATCTGGAAATTTTACAAGGAAAAATAAGAACTGGAATGACAATTTTTAGAAAACACTATGTACACTCAAACACACAGATTAATACTACCTAAGACATAATGAGGAAGAGGAAAAACAGACATAAAAAATTTACACAACAGTGTGATAAAACTTCAGAATCAGAATCAGGTTTAATATCACCGGCATATATCATGAAATTTATTAACTTCTAAGGATATATTTTCATCAACGAAACCAAGAATCAGCACTCCATGCGAGCATATGCAATTCTGATAAGAAGTACACACCACTAAACCTAAATAAGACCACAGCCCAGAAAAATGACATTATCACTACTGTGGAAAAAGTATGGAAGAGCATGACCCTCCATGGAAGACATCCCCACGATCTGAGCAGACTCGATGTCGACAACGAAGCGTCGAATGCCTGGCTCAGAGTTGGAGGCCTCTTCCCAGAAACAGAAAGGTTCATTGTGGCAATACAGGACCAGGTTGCTAACACAAAAATGATCAAAAATACCTCATAAAAGACCAACAAATTCAAGGTGATAAATGCAGAAAACGCCAAGAGAAACCAGAAACATTCCAACACATTATTGGATCCTGCAGCAGTTTAGCTCAATCTGTTTTATTACACAGGCACAATCAAGTGGCAAACATTATTCACCAAAATGTTGCTTTAAAATACAAATTCATAAAAGGAACAATGCCTTACTATATATACAAGCCTGATCCAGTTTTAGAGTCAAAGGCCCACAAATTATATTACAATCACATGGTTAGTACAGATACGACAATCCATAATATCCGTCCAGATATTATAATACATGATAAATGAGAAAGAACAAATTACTTAATAGATATCGCCATTCCAAACACACAAAACACACAGAAAACAATAAGTGAAAACACCAGAAATATGCTGAATGAAAAGAAGAAATTGAAAGACGATGGAACAATGAACAGGGTATACATTGTCCCAATAGTAATATCTACAACTGGTATCATCCAAAAGTTACGACACAAGAGCATTAAACAATTAGGGATACACAGCCATATCTATGTAAGTCTTTAGAAAGCCACAGTACTAAGCACCACTAGAACAGTCTGAAAGTTCCTAACAATTGGGAAATGAGCGTGCTTGGCTATGCTCGTATCTCAGGTTCTGCCAGGTTGAGCTGAGAAAGTTTTCTTCATCGTCATCATAATAATAATACAGGTTGTTTACCCCTTATCCAAAATGCCGGAAGTGTTTTGGGTTTCATGTTTTTTTGGATTTTGGAATATATAATGAAGTAGCTTGGAATCACCATCATTTCCGACTCTGAATTTTCGCGCTACCAGTAAGCAGTCTTTGTCTTACACTTGTTCTTCACACGTATGTACATAACAGTGAAAATTATTACATACCATTAATATAATAAAAATATAATATGAGTAGGGTAGCAAAATCAGCACAGCAGCATAGGGAGAATACTTGTATCAGCTGTTGAACAACAGCAAACAATGCCAGGTTTTCAGCTCCCACCAACAATTTGATTACTGTGTTGCTTGTTTCTTTAATAAAACTTTCTTAGTTCTAGTAATCCAGACTCCAACTGAGTGATCCATTTCTGCTGGTTTGGCAACCCAGTTACGGGGTACGTAACATAAGGTTAATAAATAATACTGAGAATATTAGTTATAGGGTCTCTGAAGGTGAGTCCGTAGGTTGTGGAATCAGTTTAGAGTGGAGAGAGTGAAGTTATGCATGATAACTGAAGGGTAGTAACTGTTCTTGAACCTAGAGGTGTGGCACCTAAGGCTCCTGTGCCTCCTTCCTGATGGAAGTGGTGAGAAGAGCGCATGGACTGGATGGTAGAGGTCCTTGATGATGGATGCTGCTTTCTTGTGGCAGTACCTCTTGTCGACATACTAAGTAGTGGGGAGGGCTTTTCCTGTGAAGGGCTGGGCTGTATCCATTACTACTTGTAGCCTTTCCTGGTCTTGGACACAATATTTCCATGTAAAAATTTCACGGTTATCTGTTTTACTGATCATAGTAAAGAGATGTTTATTGGCTATGACATCAAGGGAAAGACCTTTGGAAATTTTACACCCAGTTGAAAGGACAGAGTGGGTGTCAGTTTAAACTTTTCGTGTAATAGACTGAACTGCTTGCACTGAAATGTCATTGTAGGCTTTGTGCTCAGCTCTCTGATGATAACTCCATGCTTAATGCCTCAAAGATGTGATGAATAGTCCAGTCATCAACAAAAATCTGGAGATATCAGGAACCATAGATATGTAGAATAGGAAACCTGAAGAGCTGGCTACTGACTATTGGCCTTTGAGATGAACGATGGTGCATGTCTAGAAAGACAGAAGAAATAGAGCTGTTGAACACTAGACTCTTTAGGTCTGCTCCACTGTTTATAAAGAAATATATTGATCTTCTATTTCAGTAGCAGCACTTCCCCCATATCTCTTGATTCCCTTAATCATTAATATTGTCAATATTAAACCGGTCCACAGTGCAAAAAATGTTGCGGACCTCTGCCTTAATGTCCCAAATCTCTGTCCTTGAATCACTTCAATGACTGAGTGACACAGCTGTCTAAAGTAGAGATTTTCTCTTCACCACTGTCCTAAGTGGCCTACCCTTTGAATCTGACCTTGTGATTTCTGGCTCTAGACTCCACACTCTTGACAAACATTCTCTCTGTACCTGCAATCCCTCTAAGAATTTTATATGATTCAGTGAGATCTCTCACTCTTCTAACCTCTGAAGAATACAGTTGATATTCACTTAGTCTCTCCACATACAGCAGATTCACCACCCAGGAATGAGTCCAGTGAATTTTCATGGCACTCCTGCAATGGAAATATATCCTTTTCTTAGTTAAGAACACAAACATTGTCACTGTACTTCAGATGTAGTCTCAGCAAGAATAGGGAGGAGGCATGGTGACGTAGTGGTCAGCATAGTGCTAACAACCCTAGCTCACTCTGCTGCTGTCTATGAGGAGTTTTATGTTCTCGCCGTGACCCCGTTGGTATCCTCAGGGTGTTTCGGTTTCCTCCCACATTCCAAACGTGTACAGGTGAGTAGGTTAATTGGGCACCTGGGTATAATTGGGTGGCGATGGCTCATTGAACTGGAAGAGCCTGTTACTGTGCTGTTCATCCGTCATATGCCATGACATATGATATAACCGATCATGGTTTCATGACCATGACCGTTCTTGGCAAATTTTTCTTTAGAGGTGGCTTGCCATTGCTTCTTCTGGTCAGTGTCTTTGCAAGATGGGTGACCCCAGGCATTGTCAATACTCTTCAGAGATTGTCTGCCTGCTGTCAGCGGTCGCATAACCAGGACTTGTGTTATACACCAGCTGCTCATTGGCCATTGACCATTTGCTCCCATGGCTTCACGTGATCCTGATCAGGGGACGAAGAAGGTGTTATACCTTGCCCAAGGGTGATCTGCAGGCTAGAGGAGGGAAGGAGCACCCTACAACTCCTTTGGTAGAGACATATCCCCACCCCCCCACCCATACACTGTGCTATATCTCAATTAATTAATTAATCAATAATTTGCGCAAGTCATCTTCGTCCATGCACTCAAGTCCTCTTCTGATTAAAATCAAGGCTATTTGTAGGGCCAGGCACTGCTTAACAGAAATAGCATAGATGGGCATCTTGGTTTACGTGGGCAGCCTGCGCTCAAGGGCTAGTTTCTGCGTTCTGTGACTCGAAAAGCCAGGATACCTTTTGTCTTTATAATCTCTAGCTGCGGTGTTGACTTTCTGTGTCTTGTGTACGAGGATATCTGTGTCCCTTTCAACATCACTCCTGCCTAAGCTGTCAGTCTTTAAAAAGATGGACTAAGCCACAATCCCGCTGCTCCGCGCTCCAGCCCCTAACCACATCATCTCCTACAGACCGAAAATACCCAACAGTCTTCCTTGGAATATTGCAGCCTCTGTGCTGAGCACAGCTGTCATTTTGAGGGAAACACTGGGCAGGGATTTACTTTTTTGATTTGTTTTAGGTTTTTAAGCGTCCTCTCTACGTTAGTGTCTCAATCGTCAACAGACCTTTCAGAGCTAACCACAGAGGTCAGGTTTTCTTGTGATTTTGCAGTAATCTAGATTTTTTTAGATTAGATTATGAATCCTCATTTATTGTCACTTAGAAATGCCATAAAACTCCAGGCACCGACAACTGTCGATGAATTGGAAGTACCCGACCACAGCCGACTCTGATTCTGTCTGAAAACTTCGAGCCTCCGACCAGCCCTCCGACACCAAGCAGCGAGCATCGTCTCTGCCGAGCGCTTCGACCCCCCCCCCCCCCACCGCACCCCCGGCCGCCGAGCAACAAGCAAAGCCAAGGACTCGGGGCCTTCTCCTCCGGAGATTCTGGGTCACACAGTAGCAGCGGCAGTGAAGAAGGCATTTCAGAAGTTTTACCAGATGTTCCTCCATGCTCTCACGTCTGTCTCCATCAAATCAGGATTGTGCACAACACCCTACTTGACAGATAACAGATATCATTCACCGGAGTGGCCACTGTGCGCTGCATCGTGCTGCCACCTTCTCCTCCTCCCAACTCTCAGTGTATTCCAAAATGAAATGAGAAACATACATTTCTGTCATTCTTACCTGGTGTACATTTGGAAATAGATCACCATTCTTCAAAAAGATTTCCTTATCTCGGCTTTATATTTTCAGTTTTCAACTTACTGGTTTTGTCAATACTTGAAATGAAGCCACTGGCAATATACACTTAGCAGTCACTTTATTAGGGCTTAATTAGGAAGGGGAAAAAAGATTATGAGAGAAAACTGGCAGGGAACATAAAAACTGACTGTAAAAGCTTTTATAGATATGTGAAAAGAAAAAGATTGGTTAAGACAAATGTAGGTCCCCTACAGACAGAAACAGGTGAATTGATTATGGGGAACAAGGATGTGGCAGACCAATTGAATAATTACTTTGGTTCTGTCTTCACTAAGGAGGACATAAATAATCTTCCGGAAATAGTAGGGGACCGAGGGTCTAGTGAGATGGAGGAACTGAGGGAAATACATGTTAGTAGGGAAGTGGTGTTAGGTAAATTGAAGGGATTAAAGGCAGATAAATCCCCAGGGCCAGATGGTCTGCATCCCAGAGTGCTTAAGGAAGTAGCCCAAGAAATAGTGGATGCATTAGTGATAATTTTTCGAAACTCTTTAGATTCTGGACTAGTTCCTGAGGATTGGAGGGTGGCTAATGTAACCCCACTTTTTAAAAAAGGAGGGAGAGAGAAACCAGGGAATTATAGACTGGTTAGCCTAACATCGGTGGTGGGGAAACTACTAGAGTCAGTTATCAAAGATGTGATAACAGCACATTTGGAAAGCAGTGAAATCATTGGACAAAGTCAGCATGGACTTGTGAAAGGAAAATCATGTCTGACGAATCTCATAGAATTTTTTGAGGATGTAACTAGTAGAGTGGATAGGGGAGAACCAGTGGATGTGGTATATTTGGATTTTCAAAAGGCTTTTGACAAGGTCCCACACAGGAGATTAGTGTGCAAACTTAAAGCACACGGTATTGGAGGTAAGGTATTGATGTGGATAGAGAATTGGTTGGCAGACAGGAAGCAAAGAGTGGGAATAAATGGGACCTTTTCAGAATGGCAGGCAGTGACTAGTGGAGTACCGCAAGGCTCAGTGGTGGGACCCCAGTTGTTTACAATATATATTAATGACTTGGATGAGGGAATTAAATGCAGCATCTCCAAGTTTGCGGATGACACGAAGCTGGGTGGCAGTGTTAGCTGTGAGGAGGATGCTAAGAGGATGCAGAGTGACTTGGATAGGTTGGGTGAGTGGGCAAATTCATGGCAGATGCAATTTAATGTGGATAAATGTGAAGTTATCCACTTTGGTGGCAAAAACAGGAAAACAGATTATTATCTGAATGGTGGCCGATTAGGAAAATGGGAGGTGCAACGAGACCTGGGTGTCATTATACACCAGTCATTGAAAGTGGGCATGCAGGTACAGCAGGCGGTGAAAAAGGCGAATGGTATGCTGGCATTTATAGCAAGAGGATTTGAGTACAGGAGCAGGGAGGTACTACTGCAGTTGTACAAGGCCTTGGTGAGACCACACCTGGAGTATTGTGTGCAGTTTTGGTCCCCTAATCTGAGGAAAGACATCCTTGCCATAGAGGGAGTACGAAGAAGGTTCACCAGATTGATTCCTGGGATGGCAGGACTTTCAAATGACGAAAGACTGGATGAACTAGGCTTATACTCGTTGGAATTTAGAAGATTGAGGGGGAATCTGATTGAAACGTATAAAATCCTAAAGGGATTGGACAGGCTAGATGCAGGAAGATTGTTCCCGTTGTTGGGTAAGTCCAGAACGAGGGGTGACAGTCTGAAGATAAAGGGGAAGCCTTTTAGGACTGAGATGAGGAAAAACTTCTTCACACAGAGAGTGGTGAATCTGTGGAATTCTCTGCCACAGGAAACAGTTGAGGCCAGTTCATTGGCTATACTTAAGAGGGAGTTAGATATGGCCCTCGTGGCTAAAGGGATCAAGGGGTATGGAGGGAAGGCTGGTACAAGGTTCTAAGTTGGATGATTAGCCATGATCATACTGAATGGCGGTGCAGGCTCGAAGGGACGAAAGGCCTACTCCTGCACCTATTTTCTATGTTTCTATGTACACCTGTACACCCGATCGTTAATATAAATATCTCGAATCAGCCAATCACATGGCAGCAACTCAATGTATGAACAGACAGGATGTTCGCTCGTACTTCAGACCAGATATCAAAATGGGGAAGGAATGTGATCGAAGTGGCTTTGACTGTGGAATGATCATTGGTGCCGGACAAGGTGTTTTGAGTTTCTCAGCAACTGCTGATCTCCTGACACTTTCACACACAACAGTCTCTAGAGTTTACAGAGAATGGCACGAAAAACCAAAAAAAAACCCAGGGAGTGGCAGTTTTGTGGGCGTGAGAGAAGTCAGAGGAGAATGGTCAGACAGGTTCAAGCTGAGAGGAGGGCAACAGTAACTCAAACAACCATGTGCTACAACATTTGTGTGCATCTCTGAATGCACGACACAAGAAACCATGAAGTAGATGGGCTATAGCAGCTGAAGTCCGCAAACGTACACTCAGTAGCTACTTTATTATGTACAGGAAGTATCTAGTAAAGTGGCCACAGAGTGCGTAAAGTCAGACTGCTAACTTAGTTGATGCTATTCTTTTTGTTTTTAATTAGAAGCATAAAACCTTTAGGATTTGGGTGGTAGTTTGTTCTCAGTAAGCTCCACCTCAGCCATGCATTCCGACAGTATGGGGGAGACAATTCGATGACACTTTTTATGGGACACTTCATTGACACTCCCTGTCTCCAGCATTGACTTTGTATTGGGGCAGGACTGATAGCAACATTCACAGCAAAAAGTCTATTTTACAGTTAACAAATTATATTTACCCAAGAAACCAAAGTCTATTTTACATGGCACTTCGGCACACAATTTAGTGAGCTTTCTTGAAAAATAGCTAACAGAATTCATGTGTGAAATTACACTCAAATCTCTTGACGACAGTAAAGTAATTTCAGCATCAAACTGCCGAGATGGAAGATCTGTCACATTAATGTATTGAGCAGAAGATAGTTGCATACAAATGATGCGTGTAGAATTGACCCCATTCTGGGTCTCCAGCCATGACACTGCACCATCAGCCACACCTACCCTATATAGAAAGAAGTAGCAAGCTTTTGAATAGCAGTGAATTTCTTCCCCCACAAAAATCAGTACAGGAATACCTTGGATTTGGATAAAATGTATGGAGCGAAAAGGTTGTGTCTCTGATTGTAAGGAACTTTCCAAGGCTATTTATTTCAAGGAAACTGGCAGCAATAAATTGACATTGTCCATGTACACAGAATGCAGCAGAGTGAGCTCTGATAAAAAGTGCCATTTGTGTCATTTGACAATGTCAAAACATGATTGACGACCTGATTGAAATGTATATTCTGAGTGAAGAAGGGTGGCCTTTGTAGAAATGCACCCACAAGGTGATTTGCACAGATGATGAGGAAAAAAAATTAATCAACTGTGAGCAGAGGTACAGTGTTTTTGTGCGATTGAAGTATTTTGTAATTGTAAGTGCATGAAATATTAGTGCTTTTATGATAAGCAGAAATAAGAAGTACAGGATGCGCATTGCAAATGTGTCCATTACTGATATCAAGGACAACCATACCATATTGGGTCAAGATATTTCAAAGTACGCCTTTAAATATATTTTCTCTGCTAGTACTGTGTCAAATTGTTTTTTTTTAATGAATCCATGTTTTGTTTTAATTTTTAACCTGCCATATGAATTCTGTTTTACATAATCTCCAAAATGGTGATGTTCAGGGATCTAATATACACTGGAGGGGTGATGTTCAAACCTCTTTTCATGTTCGTTTGAAACATTCCAATGACAGTGAGTTTTTCTGGGCATTTAACCCAGTGTAATTTTTGACTGACAAGCTCAGCCACTGACTTTCCTTTACATACCTGTGTGATTTTGGGAAGATCGGGAAATAAAATTGGGACTGAAAGGCTTCAGCTGTAACTTTGCTGTGAGGAGGTTTGTCACAATCTTAACCCAATATTTAAATGAAGCATGGTCCTCCAAGGGTGCTATGTCCTCTAAGATTTCACTGCATTTCCAACCACACCGTTGTGATTTCTTTTTCACTATTCTTAAGGCAGTCAGTCAGTCAGTCAGTGGGTGCCATCCCGAATCCAGGGTTGGCGGCTATGCACGTCCATCTTCTTCGATCTTGCGCTCCTTTTCTGGCCTCAGCATAACTCAACCCAGTCCATTGCCTCACATTATCACACCAAGTGGTTCGCCGCCTTCCTCTTTCCCTCTTTCCTTCTATCATCCCTTCCAATAACAATTTCTGCCGCCCACCACCTCTTAACAAGTGCCTGGCATATTCTAGCTTCCTTTTCTGCACATTCTTCAGCAACTCCTTTCCTCTCCTCGTTCTCTTCAACACTTCCATATTACTGACCTTCATCACCCATCTAATTTTCTGCACTCTCCTTAAACACCACATTTCAAATGCCTCCAGTCGTCATTGTGCTTCCTTGCATAAGGTCCACGTTTCAACTCCATACAACAGACTGCTCCAGACGTAGCATTTCCAAATTGTACAACGCAGCCCAAAGTCCAGCCTTTTGCCACACAGCACGTCACTCAGGCTCCAGAACGTTGATCTTGCAATCTCAATTCTTCGTCTTATTTCTTTATCCTCTTAAGCACTTAAGGCAGTGCTGTTTCATAACTCTTGCTAACATTTAAAGAAGGGGTTCCCAACCTTTTTAAAACCATGGACCAATAACAGGAAACAAGGGATTCATGGACCCCAGGTTGGGAACCCCTGATTTAAAGGGACCGCCACCAAGCAAAATAATTCATTTTGTTTTGAAATTGGCAATATTATATGATTTAGATAGGAAGAGCAAATAGAATTGGAATAGGTAGAATCTAGAAGATTGCCACTTCAACAATGCAAATGCATTATGAACCATATGACAATCCTCTGGTACTGACTATAGAGGGGTTGAATTATTGGTGAAGTATTGTCAGTGCTGTCACTGCTGTTAGAGGAAGAGTCTCCAGGCAATTTTGCTAACCATCTACTTGAGAGTACATCAAAGTGTCTCTTTCAAGTACTGAACTCCAGAGTTATCACTATGAAACAGACAACTGTTCTAAAAATCTTTTCCCGATACCATAAAGTTGCACAATCTCCTGGGCTAACATTGTTGGCAGTTTTCCTCAAGCCATACCATCTTCCTTGCATTAAGCAACATACAGTGTATAGGTTGGTAATTCCTTCCAATTTTCCACAATTTAAAGCATTCAAGAACAACCAGTCTATAGTACTGTGTGAATGTCAATGGGTTCGATGGCTCCATTTAATATCAGAGAATGTATACAATGTATAACCTGAAATTCTTACTCTCCACAAACATCCTCAAAACAGAAGAAAAGCCCCAAATAATTAACGACAAAAAGGTAAGAACCCCAAACCTCCTGTTGCCCTCCCACACACAAGCAGCATCAACCCTTCCCCTCCTCTCCCCACTTATTCAAGCAGAGAGCATCCACATTATCACCACCAATCATGCAAGCAAGAGTAAAGCCAACAAAGACTGACCATGGTCTACAGTACATCAAAAACTACGTCCAACATTTTGACATCCCTCAGGCGCTCTTTCTCACGAACAAGGGAGAAACAGCTATCACTCCCTCCACAGTGAGAGGGTAGACAAACAGTGGCTGTTTCAATGTTATAGTCACAGCCTGAAGCATTGCTTTTTATTTTGAGTGTGTCATGAGATTGAAGATCTTGACATTTTCTAAAGATGGAGTGTTGAGATTTTGACACTTGAGCTCAACAACCAAAGTCAACTGTGTCCTCTGAAGGATATTTTCTCATTGACTGAGCTCACTTTCATCCCTGGTTCTGGCTTGGCAAGTTCAAAGCAGTGATGGATTCTGGTGTTTAAATCCAGCGGTCTTTAGAAGTCAAGAAATTGCTCTTTAGGCATTTCACTGTCTCTGGCATGCTCTTTTTCTAGTTTATCGTAAGTTTCATGTCTCTTTCGATAAGTTACTCGACCCGTTAACTCTTCCAGTTGCTCACACATTCAATCAAACCTACCATGTGGTCTTATCTGTAAATCAGTAGCACATGTTTTCTGGGTCTTAACGCATGTCTTCTTATCCTTAATAAACTTCACATTGTTTGTATATTTCATCTGGACCTTTTCATTAATTATATCAAACTGAGGAGTTTTATTTAGGTAAGATTTCACCACTTTGACCATGGTATTGATTTGATCTTAATTTTACATACTTCTTATCATTTTGACTGCAACCTCAAGATATTAATAGGTTGTAGTCAAATGCTAAAGAGAGTAATCAAACAACCAAATATATTGTAATCAAATCGGCTGATCCAACAACCATAGATTGATCCTGCAACTAGGTAGATCGCAAACAAATTGATTGAACATCTTCTATTTTCACTCGGTTCCAAATAAAATAGATTGTAACTGAACACGTTATCGTCAAATGGGTTGCAACCTATATTTTGAATGCAGCAGCCCTCAGTCCTAATTTCCATCCGGTACTTAAAGCCAGAACTCTTTATTTTCTTTCAGACAAAAGAGGAGCAGAGAGGTTTTTACCTCATTTATTGCACACTAAAAATTCCACTTTAATCTAGAAGTTCTAACTCTAAAATATCCTGCCACATGACTACGCTATTTGATGGATTCTGGTGTTTAACTCTAAGGTTCTTTTAAAAGTCAGGAAGGAGGCCTAAAGTTTGTTGCTGTATGATTGCTTTATTAAGAGTTGATAGAGAAAAAAGAAATTGAAACAGACAGTGATAGAGGGTCTACTACTTGAAGAAGTGAGAAAATAAAAATAGTGCCTAGTATAAACAGTTACTTTTAAACTTCTGAGATAAGAACATTTCCATTCAAATCTTCAGATAAGAAGAAACCAATTAGAAAGTACTTATTCAAATACTGCAGTACCAAATTAACCAATTAAAAAGCACCTATTCACTTATACAGAACAAAGAGGCCTCCAAGGCTTTCCAGAATTATACTTTACATAGCCACTAGAAGCATATTAAACTCTTATGTGCATACTATAGCCACTAGGAATCATTGTAAGCAGTTACCTGTACATAATTAATTATATGAAATATAAGCAGATATTTAATCGTTAAACTACAAAGAAAATAACAATTAAACAGTCCAATCTAAGAATTAAATGATTGGATCCAACAGCAGCTTGATTTGGATCCTCATGTGTCTGTTCTGAAACTTAGGAAACCCCTCATTGGATCCTTCTAGTTATAGACCAATATCTTTAATATCCCATTTGTGTAATATGTATGGTAAACAGAGCAGTTGAAGTACATTTTGGAAAAAAGGGATTATATAGCATTTTATCAAAGTGGATTTTGGAGGGATAAAAAATGACATTGGGTTCAGTTTTATGCTTGGAAGATGATATTAGGAAAGCACAGGTAAATAGAGAAGTTTGTAATTGCTGTATACTCTGCTATTGGAAAAGGATATGATATGTTATGAAGAGGAGGTCGTTTGATTAAATTATGGAAAATAGAGTGAGGGGAAGGCTATATAATTATTTTTTGAGTTTTTTTTTAATTGGACAGTCTATGCAGGTAAGGGTAAGCCACTAGATGTATTAGGTGTATTCAGGCCTCTATGAAATAGAGAATAGGACTCCACAAGGAAGTATTTGTAGCCCTTTATTGTTTAATATTATGATTAATGATATTTTTATGAGGTAGGTACTTGGGTGGGTAAATCCCTTTTTGCAAATGATGGAGCTTTATGGATCACAGGTATAAATTTCAATTTAACTGTATATAGGACGCAATTAGCAATTACTAAGGTTGAACAGTGGGCAGATGGGCTCTTAAGTTGGACTGCCAGCTGCCATTAAAAGCAGGATGAAGAAGAGAAAAGAAGAGGAAGAAGAGAAGAGAAAATGCTGGAGAAACTCAGCAGGTCAGGCAGCATCTATGCAGGAAACAAAGAACTGATGCTTCAGGCCGTGATACTTCATCCGGCCGTTGGAATGTACTGACAGGTAACGTGCCATCAGCTTAAGAGCAAATGAAAATCTGAGTTCTCCTTAACTCCGAACACTGTGCTTCTGTGTAACCTATGTGAAGAGCCTGCATATTAATGATCTCAATTTATGACTGGCCTTTAAATAACAGGTCAAATGTGAGGGAATACACAGTGGGGGGCAGTAGGGGGAGGTTATGATGGCAGAACTCAAGGCAATGAATCAGAACTGAGTCTACAGAATGAGATCTCCGCTGAGTGATCACGAGTGATGGTTCTCAAATATTATTCTGGTTAGCAAAAGAAGAAGGCTTTCTGCTCTTAAAAGTTTGAACATCTTTGCTTCAACAATTTAGTAGCATTCATTTAACAAACTCTAGTGCCCTGACAGCTGTTATGGATAGACTGAATAGGAGCACAAAGTGATTACTGGGCTACCTTGTGTAGACTTGTGGCTTTATTGATTTCTTATTTGTTGGAGTAAAGTGTGAATGTAAATTGGATGCAGTTTATCAGAGAGGCAGGGAGCTTCATAAATCATGAATTATGAGCAGAACACATGACCTATGTAATGCTAACAGTTAAATCCACTGCATTGAAAGTAAGTCTCCATCAGTTGGAGATCTTGCCCTTTCCAAGTGGTTTGGCATAGCATTGGTCTGGTGACAGTACACAGTGTATATGTATTATATTAAGATTGAGAATCTAATTCTCTTTGACCCACCAAAACATTGGATAACACCATAATGGTTTTGCTGTCTTGATGTTGGGTTGAATTATCAGGAATCATCTGACTTGGGGTCATAGAATCAAAAGCAATACAGCACGAGTGCAGGGTCTTTGGCCTGTTGAGTCCCTGCTAGCCACAGTGCACACCCAGCTAATCCCAATATCCTGCATTTGGCCCATATCCCTTAAAGCCCTGCCTCTCCATGTACCTAGCTGTCACAACAACTGATTCAGCAGTGCCGCAGTACAACAATTGTGCTCGTTAATATGCACGTGTCATCTAATTATTATTTCATTGTGATAGTATTTAACTCCATTCATTCCGTTGTAGTATTTGTCGAGACTTAGACACAGCAACGCTTCGCTGCCTGCTTGCATTCTGCCTTGCCTGAGAAATTGGACTGTCAAGTCAATTGACTCTGAAGACTAGGGGTATTCATTTTATTCTCAGTTGTTCTTATCAGCCGTAGTGTAGGTGAAAAGAGAGAGTTTTAGAGTTTTAGTTACCGGCCCTATTTGGCCTAGGGCTTATTGTTTTTTTTTCCTTTTAACACTGTTCGCATTAAAGTCTGTGAACTATCGACCTGCTTCAGTGCCTCTCACTCTGCACTTGGGCCATATCCACACCAGTTGACAACAAGTCTCGAGCACACAAAGATGGACCCAGCAGAGAGAGGGCAGCTGACCTTGGCCATGAGATTCATTGGTCAGAGTGATCCATCGAGGCAACAATGTTTCATTGGAACTCCTATGTACTGTATAACCTCTTGCTTCTGTCTCCATTGTGACAGAAGGACCTTGCCAAGTACTGGACCCAGTGAAGTTTGAACAGTGACATTTTGACATTGGTGGCTTGAGGAGAGATTCAGATATTCTCAGTGCATGTTCTGACTCTACATTCTGAGAGTCCTGAGACTACATAGCGAGCTTCTCTAGTCTACTTTGAGTTTTCCGGTATCCATTCCAAGATTTTCAAGTCACAAGTACCCAGGTTCCCAGCTTTGTGGTCCTGTGACTCAGGTCTGATGACAAATGAGCACTTCAAGCAAGTTTATCAATTGATTCAACAAATCATCATTCAAGTCAATAGTGTAAGTTCTGGAACAGCCCTACTCCAGAAGCTGATCCCTGGCTGGAGTGTGCAAATACACAAGTAAAGTAACCCTATCAAGAGTATTTTCAAACTCTTGATGAACGTCATGGTACAGACTGGGAAACTTTCATGTAGCAAATTAAATAGATCTACAGAGAACCAGCTAGCTTAGTGAATAAAGAAACCCATCTATGCTGTCTTGATCTGCAAAATTGAGAGTATATCCTAATTGCCTCTTGAAAAAATTGTTAAAGATAAAATACTGTGAGCAAGATTTGAAAAGGTTCCTTCTCTAGGTTTCAATTCTCATGTTTTCAAGGGTTCCCAAGGACTTTTCTCTACGTTCCCAAGGTTTTTATTTTTCTGATTGTTTCCAAGGCTTGTTCAATGTGTTTAGGGTTTCACAATGTCCTCCCCATCTCAAAGACTCCCAAGCCTCCCTCTTGGCCCCGCCTAAGGTTACTTGATCTCAGTCTGTTGGGGTTCCCAGGTCTCTCAGTCTCTCTGGATCCCCGAGTCTCCCTGCCTCTCGAGTTCCCCATACCTCCTTCTCAAGTTCCCCTGATCTCTCGAGTCATACGTTTTCAGGTCTTCCTGGGCCATCAGGTGCCAGCTATAGGGAGGGGGGGTCTTGTAGTGACTACTTCAGACCTGTGCAGGGCATCAGATAGCATTGGGCTCCGAGGTTTTTAGAGTACCTGAATTGGTTAATTGTTGTTTAATAACAGTTAATAATGGTTTAAGAGTTCCTTGTGTTTTTCTTGAGCGACTCGCTCTTTGTAATGCAGTTTCCTGGTGCTTTCTGTTTAAGTTTTCTAAGTTTATTTTGATAGGCTCAGGGATTCTGTGTTAGTTTTGTTGTTGAACCAGATGCCCGATTAGCTCCAATCAGAGGGTCCCCATTTTGAGAATGATCTGTCTCACGGTGTCATTTGGTTGAGCTACCTCTGTAAAAGCTCTTGTTTCTGTCTCTACATGGAAGTCTTTGGCTCTGATATTGGCAGTGCACACCATGGCACTTAACTACCAGCATCACTGGGGGACATCTTGGACAAATCCCTCATCTGGGACTTCCAGCAGACACAGCTCTGTGGTGCCTCAGGGGCAGAGTCTAGAGAAGGGGCCCTGTCACAACCATGGATTGGACAGTGCAGTAGATACGGCAATTGCGCTCATGAATATGCATGTGTCAGCTAATTACTATTTCACTGTGATAGTATTTAACTCCATTCATTCTGTCACAGTATTTGTTGAGACTTGGACACAGCAGCGCTTTGCTGCCTGATTGCATTTTGCCTTGCCTGAGAAATTGGACCATCGAGTCAACTGATTTTGAAGACTAGCGGTATTCTTTTCATTCTTAATTGTTCTTTTCAGCCACAGTGTAGACTTGAGAGTTTTAGTTAATGGCCCTGTTTGGCCCAGTGTTTATTGTTTTCTTTCCCCTTTAACATTGTGTGTATTAAAGTCTGTGAAATATCGACCTGCTTCAGTGTCTCTTACTCCACACTTGGGCCATTATCAGCACCGGTTGACGCTATCCATATGCGTCTTAAATGATACCATTGAAGTTCTTCTGGCTGCTTGTTCAATATAACCACTATGTTCTGCATGAAAAAGATACCCCTCAGGTCCCTTTTAAATCATTCCTCTCTCACGCTGAATCGGTGTGCCACTCCTGATCCTGGGGAAAATACTGTTACCATCCATCTGTATTTGCCTCTCATAATGTTAAACATTTTCTTAAGGTCCCAATCTCCTACATTCCAAGAAATAAAGATCTTGCCTGATCTACCTCTCCCCATAACTCAGGCTCTCTAGTCCTGGCAATATCCTCATAAATCTTTTCATCAGTCTTTCCAGTTTAACCACACCTCTCTTATGTATAAGAAGGTAACTAAAACTGTAAACCGTACTCCAAGTGTGGCATGACTTTTACAACTGATTTTGGCTCTTCTCCTAATTTCCCACATCTACCTCTCTGTGTTCCAACACTATTCTCATCTTTTCTCTGCTTAAGGTGCAACCATTTTGGCTTTACTCCTCATTGCCTTTATAACGCATGCTCTTGTACATCTGTACTTGTATGCACTTGGATGTCAAACACGAGGAATTCTGCAGATGCTGGAAATTCAAGCAACACACATCAAAGTTGCCCGTGAACGCAGCAGGCCAGGCATCTCTAGGAAGAGGTACAGTCAACGTTTCAGGCCGAGACCCTTCGTCAGGACTAACTGAAGGAAGAGCAAGTAAGAGATTTGAAAGTGGGAGGGGGAGGGGGAGATCCAAAATGATAGGAGAAGACAGGAGAGGGAGTGATGGAGCCAAGAGCTGGACAGGTGATTGGCAAAGGGGATATGAGAGGACAGGAGGCCCAGGGAGAAGGAAAAAGGGGAGGGGGGGGGAAACTCAGAGGATGGTCAAGGGGTATAGTCAGAGGGACAGAGAGAGAAAAAGGAGAGTGAGAGAAAGAATGTGTGTATAAAAATAAATAACGGATGGGGTACAAGGGGGAGGTGGGGCATTAGCGGAGGTTTGAGAAGTCAATGTTCATGCCATCAGGTTGGAGGCTACCCAGACAGAATATAAGGTGTTGTTCCTCCAACCTGAGTGTGGCTTCATCTTTACAGTAGAGGAGGCCGTAGATAGACATGTCAGAATGGGAATGGGATGTGGAATTAAAATATGTGGCCACTGGGAGATCCTGCTTCCTCTGACTATACCCCTTGCCCATCCTCTGGGTTTTTCACCCCCCCATCCCCCTTTCCCTTCTCCCTGGGCCTCCTGTCCCATGATCCTCTCATATCCCTTTTGCCAATCACCTGTCCAGCTCTTGGCTCCATCCCTCCCCCTCCTGTCTTCTCCTATCATTTTGGATCTCCCCCCTCCCCCTCCCACTTTCAAATCTCTTACTTGCTCTTCCTTCAGTTAGTCCTGACGAAGGGTCTCGGCCTGAAACATCGACTGTACCTCTTCCTAGAGATGCTGCCTGACCTGCGGCGTTCACCAGCAACTTTGATGTGTGATGCACTTGGATGTTCCTTGTTTTGCCATTCTCCAACAGGGGTTTGTTGAATGGCTCTGTATCATAGCTTAATCACCTGTTTGCAGTAGTATGACTTTTGCTGGTATTCAAGGACATCACATACAATAGCAGCATATGTCCAGACTTGATAAGACGAGCTACAACCTTGAGTTAATTCATCATTCATTTACGGGTCAGTGATTCATTATAGCAGGCATCTCAGTTAATTCCATAATTTAATCCTTCTCCTACCTAGGATATATTGACAATTCACAGGGAGCACATTCCAATTCAGTAATCTGAAACTAAATTAGTGATGGAAGAGATAGATATTATTCAATGCAGTGATCATTAGCCATTGTCAGTGTCTTAAACAGAAGAAATGCTAAACATGAGAAAGTCTGCTGATTCTGGAAATCCAAAGCAACACACACAAAATGCTGGAGGAACTCAGCAGCTCTTGGGCCGGGACCCTTTCACAGTCCTGAAGAGGGGCCTCAGCATGAAACGTCAACTATTCATTTCCATAGGTACTGTCTGACCTGCTGAGTTGCTCCAGCATTGTGTGTGTGTTGCAGAACAAATGCTGTCTGCAGTAAGTACAACCATCTAGTTTCAAACAAACCATATGTGTAGGATTCCATATAAATAGGAATTCCATTTTGTCCTACTTTACATTGCAAGCAGTGCAGGCATGAAATCGGACTGGGTATAGCCCATTGTTTGGAAACCAAAATGGCACCTGTTGCCTGCAAGTACAATTCTAGCACAGTTTTGCTCAAGGCCTCCTTGACGTCCCCAGTGGCTCCTGATAACACTTCCACTGGCTCCTGGGAATGTCTGGGCCATAGCCCATTCAAAATAGAAATGATTCCTTTGGGATGATGTTGAGAACTTTGAGACCACACATTAGGAGTACACTGAACCATACATAAACCATGGAAGGAGTGCATCGAAGCATAAACTATCTATCCATCTGCCATGTCAGTTGTCACATCTGTGTAGAAATCTGCAATTCCCACATTGATTTCATCGGCAATCTCAGAACAGACTAACCTGGGGTGGAGGCAAATCACGTTAAATCCCAAAGAAAGTACAACTTTAAAGCACAGTATGGGCCCTTCAGCCCACAATGTTTTGCCGGCCTTTTAACCCACTCTAGAATTAATCTAACCCTTCCCTCCCTACATAATCTTCCATTTATCTATCATCCATGTGCCTAAGAGTTTGTTAAGTGTTCCTCATGTACCATCACCCCTGGCAGCATGTTCCATGCACCCACCACTCTCTGTGTAAAAGAAAACTTCTCTCTGACATTGCCCCCACCCCTATACTTTGCTCCATTCAGTTTAAAATTGTGTGCCTTGTATTGCAGTCTGTTGTGCCCCCTTCATTTGAACCATCACACTAATCCAGAGGATTGTGGTCCAAAGTAAACTAAAGTGTGATTATGGTCATGCATGAGTGCTAAGGGTATTCCCTCTGATATTTGTATTTCTATCAGGAGCAAATCATTAGTTTGCCAATGATTCCACTGTATGGAACACCCTGCTGGAAGCACATAGTGTTCATCAGAGTGATTGTCGAACTTCAAACTTGCTTGCTTCATGCTTCCTCACTTTGCTGTCATTAGTGAAACTCTCTGATACTAGTTCTATGGCACTTAGCTAAAGACAGAAGGATACAGGGCAGGAGAGAGTGATGGTAGGGAGGTAAATTAATATAAAGAACCTGAAACCCTAATTCCATATTCACAAAGAGTGCAACTTGCAGTCTACCTTTGTTCAGTCAATCACCACCTACATATCTGGACCAAGTGCAAAAAACAAAATCCGGTACAATATACACTATGAATGGTTGGACCCTAGGAAGTGTTGTAGAATAGAGAGTTCAGGTACATGATTCCATGAAATTGGAGTCACAGGCAGACAGAGTGATGAAGAAGGCTTTTAATATACTGGTCTCCATTAGTCAGAGCACTGGGTATAGATGTTGGGAAGTTATAGGGTAGTTGTATAAGGTGCTGATGAGGCTGCACTTGGAGAATTATGTTCAGTTATGGTCACTTTACTGTAGGAAAGATGAGAGTGTGAATTAAAAAGTGTGCAGAAAAGATTTACAAGTGTGTTACCAGGGCTTGAAGATCTCCATAATACAGAGAGGTTAGACAGGTTAGAACTTTTTTCCTCGGAGTGTAGGAGACTGAAGGATGATCATATAGAGATGTTTAAACCCATGAGGGGCACATATAGGGTCTAGTCTTTTTTTTAGG
This sequence comes from Mobula birostris, assembly GCF_030028105.1. Taxonomy (NCBI): domain Eukaryota; kingdom Metazoa; phylum Chordata; class Chondrichthyes; order Myliobatiformes; family Myliobatidae; genus Mobula; species Mobula birostris. The sequence continues at coordinate 97,246,454 of NC_092380.1, read as the reverse complement.
GTTGAGGAATCAAGAACTAGAGGACATGGCTTTAAGGTGAGAGGGAAAAATCTTAATAGGAACTTGAAGGGAAATATTTTTATACAGAGAATGGTACAGTACAGGTCGACCTTCACTAATCCGGCACCATTGGGACCTGAGGAGTGCCGGATGAGTGAAAATGCCGAATTACAGAAGGATCACATTAAGCATAATCAGTGCCAGATTATCGAAGGAACCGGATTACAGGTAATGTTCCACTTCCGCTCAACGCATGATAGCTTTCTCAACTTTATTGGTTAGGAGAGCTATTCAATTGTACTGGAAGGATCCCAATCCACCTACTGTTTTTTTTGGCTCTCCTCCATCATGTCTTGTTTAAGTTTGGAGAAAATAAGAAATCGGACAATTGATACATCTTTTGAATTTGAGCAAACTTGGTGACCTTTTATTCAATATTTTCATATGATCTAATTTTTATTACTTTTATAGTTAATTATTCTTTTTTCTCCGTGAATTTTTAGATTTGATCAGAAGGATCTCCCCTTTTTTTTTAGCTGTATCCTCAAAATGGACTGCCCAGTCCCTTTTTTTTTGTTTTAGGTTAGTTTGGTGGTGTTTATTTTTTCTCCAAAAATAGAAAATATTGAATCTTTTTTTTTCATGAACTGTTAAGAGGAGAGGTGGTTCCTTTTTCTCTTTATATTAGCTTAATACTATACATGATTTTGACAGTGTATACTCCTTCCTCTGTTTGTATTATTATTGAATTATGTATTTGAGATAACCTCTCCTCTGGTTTGTATTTACCCTTATTCTTTTAAATCAATAAAAAAAGAAAGATTGAAAGTGGATTACAGGTAGTCAGATTAGTGAAGGTCGACTGTATATGGAAGGGGCTGCAAATGAAGTGAGTGAGACAGGTACAATAACAATTTTTAAAAAGCAGTTGGATTGGTACCTGGATAGGAAAGGTTGAGAAGATTGGAGGCCAAATGTGAGCAAATGGGACTAGCTTGGATGGACGTCTTGGTCGGGATGGAGCAAATGGGCCTAATGTGTGCTGTATAGTCATACAGTATGCATTCCAAATCAAATACATGAGTCTTCATGCATTCCAAACTGAAGCACAGTTGTAAATGAAATCAAGACTTTTTCCAAAAAAGCATTAACCAACATCTTTATTATTCACCTTGATGCCCATCTGCCTCATGCCTGTGCTTGCCCCAATGTTTCCCATGGCTGGCAGAAGTCTGCCGATTTGTTTTACAAGTCAGCATTTACTAGGAGCGTCATCACAATAATTATCAAGGAGACCCCATCTAGGCCATGCTCTCTTCTCACTGTTACCATTAGGAAGTAGGTCCCACACCACCAGATTTAGGAACAGATTTTACCCTAAAGCATCAGGCTCTTGAAACGACATGGATAACTTCACCCAGCTCAACTCTGAACTGATGCCACAACCTTTAGGCTCATTTTCTACAACTTGTGTTCTCAGTAGTTTTTTTCCCTTTTCACAATTTGTCTTCTTTTGCACATAATTCATCAGATTTTATATAGGTATAGTTTTTCACAAATTCTGTTATATTTCATTATTTTCCTGTAAATGCCTCCAGTAAAATGTATCTACACACATTTCTGACATATACGCACTTTGATAATGTGCTTACTTTGACTTTGACTTCCTTGGAGCATTCTTTACAGTCTTGAGAGTACCTTTGTCGCAGTTAAGCGCCATGTACTCTGTCTTTTTAGTGTTTAGGCGAAGTCCAACTTTATTGCACTCAATTTCCACTTTTGTCAGTAGCTGCTGTGCTTCCTCCATCTGGTCAGAGAGCAGGACTATGTCATCTCCAAAATCGAGATCTGTGAGCATAACTGGTCTGACCCTTTTGGTTCGTCCTGGTTTTATGGTAAAACCAAGCTTGTCATGATCTTTGGTAGTTTGACGTAGAGTGTAATAAAGGACGATTATAAAGTTGTAGGGTGCCAGAGTATCTCCTTGCAGCACACCAGCTAGGAGTTTGAACACTGCTGTTTCTCCATCTGGTGATACAACTTTTGCCATGGTTTTGGTATAGTTGGACTCTATTGCCCTCAGTAGACGGTCTGGCACTCTGTAAGCTTTCAGGATCTTCAGCATTTTACCTCGGTGGATGGAGTCAAAAGGTTTGCGAAAATCGATGTCAGTAAGCATGGCTGGTAGGTCGTTCTTCTTGACTTCCTCGATGATTGTACGGAGAGCAAGTATTTGCATTACTGTTGTGCGCTTCTGCTGAAAACCATTCTGATTGAATCTTAGCTTAGGGTCAATGGCGGTGCGAATCCTGTTCAAGATCATCCGATTGTATAGCTTTTCTAAGATGCAGGTCAAGCTGACCCCATGGTAGTTATCTGTCTTCGTGAGGGATCCAGACTTGGGGACTGGGATAACGTTTGAGAGTGACCACTGTTCTGGTTTGTCGCCTTTCATCAGTGTCGTATTACATATGTCCAGCAAGATATCATCCAGGTCGCAGTTCTTCAGGACATCTGGTGGTATCCCATCTGGTCCAGTGCTCCTGCCCTGTTTGAGTTCATATTTGGCCTTCTTCAGTTCCTCAATGGTGAATGGGCCATCATCGATATCGACTTGCGTTAGTATCGTGGGTATGTCCTCTTCTTCTTCCCTGATCATTGAAGGGCTCCCCAGCAGGTTCTTAAAGTGGGTAAACCATGTCTGGACATGGTCCTCTGCTGTTTTACTACTTATTTGACCTGATGGGGACTTCTTCCGTCTGCTGATCTTGTTGACTAGGCGCCATGCTTCTCCATGCTTCTTGTCTTCATTAGTAGCCTCTACCTCTCTAATCCTCTCAGCTAGTTCCTCTTCCTTCAGTCGGTCGTAGGTGGCAAAGAGATTTCTCTTTGCTGTCTTGAACTTGTCTCTTAGCTCTTCTGTTTCGCTCCTTCTAAGTTCCGCATGACAAGCATTGACCACACTTCTTGCTGCGACGACATCAGGATGTTTCGAGATCCGGCTCTTCTTGATTCGCTTCACAGTAGGCAAACTCTTTGTTGCATCTGTGTGTGCATCTATGAGCCGTTGATAGTGGTTGGTGGCGGTCTCTTCCTCCTCCCTTTCCAGTGGGCCGAAGTGATTTCTCACCTCCACTGTGTACTGGGCTTGAAGAATAGGTTGTGAAGAGGATGCCTTCCAGTCTATCTTCTCCTTGGGACCTGTGGCTTTGGGTTGCCGCAGGCTCAGTCTCACTTGCATTGACACTACTCTGTGGTCAGAACTGACCGAGTTGAAGGTGCTGTAGGCTTCTGTGTTGATCACACAATTAAGAAAGTCTTTGACTTCAAGTACCAAGGGTCAAGAATGATGAGTTTGGAGAAGGGCATAAAGATACAGAAGGTGTTGGCATGGAGGGCTATGAATGACATGAAGGAAATCTGGAAGTCGAACCTGACCAGAGGGCTTAAAAAGAGAACCTTTATAGCAGTCATAGGGTCCATTCTCACGTACGGATGCGAGACGTGGACACTCACCAAGACAATGCAAAAGTCTCTAGATGGTTGCTATACACCAATGCTCCGGATGGCTCTTGACGTGATTTGGCGACAGCACATGACGAACGTCGAGCTCTATGACAACCTACCGATGCTCACCACTAAAATCGAGGCGAGAAGACTGCAACTAGCGGGGCACTGTCTAGGCCACCCCGAGCTACCTGCCAGCCTAGTCATCATACGGGAGCCCAAGCACGGGAGGATGAACCCTGGGCGCCTCCCAAGACTATGGTCAACATGCTCCTAGAAGACAGCGGCACGGCTAATGTAGATGAACCGAACACACTGATGAGGGAGAGGGAGAAGTGGAGAGTCTGTCATCGTGCCCAACATCGGCCGCCTAGGCCTGAGTCGACGTAGTAGTATTCCTTGGAGCAGATTGCAGGTGGTCTCGGAGCATGATCTTGGGCTACTTAGGGTCTTGAAGCCCTGACTGAAAACGGCAACATGACAGAGATGCTGGACTTGGTGAGATGTGGTGGCGCTGGGTTGAAAAAAATGGTACCTCCTTCAGGATGCACACTGTGATTTGTACATTGGAGATTGTTTGGGAGGTCCAGTGCTTAGCTGTCTCTGAGAAAATTCTGGGAGGCAGTGAGTGAGTCTGGTGGCATGGAGGCTGCGGGGGTGCGTGAGCTGGTGTTCGACTCCATTTGGCTGATTAAAGCGACCAGGGAGATTGAAACATTGAGGCGAATTCAGAAGTGGAGCACCGGCCTCCTGCCTTTTGATCACTGGTGGGATTGCTGTGCTGCTGGAGAGGGGACACTGAATGGCCTGCCACTGTGCCTAGAGAGGTTTTCTGCTTTTTGGATATGGATATAGATTTTGGACTGTGGACTATGGACTTTTGTCTCAGTCTTTAAGTTTTTTACATTTGTGTTTTTCATCTGATCTTTCTAATATTTTTGTACAGGGGGAAGGGGATTTGGTGGTCGATGTGTCTGTTCGGTTGGGGTTCGTTTTTGTTGTGCAGGGGAGAGAGGATTTGGAGGTTGATAATCGTACTGCCATTATTTTCGTTCATTGTTTCATGGTTATTTGGAGAAGGAGAATTTCAGAGTTGTATACTTTGATAACAAATTAATCTTTGAACCTTTTGAACCATGACTCGCATTCCATTGCCCCTGAAAAATTCTCCAGCACCCAACAACATAAGAAATAGGAGGAGCTATTCAACATTGAAAGCCAGAATAAGCATCCAGAAGAAAAAAAAGCACAACTAATGTTCTGTCTTAGAATCCCCCTAAATCTATTTTAAGGTAGGGCAATGTGTAGTGAAACACTGCTGTTTGTTTGGGTCATGCAGCTGTCAGGGTTGAATAGCTGGGTGGCCGGCAGCATGTGAAATGTGGACATGAGTCTAGCGGCAGTGCGGGGTGTGATGGCAATGTGAACGATATGACCATTAGGTGCGGAATCGTGATTGATATAGCTGTTGGTGGGTGAGTGATGGTAATGTGGTCTGTGCACGTGGTAGGACATTTTTGAAATGCGAAACAAGTGGTTGACTATTGAAAATGCTCCCAGCTGGCTTTCTACAGTCACCAAGCTCCTGCCTTGCAATGTCTGATTGTGAAATAAGTTACCAGTGGAGTTTTCTGACCTGTATAGTTATGCATGTTCTGTACATGAGGCATTAATAGTACATCAATGACACAACATGAATTACAAACTATTCTGTGCATTTGATATTCCATATTAATCTGAACCTTCCGGAAAGGAGCACGGAGCTCCTTCCCTCCAGGTAATGCAAACGAATTCACCTTGGGATTTCATTCCCCTTCTGTCCTACTACTTCTAGCTTCAGGAGGCAGGATGAAATCAGGTCCTAAAAGGAAAAAACTGCCAGATAATTGTTTAAAAAAGAACAGAATGTCCTGGGCATTGTACTGCTAGAATTCCTATCAAATAGATTTTCTGCTTTCATTGTTCATGATTGAAACTGCACCGTTTTTGTGCTTCAGAACAAATGAGAGAGGCGAGTATGCTGAGCATCGAGTTATTACAAGCTGGCACCCCACTACTCTCAGTGCATGAGAACTGATTTCAACAAATGGCGGGCTTTGAAAGTTTTCAGAGCAGGCAAATGTCCACCTCACCTGCATTCAGGGTCCCAAGCAGTCCTTCCTGGTGAGGCAACCCTTCAGCTGTAAATCTGCCTGGGTCATCTGTTGTGTCCGGTCCTCCCGATGCAGCCTCCTCTACGTTGGTGAGACCCATCATAAACTGGGCGACTGCTTCGTTGATCACCTTCACCCTCCATCTTAATAATAATTACATTTTAATTACAATTCCCATTCCCATTCCAACATGTTGGTCCATGGCCTCCTCTTATGCCAAGATGAGACCACCCTCAGGGTGAAGTAGCAATACCTTATAGACCGTCTGGGTAACCTCCAACCTGATAGCACGAATATTGATCTTTCCTTCTGGTAAAAAAAGATATTTCCCTCCCCTTCCCCTCTTCCTCTATTCCCCACTCTAGCCCTTTACCCTGTTCTCACCTGCCTATCACTTCCACCTGGATTCCCTCCTCCTTTCCTTTTTCCTGTGGTCCACTCTCCTCTTCTATCAGATTCCTTCTTTTCCAACCACTTACTTTTCCCACCCACCTGGTTTCCCCCATCACCTTCCAGCTTAACCTTCTTCCCTCCCACCACCTTTTCATTCTGGGGACTTTCCCCTTCCTTTTCAGTCTTAAAGAAGGGTCTCAGACTGAAACATCGACTGTTTATTCATTTCCATGGATGCTAGCTGGCCTACTGAGTTCCTCCAGCATTTTGTGTGTGATACTTCTGCAGATTTTCTCATGTTTAAAATGTACACTTAGTAGCCACATTGTTAGGTACCTCTTGTAGAGGAATGCAGAGGAGATTTACCATGATGTTGCATGGATTAGAGAAGATACCTTATGAAGAAAGGTTGAGCGAGCTCAGGGTTTTCTCTTTGGAGTAACGAAGAATGAAAGGAGATTTGATAGAGGTGTATAAGATGATGAGAGGCATAAATACTTTATACTTTATACTTTATTGTCGCCAAACAATTGGTACTAGAATGTACAATCATCGCAGCGATATTTGATTCTGCGCTTCACACTCCCTGGATTACAAATATTAAATATTAAAGATATTAAAAATAGTTAAAATTAGTAAATATTAAACATTTAAATTATAAATCATAAATAGAAAATAGAAAAATGGGAAGTAAGGTAGTGCAAAAAAAACTGAGAAGCAGGTCCGGATATTTGGAAGGTACGGCCCAGATCCGGGTCAGGATCCATTCAGCAGTCTTATCACAGTTGGAAAGAAGCTATTCCCAAATCTGGCCGTAGGAGTCTTCAAGCTCCAAAATGGATGGCCATCCAGCCTTCTGTAGATACTGAAAGTCCAGAGCAACACTCACAAAATGCTAGAGGAATTCAGTAGATCAGACAGCATCTATGGAGAGGACAGTCGACATTTCAGAACGAAATCCTTCATCGGGGAAAAATAATTACACACTCAATGGCCATTTTATTAGGTACACCTGTACACCTGCTCATTAATGCAAATATCTAATCAGACTATTATGTGACAACAATTCAATGCATAAAAGAATGCAGAGGTGGTTGTTCAGACCAAACATCTTAGAAATTGCTGATCACCTGGGATATTCATACACAACAGTTTCTAGAGTTAACAGAATGGTTTTAAAAAGAAAAAAAAATCCAGTGAGCAGCAGTTCTGTGGGTAAAAATGCCGTGTTAATGAGAAATGTTTGAGGAGAATGGCCAGACAGGTTCAGGTTGACAAGAAAGTGACAGTAACTCAAATAACCACGCATTACAACAGTGGGGTACAGAAGACCACGTACCTTTATTAGGTACAGGAAATACCTTATAAAATGGCTACTGAGAAAGTGTTAGAGTTTATTCGGTCAGTTCAAGATGCAGACTCACTTTCAAGGACTCAGCAGTATTTACTTACTTTATTTTGCACAATTTTTTCTTGCACATTAGTTATTTGTCAGATTTTGGTCATCTATAGTTTTTCACAAATTTCTTCACTTTCCTATAAATGTCTGCAAGAAAATGAATCACAGGTTGTATGTGGTATCATATCTGAAATGTACTTTGATAACAAACTTACTCTACTTATTTTTACTTTACTCATGTTATCCCATTCCTGGTTGTACAGTTTCATTTAAAAGTGTGCCAATGTTGTGCATACAACACTGGTTCCCATATTATGTGGTTTTTTTGCACTACCTTAATTTCTATTTTTCTATTTTTTATGATTTATAATTTGTTTTTAATATTTACTAATTTTTACTATTTTTACTATTTAATATTTGTAATCCAGGGAGCGGGAAGCGCAGAATCAAATATCGCTGTGATGATTGTACATTCTAGTATCAATTGTTTGGCGACAATAAAGTATAAAGTATATAGACTTAGACATAGAACAGCACAGCACAGGAACAGACCCTTCAACCAACAATGTTGTGCCAGACCAGCTAAAATTAAATCAAAGAAACTTCAAAAAAGAACCTCTCCTATCTACACAATGTTCATATCCCTCTATCTTCCTCATATTCATGTGCCTTCCTAAACCTCTCTTAAAAGCCTCTACCACCATTCCAGGCAGTGCATTCCAGGCATCCACCACTCTCTGAGTAAAACACTTACCCCTCACATCCTCTTTTAATCTACCCTGCATGTCCTCTGGTTTTAGATATTTCTACCCTGTGATACAGATACACCCTGTCTACTCTATGCATCTCATAATCTTATAAACCTCTTTCAGATCTCCTGTCAGCCTCTGCCATTCCAGAGAAAACAACCCAAGTTTCCCCAGCCTCTCTTGGTAACACATGCTCTCCAAACCAGGCAGCATCCTGGTAAACCTCTTCGGCACCCTCTCCAAATCCTCAGCATCTTTCTTATAGAGGAGCGACCAGATGGAGGCCTGTTCTCCTAAATTAACGTAAGATATTGTTTGCTTCTGTTACCTAAACCCACTGGGTTGTCATTGCCAAAAAGCTGCCTACCACTGACTTCTACCAGTCATCGTTCAGTAGTTGTCCCGTGCAATGTGAAGGGCCTGGTTACGGAAACTGCAATTAGGGCCTACATTTGAATGTACAGATTTTCAATTTCTCCTCAAAGAGTAACAGCTACACAAGATTTTGTCAGTTGCATAAATGTCTTGCTATGGTTCATCACTGTGTAATTTTTCTTTCAGTGGTAAGTAGGAAAGGAAATTACATTATGTAAATTTATGCTCTTAATAACTGTTAATGAGCCACTTAACCTTTGTTAATGAGTATAGCTTAAGGTACATAGATGGTAGACTGTAGGACACAATATTAAACCACAAGGTTATGGGAAGGAATGCAATATTTCATAGAAGGAAAATTCCATACATTGGCATAGTAATTGCTAAAATGAATGTGTTCTTCGATCCCTTACTACCCATTAAACTGTTGAATATAATAGCCAATGTGTGACCTTGAAATAAAAGTAACTCCCAACGAAAGCTTGAACCCAAGCCTGATGATATATCTCCTTCAGGAAGAAAGAGAAAGTCATAAATGATGAGCACAACTAATTTTGATATTACTCGTCCTAGCGAGCTGCAGACCACTTGAATTGATATCTCTCATTCTGAAATAATGCATTTTCATTCACTGGATCAAACTTACTGAGACATTATCTTCATCCTGCCCATCAGTTCCACCACATTTATGAATCAAATGCTTAACCCATGCATATTTTACTTCAGCTGTGATTTTCAATGTGTTGCTGTCTGTAATTTCCTGAATGTTCTTCATAAAAATTAAAATCAGATCCACCTTCAAAAATCTCAACCCCTGACTGAAATTTAAATTACTTTCTGTTGGGCAATCAAATGTAAATAATCCAAGCACATCCACAATAGGAGTCCTCAAAAGAATGGGTTTCTAAACAAATAGGCCCTAAAACTCTGAAGCAGTACTTCAGTAATTTGGGAAAGTGAGTTGTCCCAAGCAGCATGAATCAGAAACTGCTAACCATGCTATTAAGAAGACTAGAAATACAATTTATCATGGAGGTGCTTGCAATCTGTCTTCTCATTACCTACAAGATACAGGATCATCTTCCCTAATTCATTGACACATGAACTGTGCAGAATTAGCTTATTAAGTTTCCCTCTACTTTTAGTCGAGACTGGAACCACTCACCTGTCCTCATGTAAATTGAAAATGTTAGCACTTGGATCTTTGGAAATACAGATTCAGGTTTATTTCTCACATATACATTGAAACATATAGTGAAATGTATCATTTGCGTTCGCAGCCAACACAACCCAAGTATGTACTGGGGCCAGCACAAGTGTCACCACATAGTTCTTCACCAACATTGTATACACACAATGAAAGCAACAATTAAAAGGAAGTCATGTTTGAAAAAATGTATTGGAGCTTTGTGTAACTAGCAGGTAAGAAGCCAACTAGAGGAAAAGAAGTGACAATCAGAATAATGGGAAAAGCAGAGGATGTTGTTGTAACTTATGAATTTTTCAGAGGAAGTTGAAAAGATGTTACACAATCAGGAAGTGTGTAGGTATGTCAATTTTCAAGTTTTTCAGAGGACAAACCCAGGTATGCCCTTGATGCTATGTGTACATGAGTGAGATTCCACAAGTTCCCATCACGTGATATTTCAGGATGATTGGTGAGTGGGGTGGGAAGTGCCTTGATCATATCCCCTCCCTTGTACACAGCTAAATTCTCACACAAGATTTGACTTCATGACATTGATTGTAGATTAATTAAGGGAAAAAACTGAAACTAAACGGTCAATTTGCAGACTGTAGGGTACAACCATTGAGGTAGTTAAGGCTGAACAGTTGGAAGGTAGAGAATGGGGATTAAGAGGGAAATAGATCAGCCATGATCAAATGACAGAGCAGACTTGATGGACCAAATGGCCTAGTTCTGCTCCAATATTTTATGGTTTTATTATGGTCTTTCTTGAAATCTAAATCAGTAACTAAAAGGAAGGGATGATGTGTAATGCATCTAACTTTATTGGCTGTACAAAGGGGAAAGGAACATCGACTCAGACCATGAGAGGCCTGCATCAGGCATTTTCATGCCTTGCAAGGCGCAGATTGGAAGTCTGTGTGGGGCACCACTCCTCGCACAGACTAGAGCAATGTGTGATTAAGTGCCTTGCTCAAGGACACAAACACGCTACCACAGCTGAGGCTCGAACAAGTGACCTTCAAATCACCAGACGAACACCTTAACCACTTGGCCACATGCCCAACACAAAGCTATTGGGAAATTAGAAGTGATTGAGCGATTGTATATACTCTACAAAGAACTTAAACTGCAGACTTCTTCACATGTGAGAGTGTATCATGGATGTATTAAAAACAGCAGTCTTGAATTAAGTTCTGCAAAACCCTGCTGCAATCTGCCTTCCCATAACAGAAATACTTGCTTATCCTTACTCTTTGCTTACTGCTTCGGAGGGAGCATGGACTGCCTTTCCTACTTCTCCTTGAACCCCGATAATATTCTACAATGTATAATGGAGAAAATTCTGGTTAGTTACCTCACTACCCGGAGGTTCCAATGCACAGGGTCAAAAGAGGCCTCAGGAGGTTGTAGACTCACTCAGCCATCTCCATCACAGGTACATACCTCTCCACTATTGAGGACATATTAACACTACAGAAGGCAGCACTACATTGGGGACCATCACCACAGGCGTCTCGTCCTCTTCTCTTTACTAGCAACAGGGAGCCTGAAGATCCTCATTCAATGTTTTAGGAACAGCTTTGTTTTCACGTGTGGCCAAGTGGTTAGGGCGTTGGATTAGTAATCTGAAGGTCGTGGGTTCGAGCCTCAGCCGAAGCAGTGTGTGCGTCCTTGAGCAAGGTACTTAACCACACAATGCTCCAGTCTACCCAGCTGAGAATGGGTACTGGCAAAAATGCTGGGGGTTAACCTTGCGATAGACTGGTGTCCTATCCGGGGGCGGGGTAGTCTTGTACTCTCAGTCGCTTCATGCCACGGAAACTGGCATAACCACTAGCCTGGTGGGCCACAAGGTTCGTGACAGACTTTAACTTCAACTTGTTTTCACTTCTGCCATCAGATTTTGAATGGTCCATGAACATAACATCACTATTCCTCTTTTGCACTAATTTTTTATTGATTGATTTATTGTAACTTCTATTAATTTTTATGCCTTGCTCTATAATGCCACCACAAAACAAGAAATTTCACAACATATACTGTATCAGTGATAATAAATCTGAGTCTGATTCTGATTTTTGCTTTTCCAGTGAGTCTGTCAGGTGAAAGGCCAAAGAGATTGCACATTACAATCACTGTATTTCTGGTTACCTTCTTAAAAGAGATTATTTTGTCAAACCAATCTGCTTTTCCTTGATAAATCTGTGTTGACTTTCTTTGATTAATGTGAGCCTTTCTGTCTGACAAATGTTATTTGCAGAAATATTTTAAAGTATGTACCTACCATTCAGGTTAGGCTGATTGTACTTGAGTTACTTATTTTATCTCTTTCTCCTTTGTTAAACAATAATACCATGTCAGTAATTGCCCTTTCCTCTCACACTGTGTCAACAGCACAGAGTGAAGGAAAATGATGGCCAGAGTTCCTGTTTTTGCCATCCCCTGTTTCCCTTAAATGCTGGCTTCCATTTTTATCAAGAATTATCCATTTATTTACCTCAAGGATGGTACATCCATTACTATTTCTTTCTTGCTATGCCAATCTCATCCAATATTTGAAACTCCTCTTACAGAGACAGAAGCATGAAGCATTAAGAACTACACACTAAATGATGGAAGAACTCATGAAGTCAGGCAGCATCTTTGGAAATAATTAAATAGTCAACATTTTGAGCTGTGACCCTTCTTCAGAACTGAAATGCAAGGAGGAAGATGCCAGAATAAAAAGGTGGAATGGGAGGGGAAGGAGGCTAGCTGGAAGGTGATAGGTGAAGCCAAGTGGATGGGAAAGGTAATGGGCAGGAAAAGAAGGAATCTGATAGGGGGAAGAGAGTGGACCGTAGGAGAATAGGAAGGAGCAGAGAACCCAGCGGGAATTGTTAGGTGAGAAGAGGTAGAAGGCCAGAGTGGGGAATAGAAGAAGTGGGAAGTGGGAGTGAAAAGATTTACCAGAAGGAGAAATGGCTATTCATGCCATCAGGTTGGAGGCTATACAGGTGGAATATAAAGTGTTGCATTAAGAACTACATCCATTCCCAGCACCTTCACAGTCTTGTTACCTTGTGTGTATCAAGTAAATAGAACAATTTCAGATCACTTCCATCTATTGCATTGCTGAGTCTTTTCATGGGAAACCATTATTAGGCTGTTTACAGAAAAAGCAAGTAATATCAGATAGCAGCTTCATGGCTATATGTTTTAACAGTGTGTGTGTAATAATCAGAAGTTATTGTCCAATGTGCACATTAGTAACAGCGAACATAGCTGTTTGACCAACTGTCATGCTTAACATAGACCCTGGCTCTGTGACTTTTCCGTGGGCAGAGCAGAGTGAAGTGTTGCTTGTCTGGTGAAAATGACAAGTTGTTGAGAAGTAGAATTATTGTCTCAGTTTGGCTGAATTTGTAGTTTACAAGGCCAACTTTTCCTGTCTTGTAAGTTCGTACCAACTGGAATTCAGTAAATTGAAAGCAATCTTACAGAGGAAAGGTTGTTTGTCACCCGCAGCTGGAACTCAAATTAATGTTGCTTAACCCATGTTGATGCACAAAGGTGAGATCTACAATCAACAACTCTTAGGCAAGTAGGCATGGTTCTTGGTTCATTTTGGTCTGTTAAAGTTTCCTTTTTATTAGAAGCTCTGCATGTGTGGGAGGAAAAAAGTTCGAATGAGGTATTATTTCTGTTGTACATTGATCAAACTAGACCAATTTTACCTCAGCTAGTGCCAGATGACTGCCTGGGGGCTTATTTAATCCAGTAAACCTCAGGATAACTTAAAGAAGAGCCAAATTGGGCATAGCTTTCCTGTGCTGACAGTAGATTGACTTCCAGTTCAGTAAATCCTCAGTTTTGTCGATGTAGGCGTAGAAATAATACACAGATCAATACAAGGGAAACTGATAATAAAATAAACAGAAGACACAAGCTGTGAGCAAAGGTGACAAGGTGTTTGCATGCACAAGTCTTTATCACCCATGAGTGATGGTGCATTCAAGTGTCGTGTAAAGGCCTGTATCCCCAAAGTACGTATATAAATAACAAATCCATTGAGGAGCTTTACAATGGTGACAAGGCTATATTGAAAATAATTTACATTTGATTGGACTGACCCAGGCACTGCTTCTAAAGAGACGTGAGCTTTATTTGTCATATGTGCATTGTATCACAACCCTCCACACCATTGACATCTTCAAGATACTGTCTATCAAGAAGGCAGCATCAATAGTCAAAGATCCCCACCATCCAGACCATGACAACTTATTGTAGCTACCATGGGGCAGGAGGTGCAGAAGTCCCATACCACCAGATTCATGATCAGCTACTTCTCTCCAACTTTTCAGATCTTGAACCAACCAGCAAAGCCCTAATCGCAACAGTTTGGCAACGTTATTATTATTTTGTTCACTTTGCATATAAATGGTCTTCTTTTTGTTCTGATTTTTTTTTACATTATGAGAACACTCAGTCCTCTTTTATTGTCATTCAGAAATGCATACATACATTAAGAAATGATACAATGTTTCTCCGGAGTGATATCACAGAAAACAGGACAAACCAAAGACTAACACTGACAGAACCACATAATTATAACGTATAGTTACAGCAGTGCAAAGCAATACCATAATTTGATGAAGAACAAACCATGGTAAAAAAAGTCTCAAAGTCCCCGAGTCAATCGACTCCCGAGTCCCCGATAGCAGGCGGCAAAAGGGAGAAGCTCCCTGCCATAAACCTCCAGGCACCATCTTTTGTGCTTCTTTCTTATAGAAACTGTGTTATCTTGTGAATAATATTATATACCAGTGATTCTGCTGCAAGTAAGTTCTTCATTTCATGTATGTATACATGCACTTGTGTATATGACAATAAACTCAACTTTGACTTTGATTTGACTATATAGTAGCCCGATAATGTTTCAGGTCAGTGGTGATGTGAGAATTTTGACGATAAAAGACACAACAAAAGAATACCATTGAATGTCAAGGAGATTTAGCACACATTGTCATTGCAATGTACTTGCCTGTCAGGAATGTCACTTGTACCTATCAATCTCAATTTCCCAGATATTTCTGCACACAAGTAAAGATTGCTTTGTTATTTGAAGAAAGAATTAAATGCTAATGATAATCAAGAACACCTTCACTGCTGAGATTATGATGGAAGAAAAGACATTGATGTTGAGAAATTCTTCCTTAACTAACTGGTGTCTTGATTATGAGACAGTCACTTTTAGCTAACCTCCAGAATTCAGCTCTTTTCTTTATATTCTAGCCCATGATTATTATGAAGTCTGGAACTGAGTGGTCCTGATGAAATATAAACACAACCTCAACATATTGTTTAATTACTCTGTTGACTATCTTCCATCACTTTACTGATGATTGAGAATAGACCGAAAAGATGATAATTAATTAACCTGAATTTGTCCTTTTCTTGGACAGGATGTATTTTTATAATATTTCCGCAATGATTGCTCATTACCAATTCCTTTTTCTAACTGTACACATGTAATGTGAGCAAAATCTGCAATCATGATCTCAATTCAGAATCAGAATCAGTTTTAATATCACTTGAGTATGTAATAAAATTTGTTGTTTTGTGGCAGCAGTACATTGCAATTGTCGACATCGTTATGTACTGTGTCATATGCCATGGATGAGCTCTTTCCATGACCATGATTGCTCTTGGCAAATTTTTTTAAAGAAGTGGTTTGCCATTGTCTTCTTCTGGGCAGTCTCTTTACAAGAGTCTTATCAATATTCTTCAGAGATTGTCTTGTGATATGCACCAGCTGCTCATGCAACCATCCACCATCTGCTCCCATGGCTTTATGTAACCCTGCTCAGGGGACTACACCTTGCCCAAAGGTGAGCTGCAGACTAGCAGAGGGAAGGAGTGCCTTACACCTCCTTTGGTAGAGATGTATCTCCCCACACCACCCATACATTACAATACATCATCATAATAAAAAAAACCTACAAATCACAATAAGAAATAAATATAAAAATTAAGTTATATATAAGGTGGGAGGAGAGAGAGCAGCATGCTGCGCGTGCGCAGTCCTCCAGTGAAAAATAATATTGTATCTGTTAAATAGGGGCCATAGACAATTCTGATTTGATGGAGACAGACGTGAAAGCACAGAGGAACATCTGGAGAAATTTCTGAAAAGCCAGTATACTGCTGTTGTTACTGCGCGGCCGGGAATCTTCCGGAGGGAAGGCCTCAAAATCCCCGGCTTTGCCTGCTGTTGGCGACTGAGATTGAGGTCGAATCATTCGGACAGAGATGGCGCTCAGTACTCGGTGATGGAGGGCTGACCGGAGGCTCGAAGTTTTCAGATGACTCAGAGTCGGACTGTGGTTGGGCATGGCAGGGAGAGTTTTTCTTCCTTCTCCCGTCTGTGTGAGATGTGGGACATTTGAGAGACTTTGAACTTTTTTACTGTGCTCATGGACTGGTCTTCATCAAGTTATGGTATTGTTGCACTGTTGTAACTATGTTATAAACATGTGGTTTTGTTAGTTTTTTCAGTCTTGGTCTGTCCTGTGTTTTTTGTGATATCACAGCGGAGGAAATATTGTATCATTTCTTAATGCATGCATTACTAAATGACAATAAAAGAGGACTACGTGTCTTCATAATCTAAAAAACAAGTAGTACAAAAAGAGAGCAAAAAAAAAACACTATAAGTACAGTAGTGTTCATGGGTTCATTATCCATTCAGAAATCTGATGGTGGAGGGGAAGCTGCTCCTGAAACAGTGAGTGGGTGTCCTATGGCTCCAATACTTCCTCCTTGATGATAGCAGTGAAAGGAAGTCATGTCCTGGGTGATAGGTGTCTCTAATGATAGATGGCATCTTTCTGACACATCACATTTTGAAGATGTCCTTGATACTTTTGAGACTAGTGCTCATGCTGTAGCTGGCTGTGTTTACTTCTTTGAGCAGCTTCTTCTGATCCTGTGCAGTGGCCCCATTCATACCAGGCCATGATGCAGCCAGTTAGAATGCCCTCCATTGTACATCTGTAGAAATTCACAAGTGCCTTTGGAGACATACCAAGTCTCCTCAAACTCTTGATGAAATATAGTTGCTGTCATGCCTTATTTGCAATTGCATCAATATGTTAGGTCAAGGATAGATCTTCAAAGATATTGAAAAATGAGTCTTGAAACTGCTTACCCTTTCCACTTCTGATCCCTCGATGAAGACTGGTGTGTGTCCCCTTTACTTCCCCTCCTGAATTTCACAATCAGATCCTTGGTCTTAATGACGTTGAGTGCAAGGTTGTTCAAAATTGTTTAATGTCATTTTCTGTACTTACGTGTAAGGAGAATAAAATAATTGATACCCTGGATCCGATGCAGCAACAAAAACACAGAAGATTAGGAACACAACCATAATACCAGAAAACATACAATAAATATAAATATATAAGATAGTTTGTTTACATAGAGTAATTGTATGCCCATAAAGTGATACTAGGCTGTACAAGAGGTGACGCATGGGAAATAATAATGTAGTGGTGGAGTTGATAGGTAGAGGTGTTGATCAGTCTTACTACTTGGGGAAAGTAACTGTTTTGAGTCTGATGATCCTGGCATAGATTCTACTTTAGCTTTCTCCCTGAGGGGAATGAGACAAGCAGTGCATGAACAGGGTGCGTGCAACTCTTCATGATGTTACTGGCCCTTTTCCTGTACTTTCCTGTTATATGTCCTAGATGGCAGGTAGTTTGGTGACAATGTTGCATTGGGCAGATTTGACTACCCATTGTAGACCCTTCTTGTCTGCCTCAGTGCAGATTCAATCTCAAGTGGTGATGTAGCTTGTTAGGGTGCTCTCTACTGTGTATCTGTTGAATGACATGAGCGTGGATGTGCAAAGTCCAGCTCTCTTCAACCTCCTCAGAAAGTATAGGAAATTCTAAGCTTGCTTGCCTGTGCAGGATAGGTCCTAGGACCGTGAGAGATTGTGTAAGATGTACATTCCAAGGAGTCTGAAAACTCCTGAAGTCAATTAACATCTCCTATGTCTTGCTGAAATTAAGGGAGAGGTTATTTGCCTGGCACCAGGCCTTGAGTTCTTCTTCCTCCTCTCTGTAGGCCATCTCATCATTGTTGGTGACGATCCCACCACTGTCGTGTCATCAGCAAACTTGACAATGTGATTACTGGAGAGTTTGGCCGTGCAGTCCTGTGTGTGTAGAGTGTACACCAATGGGCTTAGCACAAAACCCGGGGGGGGGCACAGTTAGGGAGGAGTGGATGTACATCCTGACTATCTGAAGTCTGTTTGTTACGAAGTCCAACACCCAGTTACACAGTGATGTATTTTGGACCAAGGAGTACGAGTTTGTTCTCCAACGTCTGTGGGACAATAGTGCTGAAATCCAGAAACAGCATTCTGCTATAAGTGTTTTTGCTTTCTAGGTGTATCAGGGCCAGGTGAATGGCAGATGTTATGTCATCTGTTGTAGACCATTCTGTCTGTGTAGACAGAGTAGAGCAGAAGGCTGAGCACGTATCCTTGAGGTGCGCCAGCATTGATTGTCAGTGAGGAGGAGATGTTATTTTCGATCTGGATGGACTGTCATCTCCCAGTGAGAAAGTCGATGATCAACTTACAGACAAAGGTACAGAATCCCAGGTGTTGGAGTTTGTTGATTAGAACTGAATGTATGATTGTGTTGAATGCTGAGCTGTTATCAGCTGTAGATCTGTTGTGTCGATTGGCTAATTGCGACGGGTCCAGTTCCTCGCTTAGGGATGAGCTGATTCTGGCCATGACCAGCCTCTCAGAACACTTCATCACAGCAGATGTGAGTGCATCAGAGCGATAGTCATGGAGGCAGTTCACCTTACTCTTCTTGGACACTGCTATAATTGTCGTCCTTTTGAAGCAAGTGGCAGCCTCAATCCGCAGCAGTGGGAGATTGAAGGTGTCCTAAAATACTGCCGCTAGTTGGCTGGCACAGATTTTCAATGCCCTGTTAGGTACACCGCCATCAGAGTCTGACATCTTGTGAGGTTAAACCCACTTCAAAGATGTTCTGACATCATCCTACAAGACAGAGATCACAGGGTCATCAAATGCTACAGGGATTTACACAGTTGTAGTTTTATTCTTCCTTTCAAAGCATGCATAAAAGATATTTTGCACACATGGGAGTGAAGCATCACAGCTATTAATGATGTTGAATTTGGCTTTGTAGGAAGTAATGGCCTGCAAACGCTGCCAGAGCTGATGCACATCTGATTCCATCTCTAACATCAATCAGAATTTTTATTTTAAAATAGATTTCTGTAGGTCGTACCTGGACGTATTGTATAATTCTAGATCACTGGTCTTGAATATCACATATCTAGCCCTCAGCAGACTATGAGTCTCCTAGTTCATCCATGGCCTCTGGTTTGGGTATGTCCAGCATGTTCTTGAAGGCACATAATTATTGATGAAATTGATGATAACTGTAGTATATTCATTCAGATTCAAAGAAAACCCTCCCAAGTATCACCAGCACATAACCTATTGCACCGGAGGTCTCAACACACTAGACCACTGCTCAGACATCCCACCCTGCAAAAACTCATTTCAGGGAGGTAGCACCATCAATTTGCGGGAGAGGTGGGATGTCTGCAATAGAGTAGCTCCTTAGCAGCTAGCCAGCTAGTTTAAATATCGTTAGCTATGCTAATGAACGAATGACACCTGTTAAACTCACCTCAACATGTCTTTTACAGTCTTAACCCACCATGGGCAATAGAAAAGTCACTGTTGCAAACAGTGCAGCGAGCAACACTGTCATTATTTTGACCTCTATTAGGCAGGGGTACACTTTAGTGTAGTCTGGGGTGACGTATATTTTATTTTTTTTTGGAACACTCTGCAATGGTGCGCTCTCTCTCTCTGTCTCTCTCTCTCGTGGTCGCTTGTGCGCTCTCAAGCGCTCTCGCTTGCTTTTTCTCTCACTCGCTCTCTCTCCCTCTCTCGCTTGCCTTCTCGTTCGCTCGCTCTCTCTCACTCTTTTGCTCGTGCGCTCGCTTGCTTTCGCTCTCGCTCGCTTTCTCTCTCGCTCTCTCTCGCGCACGTGCTCTCTCTCGCGCTCTCTCTTGCTTTTTTCTCGCTCGCTCTCAAAAAAATTAATCTCCGTGATATTGTATATAATTTGCGGGCATCAGGGAGCCACTATTAATATGCGGGAGAATCCCGGAAGTTCCGGGAGAGGTGGGAAGTCTGACTGCTACACTACGATAAGGAATGCCTATCATTCCTTGCTGAGACCTCATCTTGTCAAATCGGACCATTTGGCTGCACTCCTACTCAGTGCATACAAGCAGAGCCTAAAAAGCAAGGCTCCAGCAGTCAGGACAATGAAGAAGTAGTTGTGGGAGGCAGGGGAGCAGTTACAGGATTGCCTTGGATCAGTGGACTGGCCTTTATTCAAGAACTCATCTGAGGACCTGAATGAGTATACCAGGATTGTTACAGACTTTATTAAAACAGCTATGAATGATTGTGTCCCCACAAATTTGTTCAGGGTTTACCACGATCAGAAGCCCTGGATGAACCATGAAATCCAGAACTGGCTGAGAGCCAGTTCAGAGGAATTCAAGTCTGAAGGCCAAAAATGCTACAAGAGGTGCAGGTGTGATCTCCAGAAAGCCATCTCACATACAAAGTAGAGATTCTAAACCAGAATGGAATGAAGGGGGGGATGCTCAACAGGTGTGGCAGGGTTTGGATGCCATAACCTCCAACAAAGTTAAATCTTGCGACATAGAGGACAGCAGAGCTTCGCTTCCACATGAGCTCAATGCCTCTATGCTCGCTTTGACCACCAGAGTAGTGGGGAACCATCGCGTACCCCCATGACTCCCGATGAATCTTTGGTCTCAGTATCTGAAAATGATGTCTGAGCTGCCATCAGGAGAGTGAATCGAAGGAAAGCATCCGAGCCGGTTGGAGAAGCTGGCCAAGTACTGGAGACCTGTGCTGACCAAATGGCTGGTGTGTTCATGGATATCTTCAAACTTTCACTCCGGCAGTGAGTGCTACCCACCCGAATCAAGCAGGCTTCAATCATACCAATGCCTGAGAGGAGTGTGGTAAGCTGCCTCAATCACTATCACCCAGTGGCACCTACTGTACCACAGTGATGAAGTGTTTTGAGAGGCTGGTGTTGAAGCACATCAGCTCTTATCTGAATGGTGACTTGCATCCACTCCAGTCTGCCTGCCAAAGCAACAGGTCTATAGCAGATGCCATCTCATTGGCTCTTTACACAACCCTGAAACATGTGGACAGCAAAGATGCATACTCAGGACTACAGCTTGGCACTTTATACCATCATCCCCTCAAAACTATTCAGTAAACTTCAAGACATGGGCCTCAATACCTCCTTGTGCGAATGGATTTTCTCACTTACAGACCCCAGTCAGATCGGAATGGCAGGAACGTCTCTTCCACAACCTCCAGCAGCACAGGAATGTGTACTTGGCCGCTGCCCTACTTCCGTTACATTTATGACCGTGTGGCTAAGTACAGCTCCAACACCATATATAAGTTTGCTGATGACACCACTGTTGTGGGCCATATCAAAGGTGGTGATGAATCTGCGTACAGGAGGGAGACTGAAAATTTGGCTGAGAGGTGTCATAGCAACATCCTCTCACTCAATGTCAATAAGACCAAGGAACTGTAGATTTCAGAAGAGGGAAATCAGAAGTCCATGAGCCAGTAATCATCAGAGGATAAGAGGTGCAGAGGGTCAGTAACTTTAAATTCCTGTGTATCACTATCTCAGAGGACCTGTCCTGGACCTAACATGTAAATATAATTGCAAAGAAAGCATGACAGTGTCTCTATTCCTGAGGAGTCTGCGGAGATTGGGCATGATATCAAAACCCTTGGCAAACTTCTATAGATGTTTGGTGGAAAGAATTATGGCCTGGCATGGGAATACCAGTGCCTTTGAGCAAAAAATCCTACAGAAGGTGGTGGATTTGGTCCAGTACACCATGGGTAGAACCCGCCCAACTATTGAGCACATCTAAATGAAACAATGGTGTAGAAAAGCCACATCTATCATCAAAGACCCTCACCATCCAGGCCATGCTCCTTTCCCGCTGCTGTCATCAGGTAGAAGGTACAAGAGCCTCAGGACTCGCACCACCAGGTTCAAGAATGGTTCATACCCTTCAACTATCAGTCTTTTGAACAAAAGGGGATAACTTACACCAATTTTATTTCTGATGTTCCCACAAACGATGGTCTCACTTTAAGAACTTATTATCTTGTTATTTCATGCTTATTATTTATTGCTATTTATTTGTATTTGCATTTGCACAGTTTGTTGTTCATTGTTTATGTTTACAGTTTTTGTTCTATAGATTTGCTGGGGTTAGCTATTGGAGTTTTCTTGTGGTTAGTAAAAACTTAAGACAAAACAGAGTCAAGAACCATCTAATTTTTAATTAAAGCAACACGCAAAATGCTGGTGGAACACAAATTTCTTACTATCTCTTCTTTCAGTTTGTCCTGACGAAGGGTCTCGGCCTGAAACATCGACTGTACCTCTTCCAATAGATGCTGCCTAGCCTGCTGCATTCCACCAGCATTTTGTGGGTGTTGCTTGAATTTCTAGCATCTGCAGATTTCCTCGCATTTTAATTTTTAATTAATTTTGGAAAGAAATTAGAAGCACCTAATTTTAAGATTAAGCTTAAGATTTCAGCTTGGAAATCTTAAGAGATGTATTTTAATCAGCAAAAATCATAACCTAAAAATATTTAGCCTCATTTATCACCTATTGAAACATACAATGAAGTGTGTCATTTATGTCAATGGCCAACATAGTCCGAGGATGTGCTGGAGGTAGCCTGCAAGTGTTGCTGTGCTTCTGGCACCAATATATTTTGCCAACAACTTACTGAGCTGTGCAGCTTTGGAATTTATGTGGGATTAGATCAGAGCAACTGCAGGAAACCCACGTGGTCACTGGGAGAGCGTACAAACTCTTTACAAACAGCGACTGGAATTAAACCTGGTTCGCTGGTGCTGCAACGTGTTATATTAACCATGCCACGCTGTTATGATTCACAGAGAATGCACTTTAAACATCTGTGATTATGAATTTACAGTTGAGGTCAGTGTCTGAGTGATATGGTGAGGTCACTTTAGCAGTGACTCAATAGATGGCTAACATCTATTGAGTCAATGCTAAAATTGACTCAGTGAAGATTTGTTACAGATTTATCCCACTGGACAATTTAAATAGTATCTTTTAGTTATCAGTCCTTCTAACAATGAAATGTCTTTACAAGCTGACAAGGATGAATAGGTTGGCTTTACTTCCTCTGGGAGGATGAGATGACAAAGTGATAGATCTCCTGCTGCTGAGATGTTATTCACTACTCTTAGATCTTTCATCCTGGGTAAATTAACCTTGCCCACTGATAGCTGTATCCAGACACCCTTGATTTAAAGCAATCTTGTACATCTGAGTGGCATAGTTAAATCTGCCTGGACATGACTGGTGTGGTTGTATCACCTGTAGTCTTTCCTTTCCCATCTCTCTCAGAGATGCACTTGTCAATTTTACACACACCCTTCCACAAATGTTGAAGAAGCAATTCAAACACACTTCAATAAAGGCACAAAAGAGAAGAAGGTTCAATGTAAGGGCTTAGATCTTCAACAGGCAGAGCAGAGGATAATTTACTAGGCTCGCAGTTAAGACCTAGACCTTTAATCCAGAGCCATAGTGTGATTAGCAAATAGGTAATGTAAATGATGTTAATTAGGTAAAGAGGAATTTAAATCACCAGTAATCATAATCCTGAAACTATCTGGACGTTCAAGCCTAGGAAAGCAAATTTGGTACCCTTATTTGGTCTTACATAATGAACAGTAGAGTACTGAGGAGCGCGTTATATCAGAGGGATTTTGGAATACAGATCTATAGTTTGTTAGAAGTAGCATCACATGACAGAGGGCAATAAAGAAAGCTTTTGGTGCACTGGTCTTCACGAATTTGAGTACTGAGTACAGGAGCTGAGATGTGATGTTGAAGTTATGTGGTGGTGGTAGTAGTAGTAGTGGAGATCACTGGAGTCAAGTATGATGTTCTCCTAACGGGTGTCTTTTGGTTGGACTCAGGTGGCTGTAGAGGCTGATCTGTAATCCACATATTGTTAGGGTGGATTCCCTTAATGGAGAATGCCTTTGTGTGACTTTATTTAACATGGGGAGGCTGATACATGGGCAGCCGCCACACAGTGCGTGACAGTTTGGAAAGCAAGACAACTGGGGATATTTCATTGTTGCAGCCTTCCTCCATCTTCACTGTCATTGTGATGTGTCATCACCTTTCGCCAGATTCACCATTGAGTTCTTGGTTGGATCACTCTATGTATGGAACCTCCTCATTGGCCTGACCACCATGGGTGATGATACCAGATGGCTAATCTCCAAACAGCACCTTTCTCAGGATCTCAGGAACTGACAAGCCTCTCCACCAGGACGAGGTGATGATCCTTGGAGAGGTGGTTGATTAAAACATTTGGTGAGGCCAAATTAGGAGCATTGCGTGCAATTCTAGTCACGTACCTACAAGAAGGACATGAATGAGGTTGAGAGATCACAGAGAAAATTTACAAGGATGTTTCTAGGACTTGAGGACCAGTGTTAAGGGGAAAGGTTGAGTAGATCAGCACTTTATTCCCTGGAGCATAGAATAAGGAGAGATTTGATAGAAGTATATAAAATTTTGAAGGGCATAGATAGGGTAAAAGTAAGCAGGCTTTTTTTCCACTGAAGTTGGGTAAGACTAGAATTAAAGGTCATCGACTAAGGGTGAAAAGTGAAACATTTAAGGGGAACCTCAGTGGGAACTTCTTCACTGACAGTGTTGTGCAAGTGTGGAATGAGTTGCTAGTGGAAGTGGCGGATGTAGATTTGATTGCAATATTTAAGAGAAGTTTGGATAAGTAAATGGATGGAAGGAGTATCAAGGCATGGGTCAATGGGACGACACAGAATATCAGCTCAGCAAGATGAGCCAAAGAGCCTGTTTCTGTGCTATAGGACTCTATGATAGCTTGCATTTCCAGGCTCAAAGTCAAAGCTATGTGATTGATACTTAACTACATGAGGTGGCCTATGAAACCATGTAGAGAATTAAGAAAGGACATCAAACACTGATCCTCCTCGTGACATATATATTCCTTGAATGAAATAAAAATCCTCTTAATTTTGCTTGGGTAACACCGTGTTTGATCATTTTCCTCTTTGAAAATAATGCTCATTGAATCAGCACAGGGAGTAAACTAATTTTTACTTGGGAGTCTCCAGGCATATATTGAAAGGGGGCTACTGAGCGAAGGAATTTTAGCTGTTAATGCCAAAGAGCATGGGGAGACCTTCCAATATCCAGGCAGTCTTTCTTTCTTTCTTTTCTTTTCTGTTTTTTTTCTTATTTTTAGGTAGAGGTATGTTACGGGGGTAAGGGTTAAGGGGAGGGAGGAGGGTAGATAGTATTCTATGTAATTAAATTTGAAAATTGAATTAAAAAATTTTAAAAAAGAAAAAAAAATGCCAAAGAGGTTGTGCAGACTATATCAATTGAATTTAATTGATAGGTAAACCCAGGTAAATGGAAAGAATAGACTAAATTCATATCATGGTGTTGCAATTCCAATTTAGAGCATGTTTTCTAGAGTGGTCCATATTTTCTAGAATTGCAAAAGAAATATTTTGAAATGACTGTCATATTTTTATTGCTGCTGAAATGCTGTCAATGCAGACACCTAATCAACAGAAGAACACAAAAGCACTGGAACCTCCATTTAAAGAAATTCTTCAGGGCAATAGTACATTGTTTACCTGTGACACATTTAAAGCTATAGTATTGCATTTTGTTAGTCTGCACTGGATGAATCTCAAAATTCCATTAAAATTCAATCTAAACAACCTTGCAGGTGACAGCTCCAAAATAACTAGAACCTGTTCACATTTCGAACAATAGAGGTTTTATTGAATGGTAATAATAGCACTCCCATATGTAGCACCAACACAATTTTCCAGCTACAAACTCCTATCTTCAGAGGATTGACGACAAGGTTGTGCTGACGTTATTTTTACCATCATATGTGAGATTTTTACGGCAAAGTGGTTTTGCCCCCACGTCTGACACTGAAATACACAAAGTGGCCACTTTATTAGGCACCTCCTATACCAAATAAAGTGGCCACTGTACGTATGCTCAACAGCTATAGCCCAAGGTTGAATGTGTTGTGTGCTCAGAGAGATGCTCTTTTGCACACCACTGTTGTAAATATGTGGTAATTTGAGTTACTGTCACCTTCTTGTCAGCTCGAACTGGCCTGACCATTTTCCTCTAACCTCTCTCTTTAACAAGGTGTTTTCACCCACAGAACTGCTGCTCACTGAATGTTTTTTTTCCTGTTTTTCACATTGTTCCCTGTAAACTCTAGAGGCTGTTGTGCATCAAGCTCTCAGGAGGTCAACAGTTTCTGAGATTGAAACCACCCTGTCTGGCACCAACAACCATTTCATGGTAAAAGTCACTTAGATTATGTTTCTTCCCGAATCTAAAGTTCTGATCATTCTTATGCCACAAGAAAGCAGCATCCATCATCAAAGTCTCTACCGTCCAGTTCACGCCCTCTTCTTGCCACCACCATCGGTAAGAGGTACAGAATCCTTAGGCCCCACACCATCATGTACAGTTCCAACCCTACAACCATCAGGTTCCTGAACCTGTGTGGATAACTGGATTCATCACTACTTTGAACTGATTGTATGACACACAGACTCATTTTCAAGGACTCTTTACATCTCATGTTCTCTGTATTATATTTTATTTTTCAGAGTTGGTCTTCTTTTGCTTATTCATTGTTTGTCAGTTTTGTCCAGAAATATTTTTGTAAATCCTATTATATTTCTTTTCCTCTAAATGTCTGCAAGAAAATGAAACCTAAGGTTGCAAATGGTAACTTTAAAGTAATTCAATAATAAACTTACTTAGATTTTGATTTTGACTTTGGACAATACAGGGTAAATGTTGCCCCTGGCTCGTTTTGCTAAATGTCTCGATTCCACCTGAGCAAACTGTTTCTGCTCAGGTGCTCTGTTGACATTGATGATCCTCCATAGAAAACAATGAACTTTCTCTGCTCTCAGCTAGAACAGAAAACTAAAAGCTCATTTCATTGAGATATGTAGTCTTGAGAGGCATTGGTGATATAGCTTTCGAGATGCGGATTCCCAAGAGCTAAGGACCATTAGTCATTAGGTGAGCCATTTAGGATTTGGTTGACGCAAGAGCATTGTTTGAAATGCCCTGCCCCAGTGGGTTGTTGATATCCAATGCCTGAGTACGGTAAAAGCGGATGTACGGGGGCAGTGTGACAGTGTAGTGGCTTTACAGCACCAGCAATTGGGGCTTAATTCCCACCATTATCTGTAAGAAGTTTGTACATTCTCCCTGTACCTTCAGGTGCTCCTATTTCCTCTCACGTTCCAAAGACATACGGCTTAGTGGTTTAATTGATCACATAGGTATCATTGGGTGGTGTGAGCTCATTGGGTCAAATGGGACTGTTACGTGCTTTCAGCTTTTAACTTTTTAACTTTAAATCTCTAGGTTTATCGATCTTCGGACAATTAGAGAAATGAGTTTATGGGTTTAAGCAGTGAGGGTGGATGAAGCACCTGGTCAGCCATAATCTCCTTCAATGCCTGTACAGTTTCACGTCTAATCTTCTATTTACTTTTTTAATGTTCTCACAGTGGTAATTATATATTTGTCATATCTTATACACTGAGTAAAGCGAAATAAGATGCAAACTCTCAGCCTCACACCTCATGGATAAATATATAGCCGGCAGAATCGTATTTCCTTTCATTTTAAATTCAAGGCATTTTTAAAGATGCCGTGCAGAACTGATTGTGCAGAGAACTTTAAGTGATGCTCATTGAATCTTTGATGGAGCACACATAATGCTGCTTAAGGCACTGGAAAGATATGGTTGGGATAATTTTCAGTGATGTGATCTCAGGGGCTCTGTGTTCTGGTATTCTGGTAGAAAGGCCCAGGAAAAAAAGATGCACGGTGCTGTTGCCATGATTTTCACAGCTCTTCTATCTGAGTTGGAATAAATAACTGTAAAATAAGTTGGAAAATTCACTTATACAATTCATAGCATTTGTCAGCTAAAATGCAGTATATTGTTAAACAGCATGGCTGAAGCTTGAATTTATACAGCAAATCTAATGTACATGCCAAGCCCGCAGAAGTCAGGAGCACCAAGTTTCTTAGTGTGCACATTGTGAATGATCTCACCTGGTCTCTCAACACCTCCTTTATAACCAAGACAGCACAGCAGTACCTCCACCTCCTGAGGAGACTGAGGCAAGCAAGACTCCCCCTCCCTCCCCATTCTCATCACGTTCTACCAAAGCAGCATTGAGAGTATCCTGGCCAGATGCAGCCCCACACGGCACAGGAAACGCAATGCAGACTACCTACACAAACACGAGGAAATCTGCAGATGCTGGAATTTCAAGCAAGACAGATAAAAATTGCTGGTGGAACGCAGCAGGCCAGGCAGCATCTATAGGAAGAGGTACAGTCAACATTTCCGGCCAAGACCCTTCGTCAGGACTAACTGAAAGAAGAGCTAGTAAGAGATTTGAAAGTTGGAGGGGGAGGGGGAGATCCAAAATGATAGGAGAAGACAGGAGGGGGAGGGATGGAGCCAAGAGCTGGACAGGTGATTGGCAAAAGGGATATGAGAGGATCATAGGACAGGAGGTCTAGGGAGAAAGAAAAGGGGGAGGGGGGAGAAAAGCCCAGAGGATGGGCAAGGGGTATAGTGAGAGGGACAGAGGGAGAAAAAGGAGAGAGAGAAAAAGAATGTGTGTATATAAATAAATAAAGGATGGGGTATGAGGGGGAGGTGGGGCATTAGCGGAAGTTTGAGAAGTCAATGGTCATGCCATCAGGTTGGAGGCTACCCAGACGGAAAATACCACACCTTATATTCCGCCTGGACATTGACTTCTCAAACTTCCGCTAATGTCCCACCTCCCCCTCATACCCCATCCGTTATTTATTTATTTATATACACACATTCTTTTTCTCTCTCTCCTTTTTCTCCCTCTGTCCCTCTCACTATACCCCTTGCCCATTCTCTGGGTTTTCTCCCCCCCTCCCCCTTTTCTTTGTCCCTCGGCCTCCTGTCCCATGATCTTCTCATATCCCTTTTGCCAATCACCTGTCCAGCTCTTAGCTCCATCCCTCCCCCTCCTGTCTTCTCCTATCATTTCGGATCTCCCCCTCTCCCTCCCACTTTCAAATCTCTTACTAGCTCTTCTTTCAGTTAGTCCTGACAAAGGGTCTCGGCCCAAAACGTCGACTGCACCTCTTCCTATAGATGCTGCCTGGCCTGCTGCGTTCCTCAGCAACTTTTATGCGCAGACTACCTACACTGTGTTTTCCACCTTGGTCCCAGAGGAACAGCGTTTCATTTAACTGTGTGCATGTGTATGGTTGAATAACAATAAACTTGAACTTGAAGGTGTTTACATTTTTTTACACTGTGCTAATTAAATAGATTTTTGTTGAAAAGCAAAATACCGCAGAATTTGCAAAGCTAAAACAAAAAAAAAAGAGGCTGTGGCTAGACAGCAGATTAGACTGTTTCTGTATCCCCAGATGTTGCCTAACAGTGTGAGCATATTTTTACTTACAGAGATTTTATAACCTATCACATATTCAGAGACCAGGTGTTTATGATTTCACTCAAAGAGCCACAAATGAGCATTTATGAATAGTGGAGAGAGGAGCAGTAAATGCTGTGCTGGAGGGGAAATGGAATCAGTGCCCCAGCTGAACAAAGTTGCTGCTTTTTAAAGTTCAAATTAAATTTATTATCAAAGTACATATATATATCACCTTATACAGCCCTTATACAATGGGAATGATACAGGGCTGGAGAAGAGGGAATCCAATCAGAGAGGACAGAAGGTGGGAGGAGCACCAGAGGGAGACAATGGGCATGCAAGGAGATAAGGTGAGACAGGGAAAAAGGGATGGAGTTTGGACCATGCACTGCCTCCACAAACCACTTCTGATGCCTTCCTCCTGGGTGGCTGTAGCCGTTGGCAGCACAATGCTCAAGAAGTCCAGCTCCACCACCATTGAGCAACTCGCTCGTGGGACAGACCTGAAGCACTTGATGTTTTCAATATCCAGCAGTGCGTTATGATCACGTAAAGGATGCAAAGGACGAACAAGATTGCAGATGCTGGAAACTGGAGCAACAAACAAGCTATAGAGGAACTCTGGATTGAACAGCATCCAAGGGTAGGGACGGAGTGGGGGTGGTAGATATTGTCAATGTTTCGTGTCGAAATCCTGCATCAGTGAAGTAACCTCTGGGGAGAAATATAATTAGAGTATTATATTTGATGTAATTAAGTAGGTTTACGGGTTTCTACAGAGGAAAAATCCAGCTTTTGTGTGCTTTTCCCTCCCTAGACACTGCCTAACCCATTGTGTTTCTTCAGATTACAGAATCTTGTTCTCACACATGTTCGTTCATATTACAACCATTACAACACATTGGTGGTATGACATTTTGAGTAATATGCACTGTTGTAGTCACCCATCCATAGGAAGGACATTATTAAGCCAGAGAGGGTGCAGAAACGCTTCACAGGGGTGTTATCAGTTCTGGAGTGCTTGAGTTACATGGAGTGGCTGGACAAAATGGGACTTTTTTTCCTGGAGCATAGAAAGCTGAGTGATGACTCTATAGAGGTATATATTGTAATGTCATAAAGGGAATAGCTAATGTAGATGGTTATATTCTGTTTTCCAGGATAAATAAATAAAGGCATCAGTTAGTCTTGTGATACCATGGATCTGCGCCTGGAAAGACTTCACTCTCCAGGGCGCAGGCCTGGGCAAGGTTGTCTGGAAGACCAGCAGTTGCCCATGCTGTAAGTCTCCCCTCTCCACGACACCAATGTTGTCCAAGGGAAGGGCATTAGGACCCACACAGCTTAGCACCAGTGTCGTCGCAGAGCAATGTGTGATTAAGTGCCTTGCTCAAGGACACAACACGTTCCCTTGGCTGGGGCTCGAACTCACAACCTTCAGGTCGCTGGTCAAATGCCTTAACCACTTGGCCACATGCCCACACTTTCCAGGATAGGAAAGACTAAAAACAGAGGACATTGCTTTAAGGTGAGAGGAAAAAGATTTAAAAGAGACTTGAGGGGAAACACTTTGACACAGTGGGTGATGGGTCTATGGAACAAACTGCCAGAGACAGCTGTAGATGTGGGTACCATTACAGTGTTTCAAGGGCATTTAGACAAGCAAACACAGATTCCGCAGACGCTGGAAGTCTTCAGCAACACACATAAGATGCTAGAGGAACTTGTCAGGTCAGGTGGCATCTAGAGGGCAATACACAGTCAATGTTTTTGGCTGATACCCTTCATCAGGACTGGACAGCAATGGGGAAGAAGCCGTAATAAGAAGTTTGGGGAGGGGAGTACAATCTGGCTGGTGAAATGTGAGACCTAACATTAGGTAGGTGAATGGGGAGGTGGGACGAAAGGAAATGATTTGAGAGGCTAGAAGCAGATAGGAAGAAGTAAAGGGCTGAAGAAGAAAGAATCTGATAGGAGAAATTAGTAGACCATGGAATAAAAGGAAAGAGGTTGGGAACCAGAAGGAGATAACGTGCAGGTCAAATTTATGACACATGTCAGATTTATTATCAGTGACGTGTGTCATAAACTTTTCTGTTTTGTGTTAGCAGCACAGTGCAAGACAAAAAAAATTACAATAAGTTCTAAATAAAGAAATAAAGAAATAGTGCAAAAGAAGAATAGTGAGGTAGCGTTCGTGGGTTCATGGACCATTCAGAAATCTAATTTATATATATCAAAATAGATTTTATTCAGAATAAAATATTCATAAGCAAAAATCTTTTCATTCTTCCAGTGTTAGTTAATGCATTAGGTAGTGTTCTATTATATTCCTTAAAGCCAATAGGATTGTTGCCATACAGGTAGCCCCCTGGCATGATACATGGCTACAATGATTGAGGGCTTTCCTCATCCAACCAGGCTCCTCCCTCAGAAGATCCCTATACTGTGGTCCTTCCCCACCTATCCTTTCCAGTGGCTGCACCCAGCTTCAGTGCCTCCCTCAGCACGAACTCCTACAGCCTGGAATGTGCCAGGTGGAAGGGAAGAAGCTAAAAAAATGTTCAGGGTGATATGGGTCAAATACAGGCAAATGGGACTAGCTCAGATGGACATCTTCGTTGGCATGGACAGATTGGGTCAAAGGTCTTGCTTCCATGCGGTGAAAACTCTGTGTCTGCATGTTTAATCTTGTCTTAAGGGTATTTAAATGGATTTTTTTTTATCATTAATTGTTTCTAAGTACAATTTCATGCAGGCATGTGTCAAAGAACAACATTCAAATAACCACAATAGTTTATAGCCATAGGTGCTCCCCTGTTACTCTAGTTTCCTCCCAAATTCTTAGAGGCATGCAGATTATTAAATTAATTGACCACTGTAAGTTGCCCTTTGTGGATAGGTGAGTGATAGAATTAATTGGAAATTGATGAGAATATAAGGAGAGTAAAATAGAATTAGATAGATAGATTGATACTTTATTGATCCCAATGGAAATTACAGTGTCACACTAGCATTACAAGTGCACAGGTATACTTAGAAGAGAAGTAAGAAAGAATAGAAAATAAGTTACCTCAAACTGACTAACAGGAGGGAGTCATCACCTTCCTGGTTACAGGGTGACTCATTATAGAGCCTAATGGCCAAGGGTAAGAATGATCTCATATAACGCTCTTTGGAGCAGTGCATTTGTCTTAAGTCTATTACTAAAACTGTGCCTCTGTTCAGCCAAGGTGGCATGTAGAGGGTGAGAAACATTATCCAGAATTGCCAGGATTTTCCATAGGGTCTTTTGTTCTTCTGCAGATTCCAGTGTGTCTAGTTTGATTCCTACAGCAGAGCCAGCCTTTCTAATCAGTTTATTGAGCCATTGGCATCACCCGTGTTGATGCCATTGCCCCCGCGCACACCGTATAGAAGATTGTACTGGTGACAACAGACTGGTAGAACATGTAAAGGAGAGGCCTGCATACTCCAAAAGACTTCAGTCTCCTCAGGAAGTTGAGGTGACTCTGGCCCTTCTTGTACACAGTCTCTGTGTTGGTGCTGCACTCGAGTATGTTATCCAGGTAAGCCCTCACCAGACCCACAACCTCACCATCAAGAGTAACAGGGAGCAGTGCAGGCTTAGTCTTCCTAAAGTCCATCACCACCTCCTTAGTGCAGGATTACACTAGTGTAGGATTAGCATCAGTAAGTTCTAGACGATTGGCACAGAGTCAGTGGGCCAAAAGTTCTTCTATGACACCATGACACTTTGACTCTTTGACACATTTTTACTGGTTTCTGAATGGCCCTGAACTTGCTGTAAAATCTCATGATAAGCACTGGTAATTTATGGTCACAACTGCCTCATGTCCACTGATTGAAGTTTCTGTCTGTGGTGTCTTATGGCTGACCAGCAACTCTACCATCAGAACTTGTGGCAGGTTAAATGGCAAAATGTTCACTTTATTTGGGAATGCTGGATTCCAGAGAAGTTATGAATGAATAGGTTAAGGAAAAAAAATGTTGTTACAAATTTTTATATTATTTGTGTTTAGTTTGATATTTTTATTGAAATGTTCTTAATATTATTAGTTGATTTTGTATTCCTTGGTATTGTTAACGTTTCCAAAAATCCATAGATGCTGCCTGGCCTGCTGAGTTCCTCCAGCATTTTGTGTGTGTTGTTCATTTTTAAGTGTTTACTTTCATCTTAATATTATTTAGATGGGAGATATTTCATAGTTTTTCAAAGCTGAGACTGCGATTATGCATAACGTTTTCTAGAAAAGATTGAAAATATTCATGGGATCATGTTTGTTCCAAACCTCTCCAAGCAAGTGTTCAAGGCTTTGCCACTCTGCTGTAGAACATTGATCTTCCAGATCCAGGGCAGGGGATTGCAGGGAAATGGAGAGCATGGCTGTTGAAGATAGGCAGCAGGTTCCTTTCAAGAAAATTCAGGCCATTATTCCATCTTTCTGATAATCCCTAATCCATCAAACTCTGGAATCAGATGTTACGATTTACCCTGTCAAAACCATTCACATTTCTCAATTACCATATTATATGGTGATATGTCAGATGTACTTTGTTAGCTAATAAGCATACTGATTGACCTAATACTGTGAAGGACTCTGACCGAATGCTAAGTTCTCTTCAACAGCTCTAATTGACATTCTCAGTTCTTGAGAAAGTAACACACACAAAATGCTGGTGTACGCAGCAGGCCAGGCAGCATCTATAGGAAGAGGTACAGTCGACGTTTCGGGCCGAGACCCTTCGTCAGGGCTAACGGAAAGAAGAGATAGTAAGAGATTTGAAAGTGGGAGGGGCAGGGGGAGATCCGAAATGATAGGAGAAGACAGGAGAGGGAGGGATGGAGCTAAGAGCTGGAAAGTTGATTGGCAAAAGGGATACAAGGCTGGAGAAGGGAGAGGATCATGGGACGGGAGGCCTAGGGAGAAAGTAAGGGAGAGGGGAACACCAGAGGAAGATGGCGAGCAGGCAAGGAGTAATTGTGAGAGGGACAGAGGGAGAAAATAGAGAGAGAGAAAAAAGGGGGAAAATAATAAATAAATAAATTAGATTAGATTAGATTCGATTGTGAGGACACTCAGTCCTCGTTTATTGTCATTTAGAAATGCATGCATTAAAAAATGATACAATGTTCCTCCAGAATGTTATCACAAGAAACACAAGACAAACCAAGACTAAAACTGACAAAACCACATAATTATATCATATAGTTACAACAGTGCAAAGCAATACCGTAATTTGATAAAGAGCAGACCATGGGCACGGTAAAAAAAAGTCTCAATGTTCTGACACACTCATCATCTCACGCAGACGGGAGAAGGGAGAAATAAATAAATAAATAAATAAATAAATAAATAAGGGATGGGGTAAGAAGGGGAGAAGGGGCATTAACAGAAGTTAGAGAAGTCAATGTTCATACCATCAGGTTGGAGGCTACCCTGACGGAATGTAAGGTGTTGTTCTTCCAACCTGAGTGTGGCTTCATCTTGACAGTAGAGGAGGCCATGGATAGACATGTCAGAATGGGAATGGGATGTGGAATTAAAATGTGTGGCCACTGGGAGATCCTGCTTTCTCTGGCGGACAGAGCGTAGGTGTTCAGCAAAGCGGTCTCCCAGCCTGCGTCGGGTCTCGCCAATATATAGAAGGCCGCACTGGGAGCACCGGACGCAGTATATCACCCCAGTCAACTCACAGGTGAAGTGTCGCCTCACCTAGAAGGACTGTCTGGGGCCCTGAATGGTGGTGAGGGAGGAAGTGTAGGGGCACGTGTAGCAATTATTCTGCTTACAAGGATAAGTGCTGGGAAGGAGATCGGTGGGAAGGGATGGGGCCAGGAGGGAGATTGGTGGGAAGGGATGGGAAAATAACCTTCTTTTCCCTTATATTTTTTAATCTTTCTGCCCATTATGATGCTGGCATTTAGGGCAGCCATAGGTCCTCCATCTCTGGCAATGTTCAGGGCTTCCTCCACCTTGTCAGTAGCTTCATATCAGTTTTCACTACTGTCAGTCATGCAAGTCCTGGATGGAAACTCAGGAATACAGTGGCATTCAGAAGTAGAAGGATTCTTCATTGCTGTTTCCATAACAGTTTTGTTTTACCAGTCAGGGTTGTTAGCCCTGAGCTGTATCCCTGAACCTGGACGACTGGTGGACCACTCTTGGTCTGTCCTCTACTCTTTGACCTGTTTGGTATGGGTGACTTACCAAGAGCCAAAGCATAAAAGCGTTGACTTCAGCCAACGTATCTCTCCAGGTCATTGAGGCATGCAAGCCTTCAAACCCAACAACAAGTTTGTGGTCCTCTTGGAGGTTACCCCCACTCTCTCCTCATAATTATAAAGACTCATGAACAGAGTGGTAACACCATGGAAGGACACCATTTGTCCCATTGAGTCTTTGCTGGCTCCATGCAAGAATAACCAGATAGTCCCACCACTCAACCCTTGCCCACGATCCTGCAATTTTCTTCCTCTCTAGGGCTAATACAATTCACTTCTGAATTCCTGTACTGATACTCCCAGTGTTCTTCTGGGCTCTAACCATCCACTGTGTGAAATCTTTTTTATTCATGGTGTGCATATTAACCTCCACTTAGATGCTGGTTAATAGATAGATGCTGCCTGGCCTGCTGCATTCCACCAGCAATTTGTGTTGCTTTAACCTCCACTTTATGACTTAGATCTAAGAAAGGATGTGCTGATATTGGAGAGAGTCCAGAAGAGGTTCTCAAGATGATCCCAGGAGTAAAAGGATTAATGTATGAGGAATGTTTGATGGCTCTGGGCCTGTACTCATTGGAGTTTTGAAGAAAGAGAGGGGAATTTAATTGAAATCTATTGGACTTTGAAAGGCCGGGACAGAGTGGATGTGGAAAGGATATTTCCTATTGTGGAGGAGTCTAGAACCAGAGTGTACAGCCTCAGACTAGCAGGTTGTCCCTCTGGAACAGAAGTGAGGCAGAACTGCTTTACTCAAATCATTGGTTACATTTAGAGTGGTGGCTGATAGGTTTTTGATTAGTAAAGGTGACAAAGATTATGGGCAGAAAGCAAGAGAGTGGGTTGAGAGGGATAATACTTTATACTTTAACTTTATACTTTATTGTCACCAAACAATTGATACTAGAACATACAATCATCACAGCAATATTTGATTCTGCAATTTCCGCTCCCTGGATTACAAATATTAAATATTAAAAATAGTAAAAATGAGTAAATATTAAAAATTTAAATTATAAATCATAAATAGAAAATAGAAAAATGTTAAGTAAGGTAGTGCAAAAAAACCAAGAGGCAGGTCCGGGTATTTGGAGGGTACAGCCCAGATCAGGGTCAGGATCTGTTCAGCAGTCTTATCACAGTTGGAAAGAAGCTGTTCCCAAATCTGGACGTATGAGTCCAAGCTCCTGAGCCTTCTCCCGGAGGGAAGAGGGACCAAAAGTGTGTTGGCTAGGTGGGTCGTGTCCTTGATTATCCTAGCAGCACTGCTCCGACAGCGTGCGGTGTAAAGTGAGTCCACGGACGGAAGATTGATTTGTGTGATGTGCTGCGCCGTGTTCATGATCTTCTGCAGCTTCTTCCGGTCTTGGACAGGACAACTTCCATACCAGGTTGTGATGCACCCTAGAAGAATGCTTTCTACGGTGCATCTATAAAAATTAGTGAGGGTTTTAGGGGACAGGCCAAATTTCT
This sequence comes from Mobula birostris, assembly GCF_030028105.1. NCBI lineage: Eukaryota > Metazoa > Chordata > Chondrichthyes > Myliobatiformes > Myliobatidae > Mobula > Mobula birostris. Next base: position 97,209,210 of record NC_092380.1, on the reverse strand, counting down.
TTAGTTTTCTCAGGAAGTAAAGGCGCTGGTGGGCTTTCTTGACAGTGAACTCTGTTTGGTTGGACCAAGTCAGGTCATTTGTGATATTGACTCTGAGGAACTTAAAGCTTTTGACCTGTTCCACTTGCGCACCACCGATGTAAATTGGGTCGTGCGGTCCGCTACTCCTTCTGAAGTCAACAACCAATTCCTTCATCTTGCTGACGTTGAGGGATAGGTTATTGTCTTCGAACCATGCCACCAGGTTCTTATTTTCCTCTCTGTACTCAATCTCATCATTACCTGAGATATGGCCTACAATTGTGTCACCAGCAAACTTATATATTGAGTTTGATGGAAACTTGGCTACACAATCATGGGTGTACAGTGAGTACAGCAGGGGGCTGAGTACACAGCCTTGTGGGGCACCGGTGCTCAGAGTGATTGTAGAGGAGAGCTTGTCCCCTATTTTTACAGCCTGGGTCTTGTCTGTGAGGAAGTTGAAGATCCAGCTGCAGATCTGAGTGCTAAAGCCCAGGTTCCGGAGCTTAGGAATCAGTTTATTTGGAATGATGGTATTAAAGGCAGAGCTGCAGTCAATGAAAAGGAGCCTTACATATGCATCTTTATTCTCCAGGTGTTCTAAGGAGGAATGTAGGGTCAGAGAGATGGCATCTGCCATTGACCTGTTGCTCCAGTAGGTGAATTGCAAAGCGTCGAGGTTGACCGGTAGGCTGTGGTTGATGTGTGCCATAACCAATCTCTCAAAGCACTTCATAGCAATTGATGTCGGAACCACAGGTCGATAGTCATTCAGGCATGCCACCTTGCTCTTCTTCGGCATTGCTCTTCTGCCATTCCATCATTCAGCCATGATGGAATGGCAGAGCAGACACGATGGCTGAATGTTCTAATTCTGCTCCTTTGTCTTATGGTCTTTATTTTCTTCTGCTCTTTCACTATCAATATCTAATGCTTATACCTTGAATGGTAGGTACAGGTTCTCGATATTATTCGCATGAAACTTCAGCACTTCAGCCTTCAATGAGACACCGAACTGTGTTATATATCAGGGACAGGGGCTTGCACACCCTGTGGATAATGAGACAAAACTAAAGTCCTCTTCTTTGTGCCCACTGCAACCACCAAATAAAGAGTTATTTAGGGTTTATAATTTTAAATGGTTAACTAATTATAAAGAAATTATATACTGTTTTGTAACTTACATGCTGTGTTAGGTTTTGAAATAGCTGGGGTTTAGCGCTATAATTATAGACCACTGTCAGATCAATCAGTGCACAGTGGGGAGCCACTTGACACAAATGGTGCAGGATATGATTAGTATATTTATACAGACAGGTTCCTCAATATCCACATGTGCATACAATACTTATATTTGTTCTGAAAAAAACATTGAGATGTGGACTCAGACTGATCTCATAAAGATGCAGATATGTGAATAGAAATTACCGGATAATGAAGGCTGAGTGTTTCTTTCCTACAATGTGTAAAACAAGCATTTTATCTTTGTGACAATTATACACTCAGAATATAATTTGTTACTTAGTAACAGAAGGGGTTTCACCTCCCTTATTTCGGATAGTGACTTAATGTTAGCTTACACGAGTCCTTCACCCAGTGCAGAACATAATCAATTGAATTTACCAAATTAACTTGGTTAAGCTATCTTTCAAGCTGCTGGTTAGTATTTTAATCATTTTCTGCAAAATCACTGAGGAAGAAGCGAGATCATAAATTATGCAACAAACATTATTAAATGTGATTAAATTTAGTAGGAGCTCCCGTACTTCAAACTAAGTCAAAGAGCAAGTATTTTTTTTAAATCGAAGTACATATATGTTACCATATAGAATCAGAATTAGGTTTAAAATCATTGGCTTATGTTGTGAAATTTGTTGTTTTGCATCTGCAGTTTATTTGAATACATAGTAATAAGGAGACTATTAATTACAATTATATATATATATAAAAAATTAAATAAGCAGTCCAAAAAGAGAACAAAAAGAAATAAAGAGGTAGTGTACATACTGTAGGTTCATTGTCCATTCAAAAATCTGATGGCAGGAAGTGGGGGTGGTTGTAGTTGTCTGGGAAGAAGTTGTTCCTGAAGCATTGAGTGTGTGTCTTCAGGCTCCCGTACCACCTCCTTAATGGTAGCAGTGAGAAGAAGGCATGTCCCGATGATGGTTGCCTTTTTTATGGAATACTGTCTTTTTGAGGCGTTGTCTTTCCTTGAAGCTGAGGACGGTAATGCCTATGATTGTCATGGTTCCGTTTGGCTGTTCCCTTTTAATGCTCATTTCTCCCTGATTGTGCTCTAACTTCAGTCATTAGATTTCCAATTGCTGCCAGTTTACTTAATTACAGTACACCTGGCTTTCATCAGAGACTGTGAAATAAGTAAGATGGCGTCAGTATCACTGGTTGACAGTTTGTTGGTCGATTCTCGTGTGATACTTCGTTCTCTTGTCCGATTAGAACCGCTAGTTCTAAGTTCAGCTCTAGTTTCAAGATAGTCCCTGTAAATCCCGTCTCCTTGTCAAGATTCCTCTGGCTTGCTGTTCTACGTTCATGTCTACGCCATCATCCCCAACTCAGTCGACGTGCCGGTGTCCCGCACTTGGGTTCTCCTCAGTCGCCCAGTGCAACAATGACGGAGGTGACAGAGCTTGCAGCTTTCTGCAGCTGTTTCCAATCCTGAGCTGTGGCCTTTCTATACCATACTGTAACCACAGTACTTTTGTAGAAATTTACAAGAGTCTTTGTTGACATACCAAGTTTCCTTAAACTCCTAATGAAATATATCCACTGTTGTGCCTTCTTTGTAATTGTATCAATACATTGGGCCCATGATAGATCGTCAGAGATGTTGATATCCAGGAAATTGAAACTGTTCACCCTTTCCACTGCTGATCCCTCCATTAGGACTGGTGTGTGTTCTCCTGACTTCCCCTTCCTGAAGTCCGCAATCAACACCTCAGTCTTACTGATATGAGCACCAGTTTGTTCTTTTGACACCACTCAACCAGTGGATATGTTTCACTCCTGTATGCCTACTTGTCACCACCTGAAATTCTGGCAACAATAGATGTGTCACCGTCAAATTCATAGATGGCTTTTGAACTGTGCCTAACGACACAGCAGCGGGTGTAGAGAGAGTAGAGTAGTGGACTCAACACGCATTCTTGAAGTGCACTAGTATTGATTGCCAGCGAGGAACAGGTAATCCGCAATAACTGTGGTCCATCAATGAGGAAATCGAGGTGCTCAATGGTTTTGCACATGATAGACTAACTTGTATCCACCACTTTCTGGAGATCTTTCCTTTTAAAGTTGAAAAGAGAGCTCTGCAAACAAGTCCTGTCTATAGAGAAGAGTGCTGGCCCCACAGCACTTTGTCTAACTGCTGAAGCGATGCAGTTTAAGACAAGGGGTTATTTAATATGGCCTGATTCAAACAGACATTACCGACTCAGTTATTTAGTTGAAGGAAGCTTGCAGACCAGATGGATAATATCACTTAGCATATCAAATAAAAGGATTTATTAATAGTTGGAAGATTGTATACTCAAACAATCAGCTTCATAGAATTAATTGTGTGTTCCTGGGATCTCTATCTCTAAAAGCTTTCAGACCACCTTTGTTAAAAAGTATCTGAAAGAATATCTCGTGTGTGAAGTCTCTCACATGGTAAAAAGACAGTATAAATTAAGAAAGCAGTTTAGGCTTTTTAGGAATGGTTCAAGAACATCAAAAAGCATTTCAGAAATGTGGGATGAACTAGAATCAGTTCATCTGCCTTCGATTTCTGGGGATAACTGGTTGTTCTGCAACTCAGGGCTATAGGAATTGTACCTGTGCTTTGAAAATCCTTTGTGTTTTAAAAATGGTTTGTTTTTTTTGGAAATCTTTTAGGAATAGAAATCCTCTGTGTTGTTTAAATATGCTTTAAGAATGTTTGGATTTAATTGTGTATTACTGAAAATAAATGGACTGTGTTTAAAATTACTTTGTTAGCTGGAAGTATCTTCTGCTTGGTAGGGAGGCATGACTCACTATTCAAGCAGTGGGTATTGGCAGTTAAATTCACCATGGAGAATAAACAGGGAAATGAGCTAGTATTTGAAGATTGGATAGTTACAGTATAATCTCCCTTTACTGAGGTATTTATGGCTATTTATATCTGATTGGGCTTAAGTTCTTCATTTGAGTTTAGAATTTTGCAGTCAGCAAACCCAATACCATCACAATGTTTCACTTTAATAGTGTTTAATTGCAGGCATGAAGGGTTTAACATCAGAATAAATAGCTGCAGGATTGGGCCATTCAGGCCTGCTCTACTACTAAACATGCTCAATGCTGATCGTCTACCTTCAGTACCCTTTTCCCACCTTTCTCCATGCCATTTGATCCCCACAACATTAAGAAATATATCTGCCACCTTATTTTCTTTATTCAATGATATTGGCTTCATGGCCTGTTGTGGTGGAGAATTCCACAGGTTTCATTAACGCAGGGTGAAGAAATTTCTCCACATCTCAGTTCAAAGAGGCATTTTCCATATCTTGAGGTTGTCACCAGTGGTACTGGTCAACTGAGGCATTGGAAACACATTTCCTACATCAAATCTGTTGTCTCCAGTTGGGATTTTAGAGGTTTGTCAGAGATCAAATCCCAGTGTTCTATTTTTCACAGAATGAAAGCCTAACTAACTTAATGCCTCCTTACACAATAGGTCTTCCATCCCAGGAATTTTTCTGATAAACATTTACTGTGTTTCCGTTATGGCAAGAACATCCTTCCTCACAAACAGGACTTCAGAATTTTACAACGCAACTCCAGATGGGGTCTCATCAAGGCCCTGAACAACTTCAGGGTTTAGCGCTGTTTCAATGATGAGCAGAATAAATTTCTGCCCCCATAGGAAATCCTCGTACAGTGAAGACCAGCTCATCATTTGCCTTTCTGAACCTGATTGCCTGCATTCATAAAGTCATAGGGTAATACAGCATGGAAATAAGCTCTTCCACCCAAATTAATCATGCCAGCTATGGTTCCCACCAAGCTAGTCACATTTGCCCAAATCTGGCCCAAATTGCACTGAACCCTTCCTTGTTGTCTGTTGAATTTGGTGTTTGCCACATGTTTGTTGAATGTTACTGTACCTGCCTGAACTACTTCTTCTGGCAGCTCATTCCACATACCCATCATCCTCTGACTGAGCAAGTTACCCCTCAAGTCACTTTTAAATCTTTCACCTTTCATCTTTAATATTTGCACTCTACTTTTTAGATTCCCTTTACCTTGATAAAAGATTATCTATGTCTATGCCTATATGAGACTATCCATCTATGCCCTTCATGATTTTATATATCTCTATAAGATCACCTTTCAATCTCCTGTGCTCCAAGTCCTATCCTGTCCACCCTCTCCCTAAAACTTAGGGCCTCGAGTCCTGTAAATATTCTGTGCACTCTTTCCAGTTTAGTAAGTTATTTCCTATAATAGGTCAACCAAAACTGTATTAAATACTCCAATGCTGTCTCACTGATGTCTTGTATAACTGCCTTGAAGTTAATTGAGTCATAGTCATAGAACACTACAGCACAGATAAAGGCCCTTTGGATCATCCAGTCTGTGCTGAACTATTAATCTGACCATTGACCTGCTGGACCATATCCCTCATATCCCTCCTATCCAATTTTCTTTTATATGTTGAAATTAAACCCACATCCACCACTTCCTCTGGCAGCTCATTCCACACCTTCACCACTCTCTGAGTGAAGAAGCTCCCCCCCCATGTTCCTCTTAAACATGTCACCCTTTACCCCTAACCCATGACCTCCGGTTCTAGTCTAAATTGAGTGTGTTCACACAAAATCATTCAGACACGGGGGGTCTGGTGGGGTCTTGGTATGGAGTAGGCGTGTGTCCCGGGAGCTGCACCTACCTTCACCTTTTGCCTCTCCCAAACAGCAGTTAATTCTTATTTTTTAAGTGACTGAAGTGAGCTGTAACGGGCTCAACGAAATGACGAAACCAGGTAAAGGGAAGAAACAAGAAAAGGGCGCAGGAGAAGAAGATTCTGGCGAGGGTTCCGCGACGCTAGCAGGCCCAGGAGATGCTAAAGTTAATGCTGCTCACGCCCCAGGCCCAACTACCATTGAAGAAGACCTTGTGGCGGTAAACAAGCTGTACAGTTTGATGCTGAGCATAATAAGACAATTATGAGCTTAACAGCGACTCTAGCCGAAGTCAGTAAGCATGTTTCTTTAATGGAGGATACCGCCGAATCGTATGAGAGGCGAATTGAAGAGTTGGAGAAGCGGCTTGATAGCCTAATATCCCAAAACATGCAGCTACAGGCTAAGGTGGATGACCTTGAAGCTCGGTCTCGCCGTCAAAATATTCACATTATCGGGGTTCAGGAGAAAGCCGAAAACAATAAGCCGACGGAATTTGTAGCCACGTTGCTTCTGAAGTTGCTGGGGGAAGAACATTTCCACCAGCCGATTGAATTGGACCATGCACATCAGAGCCTAGCACCGGCTAAAAATGGCAGGCCAAGAGCTATTATTGCGAGGCTACACCACTACCAGGTTAAAGAGCTGGTGCTACGGGTGTCCAGGGAGAGAGCTCCACTGCTATATGACGGGCGCCTGGTGTTCATTTACCCAGATTTAACCTCAGCTACTATGAGGAAACGTCAGGATTTTCAGCACATTAAGGAGAAATGCAAAGCCAGGGAAATTAGGTGTGGATTCTGGTACCCGGCAAGCTTTGTGGTTACAGTTAACAATACCACCAGTACATTCAGCACTGCAGCCGTAGTGGAGGAGTTCCTGAGCCGAGAAGTTAAAGATTGGCATTCTGACACCGTGTCAACCTAAAAATGGATTAACGCTGGGTTACTGGTTTCGTCGTTGATCGATAGTGACTTCATCTGGAGACTGTTTATTATGTTCATTGCTTGAGGAACTGAAAAATAAGCTCACGCTAAGATGTGGGTGAGGACTGATTATTATTGTTTATTTTTTTTATTTCATAGTGTATTTGTGAAGAGGTGTTTCTCCTGTGTTTAGTGAGTATGGGTAGTTATCTCGCTATTCCGGGCCATGTGTCGGCTCTTGGATATAGCTTTGACTCTAGGTTAAGGGTATGGAAGTACTACTCCTGGTGTGTTTTTATTTTTGGGAGGGTTTTTTGTGTTTCTCAAGGGCAGTGTTGCAGCACATCTGTTTGTTTGAGTTACCGTTTGTGTTACGCCATGGCCATACAACATATTTATTTTTGTTAAGCAGCAGACATGACAACATATGCACAGCATTGGTGAGATTAAACTTGTCAGCTAGAATGTATGGGGGATGTATAGTCCACTGAAGAGAGGGAAGGTGTATGCACATCTTCATACACAGAGCTGATATTTGTTTTCTCCAAGAAACGCACATTAAGAAAACAGCAGCAGAAGTGCTTTGTCCCTCCTGGGCATCTCAGGTCTACCAGTCGAATTTTAGTACTAAAACTAGAGGTGTTGCAATCCTAATAAAAAAAACATACCATTTATTCACGCACAAACTATCACCAACCTGAGGGGCAGATATGTAATAGTAAGTGGAATATTAAACTCCATACTATTGACACTATTGAATGCGTACGGGCCCGACTTTGCTGAACCAATTTTTTTTCAGAACCTCTTTAAGGCCATGCCTAATCTGTCTGATTCTAACATAATTGCAGGTGCAGACTTTAATTGCATCTTAGACTCCCTCCTTGATAGGCAACGTCCCCAAGTTTGTTCACTTAAAGATAGTGTAACACTTAATAATCTCATGCAATCGTATAACATAGTGGATATTTGGAGGCTTCTTAATCCCACAAAGAAGGATTTTTCATATTTTTCCGCAGCACACAAATCATACTCTAGGACTGATTATTTTCTGTTAGATTCGAAATTGGTCTCATCAGTAGTATGTTGCACTTACCATAATATATTGGCTCATACTCCTGTCTTCCTTATACTTAAATTGAACCACAAAAGAGGTGAATATAGTTGGCATTTAAATAATGTTTTGCTCAAGGATAAGGATTTTTGCTTTTATCTTTCAGATAAGATAGATCTATACTTAAGCACCAATGATGTGGGCGGTGTTGATGAATCCACTCTTTGGGAGGCCATGAAGACGGTTATTAGAGGTTGCATAGTAGCATATGAGACAGTGGAAAAAAAGAAGATTCAAGAAAAGGTTAACTGAAATAGACGATCAGTTGGAAAATCCGGAAGCTTCTTACAAAATAAACCATGAAACAGAATTACTTAATAAGATTACTGCCTTATGGTATGAGTATAATTCTATAATGTCTAATAGTGTTTCAAAACTACAGACACAAGTCAGACAGAGGTATTTTGAGCTTGGTGAAAAGCCCCATAAGTTATTAGCCCGTCAGTTAAGACAGATGCAGGCCTCCAGGGCCATACATCGTATGAAGGCAAAAGATGGCTTTTTATTGACGGACCCGGAAAAAATTAATAAGTGTTTTGCTGAGTTCTATGCTAATGTTTACCAATCACAAGGCAGTCCGGACACTGAAGCTATGGAAGCATTTTTTGATAATCTGAATCTGCCCACGCTGTCAACAAATTCAGTAAATACACTTGATGCTGACATAAGCCTAGATGAGATCAAGAAGGCCATCTCCTCCCTCCCCAATAATAAGGCAGCTGCACCAGATGGTTTTAGCATGAAATTCTTCAAAGTATTTGGTTCAAAATTGTCGCCCCTGCTCTTACAAATGTTAAATCACTCTAAATTAGGTTCCAGATTGCCACCCACCTTATGTAAAACCAATGTTTCCCTGATTCCAAAACCAGGCCTTGATCTCGAGGTGGTTTCATCATATCACCCCATTCCACTGCTGCCCATTGAAACCAAAATTCTAGGGAAAGACCTGGCCAATAGGTTGAAAGAACGCATTTGTACTATTATTCATCCAGATCAAACTGGCTTTATGCCAGGTAGACGTATGTATTTTAATTTGCGCTGTCTTTTTAATATTTTATGTACAAAGCACGCAGAAGAGGCTGTAGTTATCTCATTAGATGTGCAACGTGCATTTGACCAAGTGGAATGGCCATATATGATGTTTGCACTTAAGAAATTTGGATTTGGACCATACTTCATTAAATGGATTGAGATAATTTATTCACACCCATCTGCTTCTATTATCACTAATCAGAATATTTCCTCCCCTTTTGCAATTCATCATGGGACTTGAAAAGGCTGCCCCCTTCTCCGTTTTTGTTTGCAGTTTATCATTGAGCCACTGGCTTGTTAGCGTCAGACAGGACCCTTTGGTATCTTCCATTGATATGCATGGACATTAACATCACCTTTCATTATACGCTGATGATGTCCTTTTAAATACCTCCAGCCCACAAACATCAATACCCACCCTTCTGACTCTAATTAATAATTTTGGCAGTTTCTCAGGTTTCTCTATTAATTGGGATAAGAGTGAACTAATGCCAGTCACTGCAGTGATTAATACAGCGTATTTACAGTCCATTCCCTTTAAAATAACTTATGATAATTTTTCCTACCTTGGTGTGACTATTACAAAAAACCCAGATGATCTTTTGCAAGGCGAAACAAAATTGAGCAGGTTAAGCGCAATATTGACTTTTGGAAAACCCTTCCAATTTCTTTGGTGGGGAGGGTTAATGCAATCAAGATGATTGTACTGCCACGATTTCTTCATCTTTTCCAGTCAATTCCATGTTTTATTCCTCTGTCATATTTTAAGCAATTGGATTCAGTTATTATACCCTTCATTTGGAATTATAAAGCCATTAGAATTGCTGAAAAACACTTGTCAAAGCCCAAGGAAGCAGGTGGTTTTGCCCTACCAAATGTTAAAATGTATTACTGGGCTGCCCACCTATCCATTCTTGCATGGTGGAAAAAAGGCCCACCCTCTACCTCAGACTTGTGCCCAGCATGGTTACTCATAGAGCGAATGCTTTGTAAGAAGACTTTGACTGTACCTCTTCCTAGAGATGCTGCCTGGCCTGCTGCCTTCGCCAGCAACTTTGATGTGTGTTCTTTACCAGCTCTCCTTAATAGCCCCACTGCAGTTAATACGTCACATTTTAGTAACAGCTTCGTGATCGGCAGCACTATAAGAACTTGGAAGCAGATTCAACTACACATTAAGGCCTCAAAAACTTATATTGACCCTCTGATCTGTGACAGTCATTCTTTTTTGCCTGGCCTGAACGATACTGTTTTTTCCACCTGGAAACAGAGGGGTATCTGTAGTATAGGTGACCTATATACTAATGGAAACTTTGCCTCATTAGCACAGTTACAAGCAGTTTACAATATCCCTGCATTTAGATATTTACAAATTCGTGATTATGTTAGGAAATATATACCTAACTTTGAGGTTTTAGACAAACATGAGTCCCTGGAGGCAATAAATAAATTTGATCCTGTTACTCATACTGCGGTATCCTATTTTTATCAGATCCTACATAATGGAGATCGGGTGAATGCTGCAGGTCTTAAAAAGGCATGGGTGGACGAATTGGGTACAGAATTGACAGAGAAGATCTGGGATGAGTGCTTAAAGAGTATGCATGATTGTTCGGTCAACGTCAGACGCAGACTTAGACAGTTTAAAACACTACATAGACGCCATTATTCCAAGGAAAAGTTGCACAGTTTCTACCCTGATGTTTCGCCAGTTTGTAATAGATGTAAATCTGTGAACAGTAACTTGTCACCTTCACTCTGGCCATGTTGTAAGCTTAATGCATACTGGAAAAGTATTTTTCACTGTTTCTCTGAGGCTTTTGGGAAGCGGTGGGAACCAGACCTGCTCATAGCCATCCTTGGAGCAACAAGCTCCCTATCTTCAGCCAATATGTATGAAAAAGCAGCTGTATTGTTTGGAATGGTGATTGCTAAGAAGTTAACCTGCAAATGTGGAAAATGGAGTCTGTGCCTATGTACGATCTGTGGCTGAGAGAACTGGCAAATACTTTACATTTGGAGAGACTGAGATTAGGTAATGAGGACAGAAGGGACATCTTTGAAAGGATATGGGGCCCTGTATTGGCTTTCTTACAAGGTGAGGACTGAGGTTTTTTGATGTGGTACACCTCTGCTGTGTATGTTTACTTTTCCTTTCTATTTTTTTGCTCTTTTGCTGCTCAATATTTAATTTGATTTTGCTATGGTTGTGGTTTTTGTGGATGTGCTTTTTTTTGTTCATTTGATTGTTAGTAATAAATAAAAATTAAAAAAAAAATCATTCAGTCACTTCCCCAAGCAGAAGCCCTGAAAGAACCAAGAGATCCACAATCCGCTGAGGGCCAGATCTGAGGCATTCAAGTCTGGTGACCAAGAAAATTACAAGAGGTCCGTGTACAATCTCCAGAAATCAATCTCATGAGCAAAGTGGCAATTTCGGACTAGACTTCCATCAATAAAGCAGCAGGTCTTGATTGCTATCACCTATGATAAATCAAAATCAAGTGACCTTTTTGACCAGGGTTTCACTTCCAGATGAGCTCAATGCCTTCTCTGCTTGCTTTGACTGTCAAAACATGGAGGAACTATCACAAGCTCTCACAACCCCTGATAACCACGTGACTTCAGTCTCTGAGGCCGACGTGACAGCACCCTTCAGGAGGGTGAACTTACAGAAAGCATATGGCCCAGATGGAGTGCCTGGCCAAGTACTAAAGACATGTGGTGATCAACTGGCTGAATTTTTCACTGAGGTCCTTAACCTCTTGCTTCGGCAGTCTGAGGTACCCACCTACTTCAAGCAGGCTTCAATTACACCGTTGCCAAAGAAGAGTGTGGTATCCTGACTCAGCGAGTACCATCCAGTAGCACTTATATCCACAATGATAAAGTGCTTTGAGAGTTTGGTGAGGAAGTGTACCAACTCTTGCCTGAAAAGTGACTTGGATCTGTTCCAATTTGCTTAGCAGCACAACAGGTTCCAGAGCAGATGCCATTTCATTGGATCTTCACTCAACCCTGGAATATCTGGACAGCAAAGATAAAGTATGTTCTCTATTGATAACAGCTTGGCATTCAATACTATCATCCCCTCAAAACTAATTAATAAGTGTCAAGTCTTTGGCCTCAGTACTTCCTTGTGTAATTGGATCCTCGATTTTTCTTCACTTGCAGACCCCAGTCAGTTCAGATTAGCAACAACAATATCTCCTCCACAATCTCCATCAGCACAGGTGCACCAAAAGGCTGTGTGTTTCGCCCTCTGTTCTACTTGCTTTACACTTATGACTGTGTGGCTATGCACAGTTCCAATGCCATATTTAAGTTTGCTGAACATGTCACTGTCGTAGGCCGAAACAAAGGTGGTGATGAATCAGCACATAGGACGGAGAATGGAAATCTGGCTGAATGATGCTACAACAACAATCTCTTACTCAATGTCAGCAAGTCTAAAGAGATGATTGCTGACTTCAGGATCACTGGGATCTCTACTGACCAGGCATGACCTGTACAAATGACAGGTTTCACCTGAACCCAAGGGAGAACAATATCCTTCTGGGCAGGTTTGCTAGAGCTGTTGGCGAGGGTTTAAACTGATTTGGCAGGAGGGATGGCAACCAAAATGATAGGGCTGAGGATAGGGCAGGGAGCTAAAATCTAAAAGGGTGATAAATGCAGGACTGAAGGTGTTATATTTGAATGCATGCAGTACTGTATTTGGAATAAGATAGATGATCTTGTGGCACAGTTAGAGATTGACATGTATGATGTTGTGGGCATCTCTGAGTCGTGGCTGAAAGAAGATTACAGTTGGGTACTTAACATCCAAGGATACACATTTTATTGAAAGAGCAGGCAGGTAGGCAAAGTGGGTGGGGTGGCTTTATTGATAAAATATTGAATCAAGTTTATACAAAAGGTGAGACAGGATTGGAAGATATAGAATGCTAGAGTTAAGAAACTGCAAGGGTAAAAAGACCCTGATAGGAGTTATATACAGGACCCTGAACAGTAGCTAGAATACGGGCTGCAAATTACCATGGGGGTTAGAAAAGGCATATAAAAAGGGGCAAGTATGAGATAATAATGGAGGATTTCAATATGCAGGTAGATTGGGAAACCCTGATTGGTGCTGGATTCCAAGACAGGAAATTTATAGAATGTCTACAAAATGGCTTTTTAGAGCTGCTTGTGGTTGAACATAGAAACATAAAAAACCTACAGCACAATACAGGCCCTTCAGCCCACAAAGTTGTGCCGAACATGTCCCTACCTTAGAAGTTACCAGGCTTACCCATACTCCTCTATTTTTCTAAGCTCCATGTACCTATCCAAAAGTCTCTTAAAAGACCCTATCATAACCGCCTCCACCACCGTTGCTGGCAGCCTATTCCACGCACTCACCATTCTCTGCGTAAAAAACTTACCCCTGACATCTCCTCTGTACCTACTCCCCAGCACCTTAAACCTGTGTCCCCTTGTGGGAACCATTTCAGCCCTGGGAAAAAGCCTCTGACTATCCACATGATCAATGCCTCTCATCATCTTATACACCTCTATCAGGTCACCTCTCATCCTCCGTCGCTCCAAGAAGAAAAGGCCAATTTCACTCAACCTGTTTTCATAAGGCATGCTCCCCAATCCTTGCAACGTCCTTGTAAATCTCCTCTGCATCCTTTCTATGTCTTCTACATCCTTCCTGTAGTGAGGTGACCAGAACTGAGCACAGTACTTCAAGTGGGGTCTGACCAGGGTCCTGTTAAGGAAACCTACTAAAGGAGCAGCAATTCTGGATTGTAATTACCCAGATTCAATTAGGAATCAGAAAGTAAAGGAAGCCTTTGCAGGCAGTGATCATAGTATGACAGAATATACCTTGCAGTTTGACAAGACGCTATAATTGGATGTATCAGTATTGCAGTGGAGTAGAGAGAATTGCAGAGAGAGGATTTGGCCAAAGTTGATTGGAAGGGGCATTAGCGGGGATGATAGCAGTATAGCAATGGCTGGAGTTCCCGGTGAAAATTCAGAAGGTGCAAGAATAATACCTTCCAAAGATGAAGAAGTATTTTAAAGGGAGGATGAGTCAACCATGGCTGACAAAGGAAGTCAAAGACAGCAAAAAGCAAAAGTGAGGACATACAGTGGCATGCAAAAGTTTGGGCACCCCTGGTCAAAATTTCTGTTACTGTGGATAGCTAAGCGAGTAAAAGATGAACTGATTTCCAAAAGGCATAAAGTTAAAGATGAAACATTTCTTTAAGATTTTAAGCAAGAAAGCTTTTTTATTTCCATCTTTTACAGTTTCAAAATAACAAAAAAAGAAAAGGACCCGAAGCAAATGTTTGGGCACCCTGCATGGCAGTACTTAGTAATACCCCCTCTGGCAAGTATCACAGCTTGCAAATGCTTTTTGTAGCTAGCTAAGAATCTTTCAATTCTTGTTTGGAGGATTTTTGCCCATTCTTCCTTGCAAAAGGCTTCTAGTTCTGTGAAATTCTTGGGCTGTCTTGCATGCACTGCTATTTTGAGGTCTAACAAAAGATTCTCGATGGTGTTTAGGTCGGGGGACAGTGAGGGCCATGGCAAAACCTTCAGCTTGCGCCTCTTGAGGTAGTCCATTGTAGATTTTGAGGTGTGTTTAGGTTCATTATCCTGTTGTAGAAGCCATCCTCTTTTCATCTTTGGCTTTTTTACAGACGGTGTGATGTTTGCTTCCAGAATTTGCTGGTATTTAATTGAATTAATTCTTCCCTCTACCAGTAAATGTTCCCCGTGCCTCTGGCTGCAACACAAGTCCAAAGCATGATCGATCCACCCCCATGCTTAACAGTTGGAGAGGGATTTTTTCCATGAAATTCTGCACCCTTTTTTCTCCAAACATACCTTTGCTCATTGCAGCCAAAAAGTTCTATTCAAAAGGTTCAAAGGAACATCTAAACAAGCCTGATGCATTTTGGAAACAACTCCTGTGGACTGATGAAGTTAAAATAGAACTTTTGGCCACAATGAGCAAAGGCAAGAATTGAAAGACTCTTAGCTGGCTACAGAAAGTGTCTACAAGCTGTGATACTTGCCAAAGCGGGTGTTACTAAGTACTGCCATGCAGGGTGCCCAAACTTTTGCTTCAGGCCCTGTTCCTTTTTTGTTATTTTGAAACTGTAAAAGATGGAAATAAAAAAGTTTTCTTAAAATATTAAAGAAATGTGTCATCTATAACTTTATGACTTTTTGGAAATCGTTTCATCTTTTATTCGCTTAGCTATTCACAGTAACAGAAATTTTGACCAGGAGTGCCCAAACTTTTGCATACCACTGTATAATATACCAAAAATAATGGGAAGGAAGAGGATGGAGAAACTTTTAAAAACCAACAGAAGACAACTAAAAAAGCCATAGAGAAAAGATGAAACATGAAGGTAAGCTAGTCAATAATATAAAAGAGGATACAAAAAGATTTTTTAGATTTTGGAGTAGAAGAGAAAAGAGAGTGGACATCAGACCTCTGAAAAATGATGCTGAGGAGGTAGTAATGGGGGGCAAAGAAATGATGGAGGAACTTAGTAAGTATTTTGTGTCAGTCTTCACTGTAGAAGATACAAGCAGAATGTCAGAAATGCAGGAGTGTCATTGCTATTATTAAGGAGAAGGTGCCTGGGAAGCTGAAAATTCTGGAAGCAGATAAGCCACCTGGACCAGATGGACTACATCACAAGGTTCTGAAAGAGGTAGATGAAGATATTGAAGAGACAATAGTAATGATCTATCAAGAATCACTAGATTCTAGAATGGTCCCAGAAGATTGGAAAATTGCAAAAGCCACTCCACTTTTTTAAGAAGTGAGTGAGGCAGAAGAAAGGAAATTGTAGGCCATTTAGTCTGACTTCAGTGGTTTGAAAATTGTTGGAGTCTGTTATTAAGGATGAGGTTTTGGGGTACATGGAGGCACATGATTAAATAGGCTGAAGTCAAAATGGTTTCCTTGGGGGGAAATCATGCCTGACAAATCTTTTAGAATTCTTAGATGAAATAACAGACAGGATTAGACAAAGGATAGTCAGTGGATTTTGTTTATTTGTTTTTCAGAAGGCCTC
Source organism: Mobula birostris (assembly GCF_030028105.1). NCBI lineage: Eukaryota > Metazoa > Chordata > Chondrichthyes > Myliobatiformes > Myliobatidae > Mobula > Mobula birostris. The sequence goes on along the minus strand of NC_092380.1, from coordinate 97,193,084 downwards.
TGACAAGCTGCTGCACATAAGACTGTTTAGTGAAATAAGAGCTCATGTTATTACGTGGGCTCTTACAGGCGATTCTGTGGACGCAGGAAAGAAACATGGATGGTACTTTGCCTCCCAGGTGCCAGGATCGTGTCCACAATATCCTGAAATGGGAAGGGAACCAGAGGTCGTGATACATATGGGTAGTAACGACATAGGTAGGAAAAGGGAGGAGGTCCTGAAAACAGACTACAGGGACTTAGGAAAGAAGCTGAGAGAAGCAGGACCTCAAAGGTAATAATCTCGGGATTACTGCCTGTGCCACGCGACAGTGAGTATAGGAATAGAATGAAGTGGAGGATAGATACATGTCCAAGGGATTGGAGCAGGGGGCAGGGATTCAGATTTCTGGATCATTGGGACCTCTTTTGGGGCAGGCGTGACCTGCACAGAAAGGACAAGTTGCACTTGAATCCGAGGGAGACCAATATCCTGGCAAGGAGGTTTGCTAAGGGTACTGAGGAGAGTTAAACTGGAATTGCTGGGGGGTGGGGACCAATTTGAAGAGATGGAGGAAGGGGTGGTTGGCTCACAAATAGAGAAAGTTTGAAGGCAGCATGAAAGGGAGGATAGGCAGATAATAGAGAAGGGATGCGCTCAGACTGATGGTTTGAGATGTGTCTATTTTAATGCAAGAAGCATCATGAACAAAGCGGATGAGCTTAGAGCATCGATCAGTACTTGGAGCTATGACATTGTGGCCATTACAGAGACCTGGATGGCTCAATGGCAGGAATGGTTACTTAGAGTGCCAGACTTTAGTTGTTTCAGAAAGGACAGAAAGGAAGGCAAAAGAGGTGGGTGCGTGGCACTGTTGATCAGAGATAGTGTCATGGCTGCAGAATAGGGGGAAGTCATGGAGGGGTTGTCTACTGAGTCTCTGTAGGTGGAAGTTAGGAACAGGAAGGGATCAATAACTCTACTGGGTGTTTTTTATAGAAAACCCAATAGTAACAGGAACATCAAGGAACAGGTAGGGAGACAGATTCTGGAAAGGTGTATTAATAATGGAGTCATTGTGGTGGGAGATTTTCATTTCCCAAATATTGATTGGCATCTTCCTAGAGCAAGATGTTTAGATGGGGTGGAATTTGTTAGGTGTATTCAGGGAGGTTTCTTGACATAATATATATATAAGTCAACCAGAAGAGAGGCTGTACTTGATCTGGTATTTTGAAATGAACCTGGTCAGGTGTCAGTTCCGTCAGTGGGAGAGCATTTTGGAGATAGTGATCATAATTCTATCTCCTTTACCATAGCTTTGGAGAGGGATAGGAACAGACAAGTTAGGAAAGTGTTTAATTGGAGTAAGGGGAAATATGAAGCTATCAAGCAGGAACTTGGAGGCATAAATTGGGAACAGATGTTCTCAAGGAAATGAAGGGCAGAAATATGGCAAATGCTCAGGGGATATTTGTGTGGTGTTCTGCATAGGTACGTTCCAATGAGACAGAGAACGGATGGTAGGGTACAGGAACCGTGGTATACAAAGACTGTTGAAAATCTAGTGAAGAAGAAAAGAAAAGCTAAAGAAAGATTCTAAAAACTAAGTAATAATAGAGATCTAGAAAATTATACGGCAAGTAGGAAGGAACTTAAGAATGAAATTAGGATAGCCAGAAGGGGCCAGGAATAAGGAAAATCCCAAGGTATTCTACAAGTATGTGAAGAGCAACAGGATAAGACGTGAAAGAATAGGACCAATCAAGTGTGACCGTCAAAAAATGTATATGTGTCATGGTCTGATCCGTTGACTCCTCATTTCAGTTAATTTCCTTTTCCCCATGTTCTACCGGGCTCCTTGATTAGGGCACCTGATCCTCATCTGAACCGGCAGCATAAAGACTCCGGCTTGCATCTACTCGTTGCTGGAGCGTTACCTGTGCCAGTGCTGCAATGCACGTTCCGGGCTGCCGAGAATAGTGGACCGACACCTCAGCCAGGGTGGCAATGCAGGTTCTGGGTCACTGAGAATAGCGGACTCTAAGTTGCTTCAGTGCCTGGGGTCGCTTCGGGAATTCTGTCTCTTTGTGTTCAGCTAAGTGATTGCCGGCTGTTTGCCGCTTCATGTCCGAAGGAACCTTGCTTTTTGGATCCAGAATTGGCTTGCCCACAGAAGGCAAAGAGTAGTTGTAGATGGGTCAGATTCTGCATGGAGGTCGGTGACCAGTGGTGTGCCTCAGGGATCTGTTCTGGGACCTCTACTCTTCGTGTATTTTATAAATGACCTGGATGAGGATGTGGAAGGATAGGTTAGTAAATTTGCTGATGACACAAAGGTTGGGGGTGTTGCGGATAGTGTAGAGGGCTATCAGAAGTTACAGCAGGACATTGATAGGATGCAAAACTGGGCAGAGAAGTGCCAGTTGGAGTTCAACCCAGATAAGTGTGAGGTGGTTCATTTTGGTAGATCAAATTTGATGGCAGAATATAGTATTAATGGTAAGACTCTTGGTAGTATGGAAGATCAGAAGGAACTTGGGATCCGAGTCCATAGGACACTCAAAGCTGCCGCGCAGGTTGACTGTGTGGTTAAGAAGACATACGGTGAATTGGCCTTCATCAACCTTGAGATACAGTTTAAGAGCCAAGAGATAATGTTACAGCTTTATAGGACCCTGGTCAGATCCCACTTGGAGTACCGTGCTCAGTTCTGGAGCGACAGAGGATGAGAGGTGACCTAATAGAGGAGTATAAGATGATGAGAGGCATTGATCATGTGAATATATATGTATTTTTTTCATTAACGACCTAGATGTGGGGGTAGAAGGCTGGGTTGGCAAGTTTGCAGATGACACAAAGGTTGGCGGTGTTGTAGATAGTGTAGATGATTGTCAAAGATTGCAGAGAGACATTGATAGGATGCAGAAGTGGGCTGAGAAGTGACAGATGGAGTTCAACCCGGAGAAGTGTGAGGTGGTACACTTTGGAAGGACAAACTCCAAGGCAGAGTACAAAGTAAATGGCAGGATACTTGGTAGTGTGGAGGAGCAGAGGGATCTGGGAGTACATGTCCACAGATCCCTGAAAGTTGCCTCACAGGTGGATAGAGTAGTTAAGAAAGCTTATGGGGTGTTAGCTTTCATAAGTCGAGGGATAGAGTTTAAGAGTCACGATGTAATGATGCAACTCTATAAAACTCTGGTTAGGCCACACTTGGAGTACTGTGTCCAGTTCTGGTTGCCTCACTATAGGAAGGATGTGGAAGCATTGGAAAGGGTACAGAGGAAATTTACCAGGATGCTGCCTGGTTTAGAGAGTATGCATTATGATCAGAGATTAAGGGAGCTAGGACTTTACTCTTTGGAGAGAAGGAGGATGAGAGGAGACATGATAGAGGTGTACAAGATAATAAGAGGAATAGATAGAGTGGATAGCCAGCGCCTCTTCCCCAGGGCACCACTGCTCAATACAAGAGGACATGGCTTTAAGGTAAGGGGTGGGAAGTTCAAGGGGGATATTAGAGGAAGGTTTTCTACTCAGAGAGTGGTTGGTGCGTGGAATGCACTGCCTGAGTCAGTGGTGGAGGCAGATACACTAGTGAAGTTTAAGAGAATACTGGACAGGTATATGGAGGAATTCAAGTTGGGTGCTTTTATAGGAGGCAGGGTATGAGGGTCAGCACAACATTGTGGGCCGAAGGGCCTGTACTGTGCTGTACTATTCTATAAGCAGAGGCTTTTTCCGAGGGCTGAAATAGTTAGCACACGAGGGCACAGTTTTAAGGTGCTTGGAAATAGGCACAGAAGAGATGTTGGGGCAAGTATTTTACATTGAGGGTCATGAGTGTGTGGAAGGGGCTTCCGGCGACGGTGGTGGAGGCGGATATGATAGGGTCTTTTAAGAGACTCCTGGATAGGTACATGGAGCTTAGAGAAATAGAAGGCTATGGGTATCCCTAGGTAATTTATAAAGTAAGTACATGTTTGGCTCTGCATAGTGGGCCAAAGGGCTTGTATTGTGCTGTAGGTTTTCTATGTCTACGTTTTCTATTACGGAAAAGATACTAGAATGGATAGGAGATTGTCTGACTAGCAGGAAGCAAAGAGTGGGAAATAAAAGGGCTCTTCACCCTTTAGCTTCTGGTAACTGGTGGTATGCCAAAGGGGTCAGTATTGGGATCGCTTCTTTTACGTCAATGATTTGGATAAAGGAATTGATGGCTTTGTAGCCAAGTTTGCGAACAATATGAAGACAGGTGGAATGACAGGTAGTGTTGAGGAAACTGGGTGTCTGTAGTAGGACTTACGACAGATTAGGAAATTGGGCAAAGAAGTGGCAGATGGAGCATAATAGAGGGAAGTGCATGGTCATGCACTTTGACAGAAGGAATAAAGGTGTGTACTATTTTGTAAATCAGGTGAAAATTCAAAAATCAGAGGGACTAGGATGATCTTGTGCAGGATTCTCTAAAGGTTAACTTTCTGACTGAGTTGGTGGTAAGGAAGGCAAATGTAATGTTTGCATTTACTTTTAGAGGACTGGAATACAATAAGAAGGAGGTAATGCAGAGGCTCTGTAAGGCATTTGCCAGACCGCACCTGGAGTATTGTGAGCAGATTTGGACCCATTATCTAAGAAAGTATGTGCAGGCATTGGAGAGAATTCAAAGGAGGTTCGTAAGATTCACTCTGGGAATGACAGGCTTACTGTATGAGGACTGATTAATACCTCTGGGCCTGTAATTGCTGGAGTTTAGAACAATGGGGATGAGGGAATGGGATCTCATTGAAATCTATCAAATATTGAAAAGCTTAGACAGAGTGGGCATGGGGCGTCTAGGACAAGAGGGCACAGCCTCATAATTGAGGGACATGTGAGACAGAGGTTGATTTGTTCATAATTAATCAGGGCATCAAAGGTTACGGGGGGAAAGCAGGAGAATGGGAGTGAGAAGGATAATAAATCAGCCATGATGAAATGGCGGAACAGACTCAATGGGCCAATGGCCTAATCCTGCTCCTACATCTAATGATCTTATTGTCTTATGGTCTAAATTTCATCTGCAGTTTTTTCAGCTTGTCCAGTTCCTGCTGCAAATTTTGCTCACTTTCCTCGGTGTCCACAATGCCCCCCAATCTTGGTGTCAGCCACAAATTTGCTGATCGAGTTTACTGCATTATCATGCAATATGATCTTCCCACTCCTGTACACAATGCTGTAATTAATAAAGCCAGTGTGTCAAACACCTTCTTTTCCCTATGTGTCAACATTTAGATACTATCTTCTTATTTTTAGAGCCAAAATAGATGATCTCACATTTATTTACATTCATCTGCACCTGTCATGCACTTACCAACATCCAAGTCACTTCAGAGCCTTCTTGCATCCTCCTCACGGCTCACATTCCACCCACCCACAATATTATGACACGTGCAAAATTGAAAATGTACTATGTTTTGGTGCTTCATCCAAATTACACAATGTAAATAAACAAGAGATTGTTTCATTGAATAATACTGGGGAAGCTAAAATTATGGACATCATCCCAGATTAAGGAGCATTCCACTTAAGTCTGAAGAGGGGATGAATTTCTTCACTCAGTGGAATGCAGCGCAGTTGTCAACACAATCGCGTAATAGCACCCACATATCACCGACTGGACTTTGATTCCCACCACTGTCTGTGAGGTGTTTGTGTTTCCTTCCCATGGGTTCCCTCTCAGTGCTCCAGTTTCCTCCCACATTCCAAAGACTAGGTTCGGGTTACGTTAGCAGGCTGCCCCTAACACAATCCTCACTGAGTTGATTTGAGGCAAATGAGGCTTTTCACTGTTTCGATATACATGGGACAAATAAAGCAAATCTCTAACTTGATTTCCATTGTGCATATTTGTACTTTACTGAGAGCTTTGGAGGGCAAGTCCTTTAAAGTGTTCATGGCTGACAGAGGCATATACTTAGATTTCAAGGAGTCAACAGAAAAAGGATTGGAATGACGAGACTATATAACGTGCTCCTTCTCCTGAATATCATGTTGATATAATACCTGAAGTATTTAAGCCTTGCTTTTCTGTCTCTTTGTACAGCAGCCTGTCCTACTGAGGGTTTCCAAGCATTTTCTGCTTTATTTCATATTTTCAGCAACAGCAGTATTCTATCTTTGTTCTGTCAGCAAGGGAAGCGATTAATGTGTAAGAATGCTCAAAGCAGAATATCAGCACTCTGAGGGAAGGTCAGGGTAAGCTGCAAGTAGATTTCCTCTCCTGTAGACCCCAGTGAGTTCAGATCAGCAAAAACATGTCCTGCACAATCTCCATTAGCACAGGAGCACCACAGGGATGTGTGCTTAGCCCCCTGCCATACTCGCTTTACATCTATGACTGTGTGGCTAAGTACAGCTCCAACACCATATACAAATTTGCTGATGACATCACTGTTGTGGGTTGTATCAAAGGGGGTAATGAATCAGCATACAGCAGGAAGCTTGAAAACTTGGCTGAGTGGTGTCATAACAATAACCTTTCACTCAATGTCAATAAGACCAAGGAACTGATTGTAGACTTCAGAAGACGGAAACTAGAGGTCCATGAGCCAGTTATCATAAGAGGTTCAGTGGTGCATTTGTCAGTAGTGGTAAGTACATGGGTCTCAGAGGACCTGGCCTGGCTTCATCATATAAATATTATTGTCAAGAAAGCACAACAGCACCTCTACTCCCTCAGGCGTCTGCGGAGGTTCAGCATGTCACCAAAAACCTTGGCAAACTTCTATAGATGTGTGGCAGAAATTGTGCTGATTGTCTGCATTACGGTCTGGTATGGGAACACCAATGCCTTTGAGTGGAAAATCCTACAAAATGTAATGGATTTGGCCCAATACCTCATGAATAAACCCTTCCCAACCATTGAGCATTTCTACATGAAGTGTTGCAGCAGAAAAGCAGCATCCATCATCAAAGATCCTCACATTTCCAGGCCATGGTCTTTTCTCGCTGCTGACAGCAGGAAGAAGATGCAGGTGCCTCAGGACTCACCCCACCAGGTTCAAGAACAGTTACTACCCCTCAACCATCAGGCTCTTGAACAAAAGGAGATAGCTGCACTTATTTAAGGTCTCTGTTACATTGTTATTTCATGCTCGTTATTTATCACTATTTACTTCTATCTGTATTTGTCCAGTTTGTTTACAGTTTACAGTTCCTGATACTTCAATTTACAGTTACTCTTCTATAGATTTTCCAAGTATGCCTGCAGAAAAATAATCTGGTGACGTGTATGTACTCTGATCATAAATTTTACTTTGAACTTTGATTCCCTGAGTCAGGAGCTGCAGTACTCTCTTGTACTGTACTTCTCTCAGTCTGGTTTTATACTGGTACCAAGTTCATTGCCTCTCAGGTAATTCCATGTCCTGATGCAGTGCTTTGCATAACCCATTTGGTACAACTAGTCTCTTTCTGACAGCTATGTGTGAAGAACAGCCTCCGTTGTGATTTGATATGTGAGGGCTGTCTGAATCCCAAACTGCCAAATGTTCTGCTAGTATTTTTGATTTCAATTCCATAAAGATCTCTGATGCCTCCGTTGGTCAGGGTCAACCACGGATGCTGTGTCCAAGCTATCTAAACACACAAGCCAGGATAGTACAAAATGGAGAGCATGCTGCTGCCCACATAAAAAGCTCCCTCTCTCCTCACACCTGATGAACCTAAAAGATGGGCAGAGACAGATACAGTTTGGCACCAGCAGCATCACGGGAGTTGCCAGTCGGCGTTGAACTCAATGTAAGATTGCCTTCGGGACTCCAGCTCTGGATTTTTCTCTTGGGATTTACTCCCAAAGCCTTCCCCATAAATGGTATAACCACAAGGCAGAGGAAGTTTGAGATCAGAGTTTTCTTTCTCTGAGGTGAGCTGTCAACCTCGGCTGATGAGCCCCTTCTGCCTAGTTTTAAGGCACCAATAACCTGCCTTTTCCCCTTCTCCTGTCAAAAGAAATGGTTTTATCGGGCTTAGTAGCTAAGCCACCTGTGAAGGTCAGGAGCTGGACTAGGTTATTAGAGAGTATTTGAGACACGCAACATATGGAACTTTTACTAGATAGTGAGAGATTATCCCCACCATCACCCCCAGCTACAACAACCTTAAAGAGGCAATTTCATAAGGAAATGCTGTGTAAAATTAATGACTGCTTCCAGCTCTGGTGGTGAGAGCCTTTGGTTGAAACATCATTGTACTCCTTTCGAAAGCATAAAAGAATTCCTTGTAGTTTCATGCATCAACTAAGGATAGCTTTCTCGGAAATGGTTAAAAGTGAAACAAAAATATGAACATTTTCACTGATATGTCCATAGATTCTGACAATGCTCCTTTTGTGTAGAAAGATGCAGTAATTAACAATCTCACTCTAATATAACTAATATTTATTTCTGCACAGATATTTAATAAACTCCATCTGAGCACATCCCCAGGGCTCCAATCTCCTCAGTTGAATTACACACTTAGTGGCCACTTTATTAGGTACACCTGTATACCTGCTTGTTAATGTAAATATCTAATCAGCCAATCATGTGGCAGGAACTCAATGTTTAGGTTCAGTTGTTGTTCAGAACAAACATCAGAATTGGAAGAAGTGTGATCTAATTGATGTTGACTATGGAATAATTGTTGGTGCCAGATGGGGTGGTTTGATTATCTCAGAACCTGCTGACCTCCTGGGTTTTTCACCCACAGCATTCCTTAGATTTTGCAGAGAACGGTATGAAAACAACAACAAAAAACATCAAGTGAGTGGCAGTTCTGTGGACGAAAATGCCTTGTTAGTAAGAGAAGGCAGAGGAGAATGGCCAGACTAGTTCAAGGTGACAGTAACTAAAGTAACCATGCAGTACATAAGTGGTGTGCAGAAGAACATCTCTGAATGCATAACATCTCAAAACTTGAAATGGATAAGCTACAGTAGCAGAAGACCACAGAAACACACTCAGTGACCACGTTATTAGATACTTGCTGTACCTAATATACTGGGCACCGAGTGTAACTTTCCTGCACAAGTATCATCTTATATAAGTAACCAAACCTGTCTTCATTTTCATTTACACTTGATTAACAATAGCCAGAAGGGAAATGAATTTCTGAATGTGATCTCCCATGTAATTTCAGTATTGTTCTGCACATAGCTGTAGCAGTACTGATGTGGATATGGTCTAGAAATCAATTCAAAAGACAGGCTGAAACTAAACATTGATTAGTTAGATATCCTTGAATGTCCTAAATATATCAGAATTTCCTTTCGCTCAGCCCTTCTGCATTAACTGAGTATCCTGATTGGTTGCATCATGGCCTGGTATGGAAATACCAGTGCCAGGGAATGGGAAGATAAGTGGGAACAGTCTAATTCATCATTGGAAAAGTCCGCCCCACCATCGAGCACATCTACAAAGAGCACTGGCACAGCAGTTTCTGTCATCGAGGACCCCCACCATTCAATCCATGCTCTCTTCGCACTGCTACCATCAGGAAGGACATACAGGAGCCTTAGGCATCCACGAGCTGGTTCAGCAACAGTTATTACCCTTTGATCATCAGGCTTCTGAACCAGCATTGATAACTTCACACTCCTCAACAATGAACTGATTCCACAACCTATGGACTCACTTTCAAGGACTCTACAACTTGTGTTCTCAATATTATTTATTTGTTTGTTTGTTTTTTTTACTGTTTTTGTCTTCTTTTGCACATTGATAGCTTGTCAGTCTCTGCGGGTAGTTTTTCATTGGTACTGCTGTATTTCTTTGTTCCACTGTGAATGCCTACAAAAACAAAATGAATCTCCAGGTAGTATATAGAGACATTTACGTACTTTGATAATAAATGGTCATTGTACTTTGAACAGTGTACAGAATGTGTTAATTATTTAGATCCTGAGGAATTAAATAGAATTTGTAAAGTTGTACACCCTTCCTGTTCCAGCGGGCACATACCAAAGTTCAGATCAAATGATTAAATTAGCAAATGATTACAATTTCTTCTTGACTCATGGATCATAATGTGTTAATTAGCAAAGCCAGAGGACAAATTAATGCTTTGAGTGTTCGTTTGGCCCACCTCGGGGGTTTGTTCTCATTCACATATCCAGAATGCACATAACGCTGAGGAAAGTTGCCAAATGCCTGAATTATAAGAGAACTGTTAAAAACTATACTTTCCTTGAGCCAGCTAATATGAAATTGCATATCTGATTCCTCACAGATATTGATGAATGTGCCGCAGGAATTCACAGCTGCTGGAACGACTCAGTCTGTGTAAACCTGGAAGGAGGATTTGACTGTCGATGCCCTTTTGGTGAACATTGCACGGGCGATTGTTCTCATGATGATGACTTGAAGCGCAATGGACAAATCTGGACCTTGAGGAATGATCGATGTTCTGTCTGTTCCTGTCAGGTGAGCACACAGAGCGGTGTGGTGTGATGGGGTGGGATGAGGACAGTGTCGTGTGAGGCAAGTTTGACTTTGACTTGCAAAAGGCCCAAGGTAATGCAGTGAACGACTTCAGAAGATGACTAAGTTATGGTTTGCGAACTGTGGAAAAATAGTTCTGGCTGTACTTTAAAGTGAAAGACCTGTGCTATAAACCACAAGGTATAGGAGCAGAATTAGACAATTCAGCCCATTGAATCTACCTGGAGATGTCTATCATTTGCAAACATTAACATGGCAAGTGTAAGATATCAGCCCAAAATTTCCTGCTCAGTTCAAGTTACAAACCAGACCTATAGATCTGAAGGTAATACATAGAACAAACGTGGGTATCTCCTTGGAATTTTAAACCCATTTCCTAGCATTTCATGTACAGGAGCATTGATAGATTTCCCTTCTGAGATTAGATTGCCAGCTAACCTAATATGTTTTCCCACCCATGCCTCTTTGGAAGATACTATCAAAGGATTGCATCAGGTCTAACTGAGATGTAAATCAAGATAACTCATTCTACTTGGCATTTGTAAACGTGTCCATAAAGGAAATATAAGGGGAGGGGGCAGTTTCTCACGATTTTGAGTGAACAAAATGACTCTCAGTATTTATCTTCCAGATTAAAGTATCACGCAGTTTATTAAATTTAGGTTTCCAAACAGACATGATTTACTGTCCCTCTTAATTTCCTAATGGAAATGAAAATTGTGCAAGTTGTGTACATGTTCAGGATACGTGAGTACTTGATAACTACAAACATAATACAAAACAAAAGAGAAAATAATATGCAAAATATAAACAGAAAGCAAATTGGATGTTAAGAAGGCAATATGATTAAACAATCAATAAAAAGGGATATTTTAATACTTGTTATCAAGTATGAAATCTGTTAAATGTCATTACCATCAGTCCATCATAGGAAAATCCCTCCCCATCACTGAGCACATCGATAGTGAGTGCTGCCCCCAGAAAGCAGCATCCATCATCAAGGACTTTCACTGTCCATGCCATACTCTCTTCTCACTGCTATCATCAGGAAGGAGCTACAGGAGTCTTAGGTCCCACACCACCAGGTTCAAGAACAGTTATTACCCTTCAACCATCAGGTGAAACAGCATGGATAGCTCCGCTCACCTTAACCCTGAAGTGATTCCACAACTAATGACGCACATTCAAGGAATCTAGACCTCGTTCTGAACATTATTTATTTACTGTTTGTTATTATTATCTTTTATTCTGTAATTACAGTTTGTCTTCTTCTGCACATTGATTGTTTTTCAGGCTTTGTGTGAAGTTTTTCATTGATTCGATTGTATTTCTTCATTCTGCTGCGAGAAATGAATCTCAGGATAGTATGTGGTGACACATACTGTACATACTTTGATAATAAATATACATTGAACTCTGAACTTTTGAAAGATATAAAGTAATTGAAACATCGTCTAGGTGTTTAGGAGCAGCTTCTTCCCTCTGCCATCCGATTCCTAAATAGACATTGAACCCATGAACACTACCTCACTTTTTAAATGTATATTATTTCTGTTTTTTACATGATTTTTAATCTATTCAGTATATCTATATTGTAATTGATTGATTTTTTTTCTTCTTCTTCTTTTATATGTATTGCATTGAACTGCTGCTGCTAAGTTAACCAATTTCACAACATATGCTGGTGATAATGAATCTGATTCTGATTCTGATCAGGCTCATTTTGCATTGTACTGGGTTGATCAGAAGTTATTGCTGCAAAGGGCATACTTCGAATGAGCCTCCACGTGTCAGTATAATGATAAGCAGGTCGAGTACAGGTTGGATCTACTCCCAGGCCCTATGTAAGTCCATCAGGCCTTACTCAGAGTTGCCACAATGCTAGGACAACTCATCTTCATTTATGTCCAACTGAAGGGGCAGACACTTTTACATTTCATTCAAACAATAGCACTGCCAATAGAGTCGATACATTTGAATTTTAGGAATGGAACACTGTGGCCAAACCAAGGCTGATGTTGATATAGATATAGTCCACCTAAAACATTGAGCTTAAGAGCCGAGAGGTAATGTTGCAGCTAAATAGGACCCTGGTCATACCCAGCTTGGAGTACTGTGCTCAATTCTGGTCGCCTCACTACAGGAAGGACATGGAAACCATAGAAAAGGTTCCAAGAGAGGAGATTTACAAGGATGTTGCCTAGATTGGGGAGCATGACTTATGAGAATAGGTTAAGTGAACTTGGCCTTTTCTCCTTGGAGTGACGGAAGATGAGAGGTGACCTGATAGAGGTGTACAAGATGATGAGAGGTATTGATCATGTAGGTAGTCAGAGGCTTTTTCCCAAGCTGAAATGGCTAGCGTGAGAGGCCATAGTTTTAATGTGCTTGGAAGTAGGTACAGAGGAGATGTCAGGGATAAGAGAGTGGTGAGCGTGTGGAATGGGCTGCCAGCGGTGGTGGTGGCAGAAATGATAGGGTCCTTTAAGAGACTCCTGGATAGGTACATGGAGCTTGGAAAAATAGAGGTCTATGGGTAAGCCTAGATAGTTCTAAGGAAAGGACATGCTTGGTACAGCTTTGTGGGCTGAAGGGCCTGTAGTATGCTGTAGGTTTTCTATGTTTTTCTATGTTTCTATGTTTCATTCAGTGTACTATTCTCTGAGTTATATTCATCTATAGTTAGTCTTAACCAAATCATTTCGTGTGATGACATTTAAGATGACACAAGGTAATCATGATATATTCAAAGGTTCAATGTTTTGATAGTTCAATTTGATATCAATGGATGTATACAGTATACAACCTGAAATTCTTACTCTTCATAGACAACCACAAAAAAGTGGGGGAAAAAAACAAAGAATGGATGACCAAAAACATCAGAATCCCAACGCCCCCCCCCTTGCATGCACAAGCAACAGCAAAAACATCAGCCCTCCCTTCCCCCTACAACTTGTCCCAGCAAAAACATCAACCCCCACCACCCACTGTGCAAACAATTGCAAGGAGACCGTGATCCAGAGGCCATCAGAAACTACTGTCCATCCCAACACTTCAACACCTCTCTCTCCCCTCCAAGATGCTGACGCCCTGGAACCTGAAGCTGCTCGTCCTTTTCAACACTGACCTCTCAATGAGAATGCAATGAAAACATGAAAGAATGACCAACGCTGCCACAGATAACCAGAAAAAGCATGGAACTTTGTGATAAATGTGCTAATGTTATAATAGAATTGTCACTGTGTGCTGTTGTTGTCTTTGATTTAAATCTAATCCCTGGAATCTCATTCTCCTAAAGATAATTGCATTCTCAGGATAAAATATGTGATTAAGATCACTCAGTCTAGACCTTAGTTAATTTTCAAGTCAACATTGAAACTTGCCTGGGTCTAAATGTGAGTCTAGTCTATCAGAAATTGTTACTTATTAAAATCAATCAATAGAAATTTATCTTTTATAATGAACTGGAATGTAAGGACATTTCCTCTCAACATGATGGTTGTTTTCTCTACCTTTGAAATAGGATGGCAGGATTTTCTGCAGAAGGACTGTCTGTGACTGTCGTGATCCAAATGTGGACCTTTTCTGCTGCTCGGAATGTGATACCAGGGTGACCAGCCAGTGTTTACATCAGAATGGACATCTGGTTTACCGCAGTGGTGACATCTGGACTTACAGCTGCCAGCAATGCCGATGTCTGGTATGTGCCTCAAATCTATGGGAGAATTTCCAGACCTTAATGAGGAAAAATGAAGCAGTTAAATAGAACCTTTTATATCTTAGATGCCTCCTAAAACTATTTAGCTTGAAAGTACTTTTGAAACATTGTCTTGGTGATTTACTGTAGGAAATGGTCACTTTAGGCTCGTGTAAACAGCAATGTGACTATAATCTGCTTCAGTAAAGTTGGATGATGGATAGTAATGACCAGGACATTGGGGAAAGCTATCCGCACTTGTTTCAAATAGTGCCAAGGGATCTTTTGCCAACTGAAAGAGATTGTTTTAATATCTGTTTTGAAAGGCATTACCTCTCATAGTGCAGCATCCCCTAAGTATTGCTTTGAAGTGTCAGTTCAAGTTTTCTGTTTATTTTATCTGATGAGATCCAGCAAACATGTACAACCGGTAAAAGAGCAGGTTTCCTCTGATGTTATAATTGCTGCGTTCTGACTTGTTGATCCCCATTGTTGTATTGGGAAGACATGATAACATTCTCATTAAGAAAAAAAAATGGTCAATGTCCAAAATTACAACAATTACCACAGTAAAAATCAACCCTCGTTTGCCTCTGTGTGAGCACGAAAGATCTCAGACTGCTACAAAGTTAGCTAACTAAAGACCTCAGCGGGGAACCAGTAAACTGATTTTAAAGGCCTATCGCTTTAAGATTGTCACTGCATTCTGTGGGTAGCTGGTGAAAATTCAAGCATTTCACTAAAGAGTTCTTGTAAATATCTCAAATGGTTTTGAAGGCTGGCTTAGGTGATGTGTCTCCTTGATGTGATTTATTAACTGCTGTCAAACGTAGAGAGGAGAAGTTGTTTAGGTTGATGAGGCACGGAGACTGAGAAAGTATTAGAATATTATGAAAGTATGATGGATTCCAAAACTGTATACAAATTTAGTTAGCAATTAATAAAAATGAAAATCAATAGCTCAAAAATTAAAGCAGTTCAGAATATAAACTATTTCATTTAAAAATGATGAATTTATCCATCCATAATTAAGCAGAGGGCCAAATCAAGAAGGTGAAGCTTTGGCAGTAATATTTGGAAGGGCATTGATCGTGGGATTAACATCTCTATATTTGCTAGCTGTTTCTGCTATATTTGGAGACAAATAAAAAAGGAAAATTAAAGTAATTTCCTCAATGTAAATCTTCGCACACTCTTAGTTACTAAATGGATGGAAACCTCTTAAATTGCTGCTGAGGCTATGCTGGGAAGATCATTGTATTGTTCTAGCAAAAATTTTCAAAGGGCGTATTGACTTTTTCCGGTTCTTGATGAGTAGGAACACAAATCCTCTCAATGTCTTGAGAGGATTTTTATCCCTGATGTAAAATGTGTGAAAAACTATTAACTCAAATCGTGATGTTAATTCAGCATGACTTTCTAAGTCCTTACCAAAGTTGCTTACTAAGGAGCTCTATTAATCACTTAAATTCAGTGCCACACTCATGTGATTATTAAAGGCCACATACTTACCTAGCATAAAAAATGATCTATGAAATTGTGCTCTGGGGGGTCAAATTACTACACACTTATTGATGAATTGAATATAATTCTGTAAAAAGTGAAGTGCCACTTGCAATAGTTACCTCAAGTCATTAATATCCTAGAAAGTTTTCTACATCTATGCTCAGTGATGTCTTGGTTTAGCCAAACAGTTAATTGGACCAGTTAAATTGCTTTCTGCCTGTGTAGATTAGAAGAGCAGGCTTGCTATACTGCAACATATGATTGACCTTCCTATTCTGCAGAGTCTCCTGATTATCTGTAAGACACAAACCAAAGGTGTGATGAACTGATGTTCAATTGCCTGAAGTGCTCCTAGAACACTCAGTAACTTCAAGAACATCCAGATCAAAGCAGACCACTTGACTGGCGTCCCATCTACCATCCTAAATATTCAACCCCTCTACAGTAACTCACTATTGCTTCGCTATGTGTCATCGACAGCACTGGGATGAGCAAAGCTAACACGTTCTGATCAGATGCTTTCAACTGCTTAGAAGGATAAGGGCCACAATCTACCAATACCCATCATTCTTATTCATAAATACATGTTACTCCTTCATTATCGCTGTCTCAATTGTGGAACTCACTGCCAACAGCAGGGTGAGATTACCTTCATCACATGATCGGCATAAGTATTTTGGAAAAAGATTAGGCCATTCGGCCCTTCTAGCCTACACTGTTATTCATGAAAAACATGACTGAGTTTTTATTTCTGTGCCATTTTTGTACACAGTCCCCCTGTGCCTTAATTCTCAATTATCCAGAAATTTATTTGCCTTTGTTAATCAGTTGTCTATCAAGGATTCAATGACTGAGATTCCACAGCCTTCCAGTTTAGAGAATTTCACGGGGTCACCAGCCTCTGGTTGAAGGAATTTCTTCTCCCTTCAGTCCTGAACAGCTTACTCTTTGTTCTGAGACTGGGCGCCTGGACCTAGACTCTTCATTTAAAGAACCATCCTCTATGCATCCAGCCTGTTGAGAACTAAGACAATTTTGTCAATTCTGTTTGGACCTCCTCTCATTCTTCTGAAGTTTAGAGAATATTGTTTAGTCTACTAAATCCCTCCGCATCTATCCCTGTACTCTTTCTATGCCCAGTAGATTCTTTTCTCAGATTAGGATCTCAAAGTCTTACAGAATGTTCCAGGATGTTCTATACAGTTATTTCACATAATGAAGATTGGCATACCATTTGCCTCCTAATTTGTTCATTGTCCTCACATGTTAGGTTTCAGTGACTTTAATTTATAAGCATACCGTCCCTGTAGCATGATCGCTGACTAGATTCTCACGTTCCAAAAAAAATCATAATTCTGTGAAAGCCTCATCATACCATCTCCTGTACTTAGAATCCCACCTCATTTTTAATCATCAGAAAACTTAGAAGAAGACAATACATCACCATTTTCTCAGAGGATAGGCAAATAATGCCGGCATTGGCAGGGATAAGCAGCTGAACTAGCTCAACTCAATGGGGCACCCCTTAGTTACAACCTGCCAATTTGAAGATGGCCCCATTATCCTTGCCTTGAGTCTTCTGTATGATACCTATTCTCTTTTCTTGGTAAGATGTTACGTGAACCTGCCTTGTGCAGTGATCTTTCATTGTGACATCTCATGCACTATGTTCTCTGGCTTCCCTTTTTCTCCCCTGCTAGTTGCATCCTCCAAGTAAATCTATAGTAATTAGCAATATTTTGGTTGCATAAAACCATATTGACTCTGTCTAGTGATGTAATCATTTTCTAATTCCTGCTATTGCTTCCTTAATAATAGTTTTCAGCAATTACCTGACACCCAGTGCTTAGCTCAAAGAAACACATCGAGATTGATAAGGGAATTCACCTGGTCGAAGAATTTTAATTTGAGCCCTTTAATTTAAATAGGACATCAGTATTACTTTTGGACTAAGCTCACCATTACAAGCAAAAAGAACTCAAAGGTAAAGTGAGAGAGATTTTGACAGAGATGGCCGTGTCTAAAATGTCAATCATTCCTCTGCCTCTATAGATACTGCCTGACCTACTGAGTTCCTCAAGCAGGTTTTTTTTGTTGTGA
Source organism: Mobula birostris (assembly GCF_030028105.1). Taxonomy (NCBI): domain Eukaryota; kingdom Metazoa; phylum Chordata; class Chondrichthyes; order Myliobatiformes; family Myliobatidae; genus Mobula; species Mobula birostris. The sequence continues at coordinate 97,175,339 of NC_092380.1, read as the reverse complement.
AGTCAAAGGCAAACCTACAAATGCATCTTGCAAACCTAGAGAATTGTAATTAAGGCTGACGGCCCCAACCCCCAACTCCTCGTATAGGTATCAGAATCAGAATCGGAATGAGATTTATTATCAACGGCACGTGACGTGAAATTCGTTAACTTAGCAGCAGCAGTTCAATGCAATACATAATGCATAAGCAGGGAAAAAAACAATAATAAATAGAACAAAAATAATAATAATAATAATAAATAAACAAGTAAATCAATTACGTATATTGAATAGATTTTAAAAACATGCAGAAACAGAAATACTGTATCTTAAAAAAAAAGTGAGGTAGTGTCCAAAGATTCAATGTCCATTTAGGAATGGGATGGCAGAGGGGAAGAAGCTGTTCCTGAATCGCTGAGTGTGTGCCTTCAGGCTTCTGTACCTCCTACCTGCTGGTAACAGTGAGAAAAGGGCATGCCCTGGGTGCTGAAGGTCCTTAATAATGGACGTTGCCTTTCTGAGGCACCGCTCCCTAAAGATGTCCTGGGTACTCTGTAGGCTAGTACCCAAGATGGAGCTGACTAGATTTATATCCTTCTGCAGCTTTTTTCAGTCCTGTGCAGTAGCCCCTCCATACCAGACAGTGATGCAGCCTGTCAGAATGCTCTCCATGGTACACTATAGAAGATTTTGAGTGTATTTGTTGACATACCAAGTCTCTTCGAACTCCTAATAAAGTATAGCCTCTGTCTTGCCTTTTTTATAACTGCATCAATATGTTGGGACCAGGTTATATCCTCAGAGACCTTGACACCCAGGAACTTGAAACTGCTCATTCTCTCCACTTCTGATCCCCCTATGAGGATTGGTATGTGTTCCTTCATCTTACCCTTCTGGAAGTCCACAATCAGCTCTTTCATCTTACTGACATTAAATGCCAGGTTGTTGCTGCGGCACCACTCCAGTAGTTGGCATATCTCACTCCTGTACTCCCTCTCGTCACAGCCTGAGATTCTACCAACAATTCAACCATAATAGTACCTACTGTCCGTTCATATACCAGGAAGCATTAGCGGAAAGGAAAACACAGCTGACGTTATTGAATAATGATATTTCAGCAGCACTCAGAATTATGGTAGTGGTGGTTGTCCATCGTGTCTGAGGATGACAATAAAAACTGTGCAGTAGAGTTTTTAAAGTGGAAAAGCTATTGCACTGGGCAGTTCCACTCACTTGACCTCAGAAGTCCAGGTCCAGTGGTATGAATAAGCGTCAAAAGGTTGAGGTCTTCCTTGGTTGCAGTGGATGACCATGACATCTTCTAGGACTTCTCATGTTCTTCACTCTCCATGATACCATCTTCCTCCCCATTGGATCTCACTGTACATCTCATCTGCCCAGTCCACCAGAGCTGACTTCATTTGCTGGGAAGGGCATGTCCCTATCTTATCAGTGTATGAGGCTTTCAGCTACCCTCACCTGGTTTAGTGCGCCTGTTGAAGTGGTGTACTGGGGTGTGGTCACTGATGCATGCAAACAGCTACTTGGAGCTGCAGCTGAGAGCTGAGTATCCGATGGGGACCAAAGAAGAGTGAACTACCCCGGCATAAACACAACAAGCTGAGTATCCGATGGGGACCAAAGAAGAGTGAACTACCCCGGCATAAACATAGCAAGATTCTACCCTTCCCTAGACACCCCATACACCACAGTAGAATTATAGTTTCAAGAAAATAGGTGTATTGAGTCAGTAAAACACTGTAAGACTAATTCTTGCTATGTGCAACATCACCCTGCAGATCTTAGGAAGGTTATTGAAGAACAAGGGAAGATGCAATACAGATTCTCTGGTATGCTGCAAATGTTAAGAAGAGGCGTGAAAGGTTACTCTATATTTAGAAGTACAAGGCAAGTTATGGGCCAGATCAGAGAAGTATTGAAAATAATGATACAGTCCAAGAAGTCTGATTTCAGTAGCTGAGTATACTGAATGAACAGCCCCAGCTACAGCATAATATTGAGTGTCAGCATACCTTGCAATAGTTAGAATGCAGAAAGAGACCACGTAACCCTTCAAGACTAGTGAATCAATCTATCAGTCCCATTATTTTGCTCTGTCATTTTTGTCCTGAAACTTATTTTCCCTGAGTGCTTATCCAAATCCATTTAAAACTATGATTGATTCTGTTTCCATCTTGCCTCAAGGCAATGAAATCCAGATCATAAATATGATCCATATTTTTAAAAAGTTCTCATATTTCTTGTGGTATACAGTCATAGAATAAGACAATAGAGAAACAAACTTTTCAGACCAATTTGTCTGTGCCCACCAAGATGCCATTCTAAGTACTCCCATTTATCTGCATTTGGACCATAAGCTTTTAAATCTTTTCTACCCGTGGACCTGTCCAATGATGTTGTTGTACCTTTCTCAGCCACGCACCAACCGGTGTAAAGAGGTTGCCTCTCAAGCCCCTTTTAAATCCTTCTCCGTTCACCTTAAGCCCGTGCCTTTTAGTTATTGCTTCCTTTTTATTATGCTATTGTGTTCCATGTGCGCATTGAAGGAAAATAGTTCATTTTTAATTCCCATGATCGGAATGTGCACCCCCAGCAAATATACTTACAATCCAGCACAGACAAAATAACATGAGCACCGTCCTCGAGTGGCCGGGTTGACATAAAGCGTGAGGTGCCTGTTTATATAAGACAGTATAATGTTACTCTCACTATTATAATAAAACAAGCAGTAATATAAATATGTGAAGCAACAGCAATAAAAGATGAAAAGTGACCAGTGTAGGATGAGAGTGTATCAGTGAGTTGGAGATTTGGGGAGGTGGGTTGGTGGATGTGATGTGTATTCAGACAGGGTGTACATGGGTGTGCTGGGTGGCAGCAGGGTGCTAAGATGTCTAAAAGCCTGGTGGAACAGGCTGTTACCCCTGGTTCTTATGCTGCAGTACCTTCCGCTTGATGACTTGAGGTCAAAGAGCTAGGGCCTTAAAATATTTCCCTATGTAAAAAGCACAACTGAATTAGAGAATAGACAATAGCCAATAGGTGCAGGAGTAGGCCATTCAGCCCTTCGAGCCAGCACCACCATTCACTGTGATCATGGCTGATCATCCGCAGTCAGTACCCTTTTCCTGCCTTCTCCCCATATCCCTTCACTCCACTATCTTTAAGAGCTCTATCAAACTCTTTCTTGAACGAATCCAGAGAATTGGCCTCCACTGCCTTCTGAGGCAGAACATTTCACAGAACCACAACCCTCTGTCTGCACTGGATTAGCAGACATTCAAAACTCTAATGGTTTAATTTTCAAAACTGGTTAATTGTAAGGAATATTTTGTACAGAAGTTTCTCAATAACATATGACATCACACCTTTGTCCAAAGCAGTAGACAGTGTGAAAATGAAATAAACTGAATCAAGCCCTTCACTTTTACATGCAGCCTCATCTCCTCAATTCAAAGTCACTTTGAAGAAATAAGGTTCCAAGGTAGGGTGAAGTTTCAGGATGGGCTGTTGGCCATTTAGGATTGCAATGAGGGCAAATCTTTATTTGGTGAAGCATTTGAACTCTCTGCCCCAAGAGGATTTGAATACTCAGATGTTGAATATGCTCAAAAAAATATCTAATGTGATGAAAAGACAGCAGTGCTTCTACTTCCTTAGGAGTTTGCAGAGATTTGGCATAACATTGGTAGATGTGTAGTGGAGAGTATATTGACTGGCAGCATCATGGCCTGGTATGGAAACACCAATGCCCTTGAATGGAAAATCCTACAAGAAGTAGTGGATACGGCCCAGTCCATTATGGGTAGAGCCCTCCCAACCACTGAGCACATCTACATGAAACACTGTCATGGAAAAGCAAAATCCGTCATCAGTGAACCACCCCCCACCCATCCAGGCTGTGCACTCTTCTCACTGCTGCCATCAGGAAGAAGGTACAAGAGCCTCCGGACTCACAACACCAGGCTCAGAAATAGTTACTACCGCTCAACCATCAGACTCTTGAACCAAAGGGGACAACTTCACTCAACTTCACTTCCTTCAACATTGAAATGTTCCCACAACCAATTGACTCACTTCAAGGGCTCTTCATCTCATGTTCTTGATATCCTGAAAGCAGACTACAGGGAGTTTGGAAGGAAGTTGAGAAGCAGGACCTCAAAGGTAGTAATCTTGGGATTACTGCCTGTGTCACATGACAGTGAGTATAGGAATAGAGTGAGGTGGAGGATAAATGTGTGGCTGAGGGATTGGAACAGGGGGCAGGGATTCAGATTTCTGGATCAGTGGGACCTCTTCTGGGGCAGGTGTGACCTGTACAAAATGGATGGGTTGCACTTGAATACGAGGGGGACCAATATTCTGGCGGGGAGGTTTACTAAGGCTATTGGGGAGAGTTTAAACTAGAATTGCTGGGGGGTGGGAACTGAACTGAAATGACAGAGGTTGGCTCACAAATAGAGAAAGCTTGGAGACAGTACGAAAGGGAGGATAGGCAGGTGATAGAGAAGATATGCGCTCAGACCGATGATTTGAGATGTGTCTATTTTAATGCGAAGAATGTTATGAATAAAGCATATGAGGTTAGAGTGTAGATCAGCACTTGGAGCTATGATGTCGTGGCCATTACAGAGACTTGGATGATGCAGGGGCAGGAATGGCTACTTCAAGTGCCGGGCTTTAGATGTTTCAGAAAGGATAGGGAGGGAGGCAAAAGAGGTGGGGGCATGGCACTGTTGATCAAAGATAGTGTCATGGCTGCAGAAAGGGAGGAAGTCATGGAGGGGTTGTCTACGGAGTCTCTGTAGGTAGAATTTAGGAATAGGAAAGGGTCAATAACTTTGCTGGGTGTTTTTTATATGGTTGGTTGTTCATCCATCGTTGACGTCGATGAGGATCTCGACACCATTATGATGGTGTCGAGACTAGCGCGTGATTTGGATTTAAGTGCGGGAGAGTTGCGCAGCGTCAGCCTCACTCTCTCTTCCCAATTCCCATCTGGATCCAGTGGCAAGACAGAGTCTAGACGGCTGGAGATGGGACTAGGCGCAGTGGATGACCAGGACATCTTCTGTGTCATGTCCTGCTCTACACATTCCATGACGCTTGCAGAGACCGCCTTCTTGACCGTTGGACCTTCCATAGGTCTCGTCCGCTCAATCCGCCGGAGTCTGTCTTCACATGCTGGGATAGACAACTCCCTATCACACCGAGGGCTTGAGACCCGTCGGCTACCCTCACCTGGTTTAGCCGGCTTGTCGAAGCCGTTGCCCGGGGTGTGGCCGCTGTCGCATACAAACAGCTACGGGGAGTCACAGGTGAGAGCTGAGTGCCAGGTGGGGACCAAAGGTGGACTAACCGCCCTGAAAAGGACGCGACATGTTCCCCCACCAGAGGTGCTACCCCTCCCTGACACCCCATACACCCCAATTTTTTATATACCACCCAATTGTAACAGGGACATAGAAGAACAGATATGGGAGACAGATTCTGGAAAGGAGTAAGAATAACAGGAATGTTGTGGTGGGAGATTTTAATTTCACAAATATTGATTGGCATTTCCCTAGAGTGAGGGGTTTAGATGGGGTAGAGTTTGTTAAGTATGTTCAGAAAGGTTTCTTGACACAATATGCAGATAAGCCTACAAGAGGAGAGGGAGTACTTGATCTGGTATTGGGAAATGAACCTGGTCAGGTATCAGGCCTCTCAGTGCGAGAGCATTTTGGAGATAGTGATCACATTTCTTTCTCCTTTACCATAGCATTGGAGAGAGATAGGAACAGACAAGTTAGGGAAACGTTTAATTGGAGTAAGGGGAACTATGAGGCCATCAGGCAGGAACTTGGAAGCATAAATTGGAAACATGTTCTCAGGGAAACATTCAGAAGAAATGTGGCAAATGTTCAGGGGATATTTGTGTGGGATTCTGAGTAGGTACGCTCCAATGAGACATGGAAGGGATGGTAGGGTACAGGAACCGTGCTGTACAAAGGCTGTTGTAAATCTAGTCAAGAAGAAAAGAAGAGCTTACGAAAGGTTCAAAAAACTAGGTAATGATAGGAATCTGGAATATTATAAGGCTAGCAGGAAGGAGCTTAAGAATGAAATTAGGAGAGCCAGAAGGGACCATGAGAAGGCCTTGGAGGACAGGATTAAGGAAAACCCCTTTTTACAAGTATGCGAAGAGCAAGGGATAAGACATGAGAGAATAGGACCAATCAAGTGTGACAGTGGAAAAGTGTGTATGGAAACAGAGGAAATAGCAGAGGTACTTAATGAACACTTTGCTTCAGTATTCACTACGGAAAAGGATCTTGGCGATTGTAGGGATGATTTGCAGTGGACTGAAAAGCTTGAACATGTAGATATTAAGATAAAGGATGTGCTGGAGCTTTTGGAAAGCATCAAGTTGGATAAGTCACCGGGATCGGACGGGATGTACCCCAGGCTACTGTGGGAAGTGAGGGAAGAGATTGCTAAGCCTCTGGCAATGATCTTTGAATCATCAATGGGGACGGGAGAGGATCCGGAGGATGGGAGGGTGGTGGATGTTGTTCCCTTATTCAAGAAAGGGAGTAGGGATAGCCCAGGAAATTATAGACCAGTGAGTCTTACTTCTGTGGTTGAAAAGTTGTTGGAGAAGATCCTGAGAGGCAGGATTTATGAACATTTGGAGAGGCATAATATGATTAGGAGTAATCAGCATGGCTTTGTCAAAGGCAGGTCGTGCCTTACGAGCCTGATTGAATTTTTTGAGGATGTGACTAAACACATTGATGAAGGTAGAGCCGTAGATCTAGTGTATATGGATTTTAGCAAGGCATTTGATAAGGTAGTGCATGCAAGGCTTATTGAGAAAGTAAGTGAGGCATGGGATCCAAGGGGACCTTGCTTTGTGGATCCAGAACTGGCTTGCCCACAGAAGGCAAAGAGTTGTAGATAGGTCATATTCTGCATGGAGACTGGTGACCAGTGGTGTGCCTCAGGGATCTGTTCTGGGACCCCTACTCTTTGTGATTTTTATAAATGACCTGGATGAGGAAGTGGAGGGATGGGTTAGTAAATTTGCTGATGACACAAAGGTTGGGGGTGTTGTGGATAGTGTGGAGGGCTGTCAGAGGTTACAACAGGACATTGATAGGGTGCAAAACTGGGCCGAGAAGTGGCAAATGGAGTTCAACCCACAAAAGTGTGAGGTGGTTCATTTTGGTAGGTCAAATACGATGGCAGAATATAGCATTAATGGTAAGACACTTGGCAGTGTGGAGGATCAGAGGGATCTTGGGGTCTGAATCCATTGGACACTCAAAGCTGCTATGCAGGTTGACTCTATGGTTAGGAGGGCATACGGTGCATTGGCCTTCATCAATCGTGGGATTGAGTTTAAGAGCCCAGAGGTAATGTTGCAGCTATATAGGACCCTGGTCAGACCCCACTTGGAGTACTGTGCTCAATTCCGGTCGCCTCACTACAGGAAGGATGTGGAAACCATAGGAAGGGTGCAGAGGAGATTTACAAGGATATTGCCTGGATTAGGGAGCATGACTTATGAGAATAGGTTGAGCGAATTCGGTCTTTTCTCCTTGGAGCAACGGAGGATGAGAGGTGACCTGATAGAGGTGTATAAGATGATGAGAGGCATTGATCGTGTGGATAGTCAGAAGCTTTTCTCCGGGGCTGAAATGGCTAGCACAAGTGGGCATAGTTTTAAGATGCTTGGAAGTAGGTATAGAGGAGATATTCGGGGTAAGTTTTTTATGCAGAGTGTGGTGAGTGTGTGGAATGGGCTGCCAGCGGTGGTGGAGGAGGCGGAAACAATAGGGTTTTTAAAAGACTCCTGGATGACTACACGGAGCTTAGAAAAATAAAAGGCTATGGGTAAAGCCTTGGTAGTTCTCAGGTAGGGACATGTTCGGCACAGCTTTGTGGGCCGAAGGGCCTGCATTGTGCTGTAGGTTTTCTATGTTTCTATGTTCTATGTTTCTACTTATTGCTTATTTATTTATTATTATTATTTTGTCTTTTTGTATTTGCACAGTTTGGTGCCTTCTGCACCCTGGTTAAATGCCCCCACTGGGCGGCCTTTCATTGATTTGGTATTGATTATTAT